>NC_137543.1:30270901-30872556 GCF_963082525.1 Nesoenas mayeri | reverse complement strand
CTCAGTGATAAAGCCAACTATATCATAGAAATTAGACTTTTCCATTCTATGACAATAAGATTGTGAGGCTGCTTTATTAAAATCTGGGGTTTGAGTTTTTTTGGGTCTATTTTATAATGAATTATAAAATAGACATTTATGAATTCTAATAATGTGAGTCATTTCAGAGGTGAGAAGAAATGATGCAGAAAGAAAGCCATAAATTCCAAGGAACTGGTGAAGAAACCAGCAAAAAATAAAGAAGAAAAAGAATGGGAGGTGGAAAGAGAAAGTACTATGTGTGGTTGTTAGAGAGAGGAAAATAAGATTGATCACAACAGCGTGATGACAGAAGTGAGTGACATGAGTTAGTAGTAACAGAAATTGTGTGGTGTTACCAGCATCAGGAAATGAAAAAGGTGTGAAATTTAAATGAGAACCTGTGGGATGTCTGGTCTTTCCCGAGTCAGAAATCCATCATGTAGTGCAGGCAATGTTTTGTCAAGTATTCTCTCCACAGAATATGCTGGGCAGTTGAGGGTAACAACTGGCAAGAATTTGTATCTCAGGAAATGAATTTCAAGATTAGAACAGAATCTTAATTTGACAGAATTGGTTGCTTGGATCTACCTCTTCCTCCACTCTGCAGAACTAGAAAGTGTCTTGCCTGGACAGACATCATTGATAAAATAATGCTTTGGGTCCCTTTTTATTCTGTGTAAATTAAAATAAATTTTAAATAAGAATTTTATGGTGGGAAAATGGATCTGAGTCAGAGCTAGAGGAATGTGTATTTGCAGGAGTCTAGTTACAGATACACAATGTTTTGGCTAGAAATTTAGAAATACTGATTGTAGTTGCAGGACAAAGTTGCATTGTTCTAGCCATTCTATAGCTCTCTGGAATATTACTGAAGTTAAGATATTTACCCAGGTTTATCACTTTTATGTGATAAAATCAATAAAAATCAGTATCCTTTATGTGGCTTTTTTCAACCTAGAATATCAATGTAATGTGGAGGTACTGGTGAGTCCTGTTTATCTCCATTGCATAAGTTGCAGATCAAGCAGACTCATCAATATGAAATGAATATTTAATATGAAAAATACTAAGTGCATTTATTCCAAGTTCCAACAAAAAGGTAACATTCTTAGGGTTTTTTATCAATTATTTGGATCAGGGAATAAACCCATTAATTAATGGCTTTTTTTTTTTTTTTTTTTAACCTTTGTATTGCTATTTCTAAAAGAAAACACCAGAAGAAACAGCTAGTTCGACCTAAACAAAACAAGCAAAGTTTATATGTTGTTTTTCTCTTCTTTATGCTATTATATTCCCTTCAGGAACCTGAAATTGGTGTTGCTCAGTGGAGTCAAATACCCCAAATATCCGAGCAACAGGGACTGATAACTCTTAAATAGCCATGGAATGTGCTATTTGTACCAGTGGGAATGTTAAGGGAGGTGGTGGATATTTGTGTAGTCCAGTGTTGGAAATGTTGCTCAGTCAATATGGGAATGCATTCGCATACCCTATAGAATTTAGAAATGTAGCAAACCACTAAAACATACAGTAATTAAACAGATTCTTCATATTCATAGGCTCCCTGCACGATGTTAGATAGTTTAGCTTTCATGGCTTATTTTGTTACTTTCAATGGTGCTATTAATCATGCTTTCTCATTTTCTTTCTCTGCCAGGATTTGACAAGGATTTTCTTTCACCTTGAAAGATTGCATATTCTGAGGAGTTTCTTTGCAATGCTCCCATACACTTAGCACACCCCTGCTGAGTGACAGCAGCTTGTTTTCTGCACCGCACTTCTTTCTGAAAGGTGGTTTCAAAACCGTGGGTTTGATCTGTCTCTTGGTAGTGAAAGATCATAAACAAATATGTCTTTCAAATTATTTTTCTACTGGAAGCCTTTATGATTCCATCAAAGAGGAAACTGAACTAACTCAGTAAGCAATGGACCGTAAGGCAGTAAACTGATACACTGTTAATTTTTATTGCTAAAGTTTCTATCTACTACTCTGGTTCAAAATGCTGTTCATATTTTATTATGTGAGTTTTTATGATTGCAGTGGCAAATCCTTCTGATATTTCACTCAGGACTTTTTGTTGAGATGTGTTGGCCATAGCAAGCAACAAGGCAGGGAATTTAGCAGTATCTCCATCCAAAAGAACAGGGAAAGAGGACAGATATGTCGCAAATGGACCTGCAAGTTGTTGCCCAGGGCTAACAGAGCACCTGGCTGACTGCTCCAGGAACCTGCTCTAGAAGGGCCTTGGAAGAAGAGCACTAAATGCTCAAAGAAGAAGGAAGCAAGGGATCTGAAAGTAATACAAAGAATTGTCTGTGGTAGGTGCTCAGGAGCTTGCTAAGCAAACATATGACCTTTTCAATCTCTTGTGTCCCTTAGCATTGCTACTTATTGTAATAGCAGACTGAGAGCCCAGGAGAGCTGGGCCTTAGACACTAGAGATCTGTGTGCCTCAGTTCTCATCAGGTTATAGAGGTTGCTGCTCAGGTTCAAGTTATAGAGATAATTTCTCTGTGCTAGTTCAGGTGTTCCTGCACTGTATTTTAATAGCACACTCTAAGTGCCACGTTTGTTTTCCCTCCCAGCCTTAGTTTCTGTTTGTTGATTGCCTAGCAGAAGGAGACTCCAGTCTTGCCCGTACTCTGCCATGATCCATCTGGCCAATATAAAATCCTGTTTAAAGGTTATCAAGGTACTGATTCTGCAGACTCAATTCACAATGTTGTTTGTTAAATAGCTCTGAATACAAAACCACAATCTGCTCCCCCAGATTTGGTTTTGGTCTTTCAGGTCCATTATTCTAATTCCAGCAGTTGCTTTGTCTAGTTCTTCAGCAGAAGGGAGAGGACAGACATAGCATAGCTTGCCTACAGTATGAAGGTTTCCATAAGGACAAAATTCCATTTTTGATCCTATGTCATCAGCTCCTGCCCACTACTCCCATTTCTCCCATCAGATTTTTTTTTTTTCCTGAAAATGTTCATTTCCTGTCAAAATCCAATATAAGACACTGTAATTCCTGCAGAAACAAATTTCCCAGTCTATCAGCACACTGCCTGGGGAAATGGTCTCTTTTCCTTCAAAATTACCTATTACAGTGTTCTACTTCTTATGGTCAATGTGTATTTGAAGCTAACACAGATATTCTGGAAATCTAACCCTCCTTTGAGGGTACTGATATAAATCAGAGATAACTCAGTTTATCCCTAAGGTTAACTCAGATTGATTTAGTGCCTTGTACTGGTTTCTGATATGATCCCTGATTTGCGGACTTTGTTGTAATCCAGATAATATTCCTCAGTGAAATGAGTGTATGAAGGAAAAAGGGCACATCTATGTTGCATTTGCTTGTGATTGTGGAAGACTATTTTCAAATGTGCTCATTCAGGTAGTCAGCTTTACAGTTTTTTAGGAATTGAAACCCATAACCTTCTGACTTGGCTCACCACCAGTGACACAACTAAACAGGGATGAAGAGGGATTTAGTGTCTAAGTGCTACACTGGTCATTGTAGTCTCACAGATAGACCTTCAAAAGCCTTGGTCAGTCATCGCCCAGTACTCAGAGTATCTACGGGCTCTGGCTGCATTTCTGCCAGTTCTGTCCCCTAGCAGCCTAAATCTTAGAGTTGTTGAGAATTTTGTGTTTGTATGTTGGTGGCTTTGTATTGGGGTTCACTAACTATGCATCTGCTTTCCTGTCTTGTCACCTGACAAACTGACAGTTTGCAATGTGGATTTTAAGACTAAAGAAGGAAAAAATGATGCTTCCTTTGCCCTACCCCATAGCCTAACACTTTGAGAAACTACACCATATGCATTACCCAGATAAAATGCTATCTGATCTGTGGACACTTGGCTCTTCCAGCGCATGGGGTCCTTTGATGTGGTCTGATCTGTCAAATCCCTGGATGAAAATGTTAATAAATTGTGGGCATCAGACTTTTTTTCTCTAGCTATCTTGTAGGCTTCTGTGTTGAACAGGCTGCTTAGGTGCCCTACATGGGACTATAATCATGGCACTATGATGTGTTCAAGCCTCTCAGCTGTTAATATTACAAAGGTGAGTTTGTGGCACGTGGGTTCCTGTGTGTCTCATCTTAGGAAGGAAACATTTAACGTGGTCACAGGAATTCACACTGAGTGGTTCTTGTTAGACAACGACTACTTAGTTCATAAGACAGCAGTGGGGTAGTATTTGTTCTCAAGGCAGCATTGACCTTTGCTTAGTTGTAAAACTGAGACTGAAAGGTAATTCAGCTTAAGCTCTATTTTCTATGTGACTAAGGTTTCCATTTGGTCCCTTCTTTACTGAGAGCAGCAAACGTGTGGCTGGTAACAGAATGGACATAACGCCTCTGTTTCAAGATGCTGGTAAGGGAACAGCATTCCTGTTATTCACTGGATCTCAGCATACTGTTTTACCAAATTCCTAATGGAAAGTTTCCAAGCTGTGTTGATTTTTCTCAAACACTGGGATATTAATTATCTTCTAGTATCTCTCTCACTGCATAGATTTACAAACACCAGTATAAATTGATAAAAACACCAGATACACTAAAAATTATTAAAACTGTGATTCAAATGAGAAAATTGCAAAGATATTTCTGCAGTGTTTATCGCTCCATTTTTATTTGTTTGGTGTATTAGACGCAGTGAAATTTACTGTTGGTCAACTAAGTTGTTTTACATATTGCTTAAAGTTTAAAACATATTTCTAATAATTCACAACAGTTTACTGAACTTCTGTAGTCTTAAGAACTCTTCTTCAGAAAGTTGCATTTAACCAGTTTAATAGATACTTAAGAGATACTTGTTTGCTGCTGAAATAGCTGTTCTTTAAAAAGACATACATGTGCTGGTTGCTTTTCCTGTCAGCTTATCCTTAGAAGTGTGCAAAGAACAAGTATTAATGTCAGTTTAAATGTTCTTGGCATTGAGAGTGTGGATGTTTTTATTCCATTATAATAATAAAACTGTGAAAATATAAAAAATTATAGTGAGCTAGGAAATCAAGAGCTATTGAAATAATACCAGAAAAGCTGGAATTCAGGTGAGACAGTGTTCATACTTACCAGATGCTTCTATTCAGTACTGATGCTCACAGTAGGGAGTCTGCTTGTAAAAGATGGAGGCTGTCAGCTTTATTTGTATAGCTGTGAGGAATAAAGGCTAAGCCATGCCAATTTTGTTCTGATGACCTTAAAAAGAGATGGCTCACTATTCCATTACCATTTCCCTGAACCACCTAAATGCACTTAAAATTTTTCTAATATCATCTTAAATGATAAATATGAATGGAGTCAATGCAATAACAAAGATAAATAAAGTTTGGATCTGTTCTGCATCCGACAGGGTGAGCTGAGCGACTTCAGTACTCAACTAGCTAGGTCTACTGTTTGGCTTTTGTCCAGCAGGATAGAGTATGTAATTCAAAAACTTTACTTTAAGACTTACTGAAATTTGATTTCAGAAGTAGTGAAAGCATCATAAATCCACATCAATAAATCTACTCATACATCTATCAATTTACATGGAATTCATATTTTTCCCTCTCCCGCAGAGAGGTAAATCTGTGCATTAAATTTTGCCTATGTTCATTTCTAGACATAAAAAAATAGATTAATTATTTATTAAGGGACAAGTTTCTTTATAAAATATTCTATTTAAATATCTTAAAGCTCTCCCCAGGACAGTTTTTTCCTGATCCTTTCACTATGGCACAGCTTTGCTGTCTCTTCCTATGTTTCTTTGCTGTCTGCATGTCTTGGGAGGAAGAGGACAGCTGCCAATGTCGCCCATACTCACTGACCCTGGTGCTGCTCTGCAGCGAAAGGAGAGTTGCCCTTCTGTGATACCCTTGGGAGGCATTCAGTAAATGAGGGAGCAGCTTAGGATTCAATGAAATAGCACTTGAGCAGCTGAGAATTTGAAATAATAGCTTAAGTTCATATATTCTTATCTATATACCTTGCCATCAAGAAAGGTAAGAGCATACCTGCTTAGAAAAGGAAGCTGTTTGTTTTCAATGTGTGCTGTTCAACCAGCAAACAAACATTAGATTTTTTCAAATCTTCAAAAAATTCAGTCTCACAAGGTGTATTTGCCCTTGAACATAATGCTACTTAACAGTTTCAGGGTGCTCTCAACATTCAGGTAACAGAGCATTTTGAGCACACACAAACAAAATGAACGTGGTAATAATAGCCAGGGTAAAATGAGTTATTTTGTGTCTCTAGATTTATAAACATTAATGGTTTAATATATATTCTGTCTCCAGCCAGTGAAATTAATCCTCTCAGCAGAAGCAATATAAATTTAGACTATATTTTCCAGATGATTTTGCTTACTTCTGATCCCCTTTAGTGCATAATGTGCTGTAGCTCTAAGAAAATTAATGCTTACAAGTGTAGATGTTTATATGAGTCAGCAAAGCCGGCATAAAGTTGATGACACCTTGTATGCCCAAAGGAGCTGACATTCACTGCTTAATGAAAAACAAAATCTGATCTTCAGGACGATTATAGTGCTATAGATTAATGCGCCAATGAGCCTATTTGAAAACATTATCTTGTGCTTGCATAGCAATTTATGTAACTCAGATTGCAAAAAAGAACAAATGTGAACATAACCCATTAAAGGCATAAGTCAAGAATAACCCAACTGAATTCAAAATACTGCAGTTTCAGCTGCTATTAGCTGATCTGCTTTAATCTTCGCTAGCTCTCTCAAGCAGCAGTTTCCTCATGCCGAACTTGGTCTTCATTTGAAAAATATGCTGGTTGCAATTTCCACAATGAATCTACATGGCTACTCTCTTTGTCCCCGTCATTTTACTTCATGCTGAAAATTTCCTTTTATGTAGCAAACGCAGTCTGTGACTTTATACCATGCCTATGCATTGCACCTCTCTCTGTATTGTTTTGTTTTTCTTTTGCCCAAGAAGCAGCAGATCCCAAAGTAGAAATTAAGGAATAGTAATGAACAAAGGAAAAAAAAACACCTCCTAGTTACAGAGAGTATTGTTAGACATGTTTCTTCCATGGCTGTCAATGGGAATTCAGCATTTTACCCTTGATGCAGATATTAAGACATTAAAGATTCAAATTAAAGTTATTCATCAATTTAAGCCATTATTTTTGCAATGAGTGTAATTAAGGAATAGTTCTGGAAACTGCTGTGTTCTGAGTAACTGGCTCAGCCTTGTAAAGAAAAAAGATGAATCTTCTAAATGTTTCTAAGGCAAAAGCAGCAGTTATGAGCAAATATGATGGGAGGAATGAGAAACTAACCATAGACTCAGGGGTAGGGAGACAGGTGAAATCTAAACATTATTGTAGACTGCTGTGTATTGAAGTGCCCGATTTTTCATACAATATTAGAAAAAAAAAACTTGTTTTTTTGATACAGTAGAATTTTTTGGGGTAAAAATCAGGCTTAGTAATGTCATGTTCAGTAAAATCCATGTTTAGTAAAATAAATAAAGAAATCCCATAAAATTTAAAAAATGTGCATGTGATTTGCTTTTAGGAGACGTATTTCATCTAGAAAACTGGGTAAACAAGTGTTTTGATATATGAAGAAAGTTACATTCTTTTAACTTCCAAGCAGATTATTTCATTTTGGCTTATCTCAGAATTCCAATGGTCCTCTAATGCTTTACTGAAACTGTCCCAGAGCCTCTTATTCAGTTGCTTCTTGGGAAGAGTCAGGCTCAGATTTCCTGCTGGATGGGATGCTGTGAGAAGACAGTGACCAGTGCTATGCTCCTGCATAAAGATGTTTGCTTGCCAGGAAGAATTGTTGAGATTTCAAATTCCATTGAGAAATCATAGAAAAAATAGTGGAACTGTGAAATGTCTCAGAATGTAGAGGTAGTTTTGTTTATTACTAATGGGTTTTATTTCAGACACTTTGGAATAAGAAATTTCCCATACCCCTACATTAGGTGCATCTTAGGGCTGTAAGGGTGGTAAATAGGGCTGTGGCCCTGTTTAATTTAGTTACACACTGTGTGGCTTTAATGTCAACTCAGAGGTGTCAACAGAAGCGTGGCAGGAGTAACAAACATGCTGTAGATTCATGCCCTTTGTGCTGCACGACAGCTTCTCCATGTAGGAGACCCATTTATATAGCAGTATTGAAAGTTGTGGCTATAAATGACTCCTAAACTTTCCAAACATACTTGTGTTTGGAAACAAATACTTTTGCTTGAGTAATGAAGAGGGTTTTAGTGTTTAAGTGCTCAATAACTTTTAGTTTGTGAGCTGTTTAGGAATTGTTTGCTTAACTATTCTTTCTCAGTGTTTTGTGCATCCTGCTGAAGTAATCTTTTAGTTGCCTTCTCTTTGCTTGAATGACAGGAAAATCTGAAATAGTTACTTCTGCAACCAAGTTTTGAAGAATAATCTTCTAGGAAATAATGAATTATTATATTCTTTTGTTATTGTCTGCAAGTATGACTACAGGTAAACTTGTCTTGCAGATTTCAACTGTGAAAATATTTATAAGTCAAGTCCTTACCATTTAATAAGCTTTAGTAAGACTGCTATTTAAGTCAGGTAGCCTTCACATCGCACATTAGATATGCAATGAAATACAAGCTTGTAAGTCTGAAAGATCACAATAAACATTTTAACTCTTACAAACAAAAATCAATTTACTTAGCTGTAGTTTAAATCTGGTCTAAAATGCAAATGGTATTTATCTCCTTCAAGGGCCAGGGAAACTAGCTTTTTCTAGGCAGATGCACAGCTTTGAAAGACATACAATACATGGCTAGTCTGTCAAAGGTACTGAGAATTTTAAGCAGTTTGGCATTATCGTAACTGTATTAAGCTATGTTTGGTTTTATCGTGTCGTGTTCTTTGACATTCTGCTTGGCGCGTGTGTGCTGCCTGTCAATCAGAGAGTCAGCATGTCAAGAGGGAACTTCACTGCAGAAATGGTGCTACTCAAAGAATTCAGATGAGCTTAAGGAAAAGGAGCAAGGGATGCCTGACAGCTGTGAGGAGAATTCTTGAGGTGAGTCTCGGCCTCATTAAGTGTGTGGTTAAAATCATGAATAGAGATGCGATGGCAGAGGGAAAGCCTCTGACATACTTCCAGGGCTCCTTGTACTGGAAATGCTGTTTCAAAATTTCTCTGCAGTTTTTCACTGGTGAAAAGTTTAGTGAAATGAGTGAGCAGCAAAGCATAACAATTTCTTTTTAGAGTTAAAAAGGTAGCTCCTCAATTATTTAAAGGATGTGTGTATGTCTATGTAATTTACACTGAACATGGTGAAAAACAAGACAGGATGAATTCAGCTAAGCTTCCTTTCTTGGATGTCTTGTGACAAATTTGGCCTATGCCATGACTTGGCTGTGGACCTGCAACAGCCTAATGGTTCCAGAACTTTGGCTCAGTCTTTCCTCTAACTTCATAGTCACCACAGCAATATGGACATTGCTCTGCTATGGTGTAAATGGTTACTGTAAGTTACTTTTTCTCCAGGGCTTTAAAAACCAGAGAGCTGGAAATTGGCATGTGACTGTAAAAGCTGCACAGAAATATTTGCAAGGTTAATGCTAGAGGCAAGTAGAAATCCTCATATGCTGTATTTGGTCAGAGAAAAATTACAGTTTAGCTCCAAGATGATGCTAAAGCTGGGTGCTAAATACTTTGATAAAACCTTATTAGAAAAAACAAAGTTCTGGCAAGTCAAAAAGCTCTGTGGAACACATTAAAATATGATATTTTGTTTTTTGAGGAATTTGAATAAACTAAACTATTCATGGAATGTTGTAACCCTCATTACTCATTTTTTCGATTTCTTTTTGGACATGATTTTTGTTGCTACTTCTTTCTTTGTTATATTATTATGTACTTAAATAGAGTATTTTTTTAAAAAAAGTCAGTTTGAAATCTCTAAATCCCCCAAATTGCAAAACTTCAATCATCAGCATGGATTTGTTAAATTACAGACAAAAAAAAAAAGATTGAAAGAAAGATTTGTCTCCTAGATGTTGCAATTTCTTTCATTTCCCTTGTCTTACAGAGACCAGGAACTGTGAAGCTTTGGTGGTGAAAAAATACTGTTCTTATTTCACTCCTTTTAGGACCCAAGGCATACAGCAAAGATGATTCCCATCCCAGTTGACTTCCAGATGCACATAGACAGGTCTGAGCTCCCAGCTTGTAACAGGCACAGCTCTTTTATTGTAAAGACAAGCTGGGTGATATAACTGGGAGCTTTCTGAAAAAGGAAGTGATTTTATTGGTAGTGGGAGATAACTGACTACAGAAGAGTTATTTCAGGAAAGTGAAAGCGGAACTTAGTTCAATAACTATTCATTTTAATCAGGCTTACGTTGCTTTAACAGAGCATACTGAGTATTTGCCAGTTTTGTGATATTTAACTAAATTTGGAAGGCTACATAGAACATATATGTTTTCTGATTAACCTTTACCTTGTTAAAATGTCATTCTAGGTTGTAAGCTGTTCTTTAGAATGCATGCTGTTAAGCACTATCTGGCCATTTTATTTCCTGTTATACTTGTTACTTATCTGAACCGAAAATAGGATATCTTCATTTTAAATTCTTACCCTGGGAACATGTACTGCTCTACATAGACCACCACTGATTTATGTCATATGGCGTATTTAACACCTGCAGAATGTAACCTGATTGAATGTGATTTTTGCATGATGCAAGGCAGGACTTTTCTCTGTGTCTAAACAGAAGCTTCAGCAGGGATTAATATGACTCATAAAGAGCTAGCATTCCAGAAAAGAAAGCTTTTGAAGAACACAGCCACAAAGCTAAAACACTGGCAGGTCTTTTCTTCCACCTGGGAGAAATCTGTCCCAGAACTCTGTATTTACCTCTGAGCTCTCAGATCTGATGTATATGGTGTTTTCTTGAATACCTATTTTATGTTGAAATTGCTAAAACTGAAGAGAGAATAGGAGTCTGTTGTAATGTAGTTTGAAACTTTTATGATTTGCAAAGATTTTGCCAATAAGAAGTCAATTTTTTTTAAGCTATTGGCATAAGTAATAATGAGAAAAGTAATGTCATTTAAATTTATTGCAAGAGTTAGGTGTCACCAGCATGATTATGAACTGTGAATAACTTGTTTTCCCGACTCCAGTAAATCTGTCTAGAGTTATGTGTGCTGTGGTAACAAAAAAAGAGATAAGAACTCAGAACTCCAGACTAAGATCCTGAAAAGTTGTTAATGAAGGACAGAGGCCTATTGAATATAGAACTAGAGTTGATGCAAAATGTGAAATTCAAGATACTGCTTCAGAGCAATTTCATAAGATCAGTGGGGCTTTTCTTTCCAAAATGATGGTGTATTACCTTTTAAAATAGTTCTGTTCAGTCAAAACTTGTTTTGTTGCACACCAAAGTCTTTTGCAAACAGCTTTTGCAAGCTTATTACCTTCTTATTTAGACACAAATCTTTACTATACTATAATATTATTCTGAGTATTATGCTGAAACAAGAACTAGCCATTCACAAATATTTGACTTGGCAGAGCACTAACATAGGAACAGGAATTAATGTGTTTTACACAAGGACAAGGTAGCCATCTTCATCCTAAGACATATATTTTAGCAGTCTTCATCCTTTATTTCCTAAACTCATCTTCCTGGATTGAGAAGGATAAAATTAACTTGTTTAAATTTACTCATACTGTGAGAAAGTATAACTCCAATTAATGCAGATGAGAAATGTACTGAACTTATTGGGGCTCAAGTAACTTAATTCTCCAAAACAGCTTATATTTCTTTTTCATGGCTGTGATCATGCCCTTTCTCTACTGTAATTATATTCCATTCTATATGTGTCAACATTTTATCTGGGAGTTACCCTCCAGAATGATTTCTTCAATGATTTCTGTGATCACATCAAAGAACTTTCATTGATTTGGCATATGAGAAAGATAAAATAATTTTAATGAAAATTTTATCAATTCTGTATTCTCTTTTCACTGTTAGCATTATTTATCTGTGTTAAAAACTTGAAAAATACAATTTCATAGTCATAACTGATTGTATTATGCTCTCAGTTGAACATCATACTTGGTTTTAACATTTTGGCATTTTTGGATAGCATTTCTCAGACAGGAGTTAAACAATGAAATGGTTTAAACTAAAGAGTACTAAAAACACAGGCAACTGCAAAAGAAAAACCACAGATTCATGCTAACCTGAGACCAAGGTACTTAAAGCTGACCTGATATTGAGTTTCTTGTAATGTAATAAAAATCTTAGTATTACACATGCCTGATTTTCTTCGTACTGTTTTTACGTCTAAGAACCTCTACAATTTTAATGTGTTGAAGCTTATTCAAAGGCCCATAGCAACATTTCTTTATTTTATACCCCTTAGGACACACAGGCAATCTTTAGGCACTTTTTCAGGACCTGGAAATTTATGGAAAATAATACTGTGCTGCTGCTCTTGTGGGAGATGTGTAGCTCAGTCTGTAGAGGGCTGGTCATGGTCCTTGGCCTTGGCCGACCTACTGGTACCAGCTCATACTGTGAATTGCATGGCAAGAAAAGAAAAAAATGATCCTTACATTTCTTAAGTTAGTTTTCCTTTAGGTTACAGCTTGAAGATCAGCTTCATGTTTATCTGGAATATCTGGTCTTGAGTTCGTTTCTTCATGTAGCTGCACTGCAGACCTGGTGCACTTGCTCAGCTGCCTGTTCCTCTGAAAGCCGCTTGGGCTTAAAAAATGTTTTCACCGCATCAGTCCAAAGTATCACAGAAACATGGAAAACAGCAGCACCCATTAGCCCCGAAAGCCCTGCTTTTGAGTCTTTCTTCTCTAGGAACTGTAAAGGTGGAGAGAAGACAGCATATTTTTGGCACAGGAGGTTTTCACAGGAGCCATCTGGGAGGTTCTCGGCTGTTCTGAGAGCTGCACAGGCAGCGAAGTGCTGCAGCCTTCTCTAGTACCCCAACTGCTCTCTGTATAGAAAACAGCACAGAAAAAAATATTTCATGCCAGGGAGGGTGAGTGTTTAGCCAGTTTGCATTTCTTCCTTGTTGTTCAGTGTGCAACATCGGTAACCTCCATGACTGCTACCATGCTTTAAAGCATCTGACATTTTTACTTGGAAATGCACCTCAAGGTATTCTGTGGTATGGAAGAAACCAAGATTCTACTAAAAAGAATCCCCAGAAAAAAAAAAAAAAAAGACATAAAAACTTTCTATATGACTAGCCTTTTAAGCTAGAGAAACGTGTAAAGATTCCAATGCCATAGGCTACAAATGCAGTGGGCAAATAAACTGGGGCTCAATATGCAGTTTTAAGACTCAGTGGTTTTTAAGATAAGCCATGATTCTTTTAGAACTGATTTGTCACCTCTGAAGGGTCACTCTTGTCAGGCAGTAAAGTAGCAGGACCATTACAACAGTGTGCAAAATAAGGGCTTACTGAAATCTGTTCTTGTCACTGAGAATATTTTCTTGGTGACTCCCTCAGCCTGACCCAGCATCCTGGATGTTGCTGAAGGATCCAGCAGGACATCAAATGTCTATAGACAGCCTCAGTACCTAATAAGATTTTGTAAAATAAAACTGGGTAAAGTCTGAGGAACAAAGTGATGACTCAGGCCTATATCTAGATTCTTAGGAAAAACCTAACAGGACAACATGTGTAGTGTGAGTCCCTACAGCACATCTCAGTGTGTGTGGCACCAGGCTGACAGTGGCTGGCCTGCCCAAGGCACCCCAAATGAGAAGGCTGCTCACTTGTCAGCAGAACACATGGACTGCCAATATGCAAGGTATTTTATAGCTAGGGGTGGGCCTAGCTGTTTCAGAGAAGGTTGCTCCTCTGAAGATGGGGTTACTGGATTATCCACAAGTATTGTTGCTACGTTCACTAGCTAGTCACCAAGTCACGAGAAAACACTATGTTGAAATTTCTGCCTCGTAAATCACAGTATCACAGTATCACAGTATGTTTGGGATTGGAAGGGACCTCAAAAGATCATCTAGTCCAATCCCCCTGCTGGAGCAGGAACACCTAGGTGAGGTCGCACAGGAACCTCTTTGTTTCCTTGCTTTCTATGTAAATCCAGCAAGACATTTTTTCATTTTGCTTTTCTTTAAATGCTGATATATTTTAATCATATGGGATCCTGATCTTGCCTCAGGTCACAGGAAGCTGCAATAACGTAAATGTAGGTGTTTTTAGCAGTATTTCTATTCACTAGAGACTAAAACATATCTGCAAACCTGCATAATATGTTATTTTAAGTCAGAATCATGCTAGAGGACTACAAAGTTGTCTAAAACTTCTAGAAAGCAGAGAATTCTATATTTTCTTACATTAAGTAGTCTAAATGGATTCTTCAGTGTTTGAAGTGGAATGGGTCTGGGATTATTTCTTAAGTAAACACAGGGTTTATTTTGGGATTGAAATTAGTCTTTGGAAACTATAACATTAGGAATATGGTGTTTACACTGACAATTAGGATAAGTGACACCCTTTGCACAGAAATTTAATGAAAAGAATTGCTATGATGTATTTCAAAATTACAGTATGATCACTTTTTTTCATTCTTTATAACCATCACATGGCATATTTTTCCAGAGGTGGTACCTAATTATGTTGTAATTAAATGTGATTCATCGAATAGAACTGAAGACAAAACTGGTAATCAGTGAGTCTTTTCCATTCACAGAATCTGTAAAAAAGGTGTATCTTGTAATTAGTTTACAGATGTTTGCTTTAGAACAAGTAAATCAAAATGATAATAACTTTTCTTCTCATCATCTGGTAGAATATTTTAGCATATATTCACAATGCATAAAAATGGATTTCATGGGTGGAACAACAGGCCACTACAAGAAATTATCAGCATAGGCACACTAATAATAATTATTCAGAGGATTAAAAAATGTAGTTTACTGAAGGTAATGAATAAGACCAGATTTTAAGTCCAGAGGCAGAAGCTTATTTCTGTTTGTACATACTTAGTATAACTGAAATATTAACTATTTATTTTTTATGCTGGTTGAGTTTACTTTGCTGTGTAAAGTTGAGTAAATACTACTGGAAAATCAAATGCTGCCATACACAGTATATTGATTAAAAATGCACCTTCTTGGCAATATTTACAGGCTTTGGTTGTCTTTCTGCTAGAAGGGTTTGACCGTGCCCCTAATTTCACTGGCTACAATCACTCAGGTTTTGAGTAATTGAGAAAAATGTGTTTGTTTGTCCCCCGAGGTGCTCAACTGCAAAAATCTGAATAGACTTAACCTCTGTGTGCTGTATGCACCAAGCTCTAGTTTCGGCCCATTTCTCTGCTCATGTAGTAGAAAAGAAAGAGAGGCTGTCTGTCACTGCTGTTTTGGGATGTCCCTGGCAGGGGAGAGTCTTGTGTGCACACACATACTCGTACACAGAACTGGTGAGCTATGGGTCTGCCCGTTCCTCCTGCTAGGACCAGTAAAAGGCACAAGCTGGAATATTTGATCACACGCCATGACTATGACATGGAGCCTTCTGACATGTCCCGGTGGCAGAATAACTCTAGGGATTAGAGCACCTGCAGAAGTAGCTGCTACTTTTCTGTCCTCTTCACCCTGGACCAAAGACAGACTGAACATCAGAGAGTGGCAGCTGGACCCTGGTCCCTTCCCGTCCCCATGTCGAACACCAACTGAGCGCAGCAGAGACTTTTCAGAGAAAAGGAAAACTTAGATCTCTTCTTTGTTTTGACTGCTGGAAGTATATTTAGCTTAATCATGCTTAAAGCAGGTAATGATGAGCCATCCTATTTGTTTATGGAAATTGCTTTCTGCTAGAAAATAAATATGTTGTCATTCTGAGTACAGACCAAATCCCATCCTATTCCCATCTCTCACTGTACTCCCCTATATTTATCCACCCACGCAATCTATTTGAAGCTACAACCATTTGTAGGACTCTTCTTATCTTCCCAGACTTTTCAAAGGCTGTCTGGAGAAACAAAACAGCTTAAGCAAGCTTTGTTTAGGCTGTCCTTTTTTTCTTATTCAGTTGTTTAAAGAACATTTGGCTGAAATCTAACTTTTGCTCTTTTACAGCTGTTTCTGCTCTTTCAGTAGCAACAAATCTTTCATTTTTTTTGACAAGCTGTTTCCAGGACAGCTTGTTATGATGTGACACAAAATTATAGCTTAAGAGAGGTGGAAAGAGAAGGAGCAGATGATATCTCATAACCTCACAAACAAATCCTGTTGTCATGAAAAGTATGCCTATTAATAGCTATAAAGATGAAGGAAAACAGGTACGATTTGCAGTTTTAAAAGGATGGTTGCTAAGCTGAAGATTTTCGTAAGGACCTCGAGCTGCTTTTTGATAATGGTAAACCACTATCAGTTCTGAAAAATGCCTGGCAATAGGCAGTGAAGAAAGACATACAGCATAGGCAGACAGGTAGCAGTCTTGAAGCTTAATCACATGCAAATGAGAGATTAATAGATTACAAATGATTTCAGTGCACATGAGGAATATAGTGTAAAGCATTCACTTCAATCTTCAATTTTAATTCCACATTAATCTCTGAGTGTGAATAGTTCTTAAAAAAATGACCTCAGAATTGGGAAGATAGACCAAAGCAGACTCGACTTCTCTGCTAATGAAATAAACAGAAACATTTACAAAGTTGGGGGTTTGTTACATGCACATCTTCCACTTGGAGGAGATTAGAAGTTATTCCCAAAGATGATTTGCCCACTAGGGTTTAGAAGAGATTCTAGAGAATCTTTGTGGGCCATGACTGAAGTGGTGCCCTTGCTCTGACTGAGACTGGATGGCTGTGCCCTTGCCAAGCACCACATCTTCCATAGTGATGAGTTGTGTGTCCCTATCCAGATATCCATTTAGGGACACAAATCAAAATAACAAGTTGTTGTACATTAGGAAAAATTTCTTCACGGAAAGGGTTGTCAGGCATTGGAACAGGATGCCCATGGAAGTGATGGAGTCACCATCCCTTGGAGTGTTTAAAAGACATATAGATGAGGTTCTTAGGGACATGGTTTACTGACAGTGTTATGATTGGACTCAGTGATCTTAAGGGTCTCTTCCAAGTAAAATGTTTCTATGATTCTATGATTTGCAATGCATCAGCTTCCTTTATTTTATGATTGACATGCATGAAGGACAGTTGATGATTGCTAGTTAAAATATGGGCTGCAGGTGTGCTCAGCACCATATCAACCCTCCTTTGTAATGGTATCTCTGCCATGGATTCACAGGAAGGCAGAAAGGACTATGATGATAAATTATGTTGTCTGATTTTGAAAAAATTCCTTCAATTCTTCGTGCTCCCTCTGTCCATTTGTGATAAGTTCAAGTAGATATTTTTCAAGGAAATATTTTCATATCCCCAAATATGGTGAGATGTATTCATTTAATTTCTACTCACCATGCATGTTGAATAATTAGTAGGAGGTATATCCTTACTCGTAACACTAAGATATTAGTTCTTGATGCCTAATCCAAGTTCATCCTACTTTAAAACTTTGAATACAGTGACTCTGATGATGGCAATATTATTATAGAGAGAAGCAAATTGTGCACACAGCCTTGACTTGGATACACATTCTTTGCGCAACCTTGGTCATGCTGTTTAACATCCTTTCCCCATCCCATTATTGCAATTTATAAAATGAGTACAAGTACTGTTTTTTTTTCTTGTACCAGGATGAAATCCATTTTTAGGTAGTAGTAGAGCATATGGACTCGATCCTTAGCTCAGGAAAATACAGGATGTGTCATTGCTGATTTATGCTAGCTGAACGTCTCTTTCCTGAGCTAGAAAATATTTATCCATAAAACTGGTAAATGTATCCTCCATCACTGGTAAATGTATATTCAAGGATTTTTCTATTCCAGTTTCATCTTCCTCTTCAACTATGATATATAACTAATACTGTAAGCCCATTTTTTTCATTTTAAAAATAATTTTCTGCTAGTTTCAGAAATTCAGATTTTTTAAATTCAGAAACAGATGTATTATTATAATAATAGAAAATAAGATTATTTAGGCCAATGGATCATCATACAGTAGTCAAAGGGAAATATTCTTATTTATACAGTAGCATTTCACACATGATCATCAGTAAATTGTTTTTATGTTATAGGACTAGAACTATGTCAGTTGTGAGATCACAAATAAAATAATTGTAATTATTCTGTCTTCTGCACAAAAATGAAAGCAACAAAGAGATTATGTACCTAGTATTTCATAGCAAGAATAACTAATAAATTGTCAGCCACAGGAGTCTGTCAGCTGCATACAGGATGCAGCATTTATTTTTTTGTAAACAGTTCACCGGTATGTCAACTGCTGGTCTGACATGGAGAGAACCAAACAGTTTTTTTCTGAAAAAACATTAGTCCCTTGAATGAAATCCTGGGCAAAATATTATGTAGGAGTTGTATTTTATTGGTAGGGAAAGAAGATAAGCCCCTAAAATGGACTACTCACAGGCATTACTACAACAAGAAGTTACTCTAGGACAAAATTTCTTTTGAAAGCTAAAATGGTACTGTGGTTATTACAATAGCCATTTCTTTCAGTTTATGAAAAGAAAACTTAAAAGGCATCTTTTAAAATACTCTTCCTTGACAAAGAACATGTGTGCAGAGTTAAATACATCTGCATTTTCCTCCAATTTTGAAGAAATAGTAAATATATGCAATTATGTTCATATTGCAAACATGAGTTCAGCAGATATGAGGAGCTAAAGAGCTGAAAAATGATATAGCACTTAGATATGTTTGGAAATGACAGGAACATGGAGAAAGAGACTGACAGGACCCAGTTCTCAGTTCCCAGAGCTCCACTGAAAGAAAAGGAGCCATTATGATCCATGCCAGCAGAGGAGCTGGTCAATAAGTGCACTGCTTTGAGAATTCAGCTTGAGATTACAGCAAGTGCTGTGGATATTTTATTTTTTCTTCAGGACTACATAGATATTTATATAATATTCTGTGACCCACTAGGCATCTTATAACATTAATATTAACAATTAGAAAAAAATCTTAAAGCTTTCTAATCTGTTGGTCCTCAAGTTCTTTGTCATGGAAAGCCTTCAGCATGCAAACTTCAGTGAGCTTTCGGCCTCATTACAAGATCGGTGTGGAAATGAGCAATTTGCTCTGCATGTAAATGCGGCTGGAGCTGGTCACTCCTTGTGGGTTAGACTGGATTCACAATTCTCCTTTCATGACCCAGAAGTGAAATAGTGCACCGAAGTCTGTCTCATACCCTATTGCGTGCTGACCTGGTAGGTGTGTTTTTAGCAGCCTGCTGTACATTAACAGCATTGACTCTCTAAGAAGGTGTCTAAGTGTAGGTAATTTTTAAGTATTCTTGTGCCTCAGTTTGGAATATCTGAATTTCTTTTGATCTTCTCTCTTCTGTTTTCAGCAAAAAGACTGGAGAAATGTGTCTGGGGCCAAAAGGTTTCACAGAGATCCTCATCAATGACAACTGTCAATGACAGAACATAATGGTCCCCTATGCCAGCATCCCAATATTGTCTAGACAGCCATATTCCAATGAATGTTGATCAGTGTATGGCTGTGTGGGACAGATTTAAAATAAAAAGTTTACATTTGTGCTTTATATACTCTATATGCTTCTAAAATTCATAGAGTTGCAAAGAATCAAAGTTGTTGAAATCCTGAGTAACTCAGATTTTGAACACATTGTCATGGATAATGAATACTGATTAGGCTTTTGTGCCTCTGGATGTCACTGTTGTTTTGTAATAATATAAACAATGCTGTATGATAAAGCAACAAATGAAAATGGTATAATCATCACCATCTTATGTTTGTTAAAAAGTACAAGGCTGAATACACTGACAGTCTGAGAGACACGGTTATTTCCATATAAGAGGTGAACAGCAGAATATGTAAAATCATTCTTACTTCAGTTTACTATTAGGTAAAAATGAAAAAAACCCTATGCATTTCTTCTTAGATGAAAATCAACCTTGCTGGTGTCCCAAACTGCATTCCTTTCGAAGGACTTAGAATGGAATATGAACCTCCCTTGCCCTGATACAGCCCTATCAGATTGTGTCAAGGATAAGTACTGGTTTATTTGAGTCAGATGCAAAGGTGAAATGTGTGAGGAGGGGGTGGGTAAGTGCCAAGGATTGTGAATTCCCATTGCTCGTTGTTGCTCAGGAGTGGAGCTTACTTTTCCCAAGTAAATCTGTTATGCATTTATTATGAAACTGGGAGCAAAAAGAAGGAAGGAAAAATAATAACTTTCTTCTTTTACAGTCTAGCAAACAGTTCTAATTTCTGGAAATATTAATATATATAAAATTAATGGAGATCTGGGGATTAGGAAGAGTGTTTTCAGAATCATAAATTGCTGCAATTGCCCTGGTTATGTAGAATAAAATAGGACCTCTGTCTGCACTGTGTGCAGAAAGTCTTCCTTGACATAAGGAATATTTTTCAGAAACTTGTAGGGCTAGTGGGATGTGACAGAGAAATAAGTAAGATGGTGTACAGTTTTCTAAAAGTCTCTGATCTTTAGTTTCTGTTAACAATTCAATGGATTAGAGTGACTGCCTCTGGCTGGAAGTAACAAATGCTGAATAAAAATGGAAATAGAGCATTTCCATGAAAAAACAGGACATATTTTATTTTTTAGAATTCTTGAATTTCATTTGATCTCAATCTGAATAGGAAATTTTGGCTGAATATGATCTAGGACTTCATGATCAGGAACCACACTGGCATCCTGTGTATTCAGAAGTCAGTAGTCATTGACTTCAGTTTGGATTGGATTTCCTCTTTGTAAATGGATTTTGTAGGATCCCACTCTCACTCCGGGTCCCGCTGGCTTACATGAGCAATGAATTAAGGTAGTCAGGTGTTGTAATTTAACCCCAGCTAGTAATCAAAACTATGATAGCCACTCACTCACTTCCCTGCCCACCAAGCAGGGGAGAGATTGAAAGGGAAGGGAGAAACTCGTGACCTGTGACAAAAACAGTTTAATAAAATAACAAAATAGTAATATACTAATACTATCAATAAACTATATACAATTAAAATAAAGTATAAAATTAGTGATTCTCAATGCAATTCCTCACAAGCTCTGTCTGTGACGAGCAGTCAGTCTCGGGAAGAAAGCTCCCTGGTCCTGAACTACTGATCCTGGGGAGACAGAATGAAAAGGCCAAAAAGGCAGAAAGGCTCAGAGTCCCACTGCAAAATGGCAGAAGAGTAAAAGGCCAAGCTAAAGGAACTCCCAATAGAACTCAAGCAGAATGAAGTTGAACTGGAATGAGTCTAATGAAATGGAAAACCCAACTCCCATTAAATGCGAAGCATGACACTAATGGTGTGGAATATTCTCATTGATCAGCCTGGATGTCAGTCAAGGTCTATCTTATCTATGGCCCCCTTCCTAACTGCCTCACATCTGCAGATAGAAAGCCTAGAAAGACCTTGGTCTCCCAGACAAAGACTAAGATATCAGTAAGTTCTTATGTTCTCTTCATTCCACTCAAAACCACTGGAAAGTTACTTGAAGAAAATACTAACTCTACCCAGAGGACCTATCTTATTCTCAAGCTGAATCCAAAGAATGCCCATGCTAGTTATAAAAAAAGAAGAATTTCTAACTGCCTGAAGAAAACTAACTCAATTTCAGTCAAACCAACACATCAAGCTACTTTAGAAGTAGATTAACGTGTCCGAGTATGTCCAAAGTAATTTTTTCTATTATTCTTCAGCTAAACTAGAGCAAATGTATTAAGTCATTCCTATATGGTAAAGAAGATACTGCTTTTAGACTGTATCTTCCTTTTCCCAGTAGCAGGGTGCTAATGTCATATCATGCTGTGTGGGTGGGTTTTAATTTCTTTCTCTATTTTAAGCTTTCAGAAAAATATCTTACACATTTCTTTTATGGCTTCAAACTGCTGCCATTACAAGCCTGATTAATAAGGCTTTATGAGCTAATTATTATGCCTTTATCTATATGGGCTTTTATCTTTATGTGCCTGATTGCTACAGTAATTCTGTAACATTACAGGAAGCTATTTATTTTCAAATTAGCGATGTCATCATGACCTTTTAACACATGGATAAGTCAAGGTTCTGGCCTGCCAGGGACATAGAGGGTAACTCAAACTGTTCAGTGCTGGCCGTAAATTAAGCCTCCTTTTAGAATGATGAGAGGGCATGATGATCTCTGTTTCTTGATGTGTGTGCAGCAGTTTGTTCATTCTCCCAAACATAAGTGATGATGGAATTCGCAGACACTGGAAGGAGGAATGAAACAGATAATTTCTAAAGTAGTAATGGTAGTAGGAGCATGAATGAATGTGCCTAGGTAAGTCCCTGATGGTGCCTGTGGCTGGACCTCCCGGCCATCCAGGGACATCTTGGTGTCTCCAATTACCCTGCCAAAGACCTTCTGCAGGGTGTTTTTTTCGGGAGATCATGTCACCAAGCTGGTGTGGATCTCCATTTCTGATCTGTGGATCTCCCAAGACTAGTATGTGCACCAGCTAACTAGGTAAAACACAGAAAAATCCAGGCTCAAAGGAACTAGACACAGATACTTATATTACTGTAGTGTATGAGGCCTCAGTAGAATATTGGTTAAGCTCAGTGCTTGGTAGTGAACTAACCTATAGTAGGGATCTCTCCTTTCAAAATAGATTAGGATCCCAGTGGTAACAAGAAGAGAGGGGTTGTCGTAGAGCCACTGAAGAACAATCGTTCTCTTTTGTCACGACCATGACTTCAGCATTTTTTATGTTCAAATCCATTCAAAGACACTTACAGGTGGAATTATTTAGAAGTATTTATTTTCCAATATTGAAGTAATCTGGCTTCTTACATGTGTCTTTTCTTTGAAATGACAGAGCCTCATCATTAGTAAGATGCTACTGCAAATATTTAGAATTTCAGACAATGCCTTATTTTGATGAAAAAATTATCTCTAGTAAAGAAACTTAAAAGAAGTGCAGTGATTTTGGAAGGCTATTGGAAAAACTGAGAAAATGGAACTACAGTCTCCCAAGTTTCAGCCTGAAGTCTTATTTTCTGACAAAGATGTTTTCTATTCAAACATTTTTCTTCCCCTTTCAGTTCAGCCTTGCATGAATGATTTGTTTTATGACTTTTTTCTTCACCCACACAAATTTGAAAGGCTCTGCTGCTTCCCAGGCTGCTGTTCAGATAGTGATTCTCTGGAAAAGTTTTTAGCCTGTATTGGTAACTCAGATAATTTAAAACACAATAATATTAACTGGAAATAAAAAATAGTACAATTATACTACTCATATAAGAAAATTGTAGTTTCAAAGTTACGGATAAATAACTTAAAAAAAGCAGTTACTAGCTTTGTTTCACAGGCAGCTTTGATTTGGATTTTTCTTTCAGATTTAGGACTGATCAGACTTCCTTCCATTCATGTTAAAATATTGAGGTCTGGACTATTACACAAAGGGATTAAAAACTGTAGTGTGTCTAGGGGAAAACATTCACAAAAGGATGGAAATGAATTTATGTGGCATTTTTTGTGACTATCATACATGCTTTCAAAGGATTTCTATTGTAATTCAAGATTAGTTGAGCATAAGTTAATGGACTCTTAAAGTATTACCCAAAGCTTATTATGATAGACTATAGGAGCCTCCTTTTAAAATGTTTTTTAATAATATCAACTACAAGGTCCCTGAAGACATGATATTTCTAGGCTTAGTATTTCTTCATCAAATATTAAAATAGGTCAAGCAATTTTGTTTCAATTCCTTTTCTGCTCACTCTATTGCTGTAGCATGCATATCAAGTAGAGTGCATTATGCAGATTTACCAACTGTTGAGTTCCCTGCTTCGTTTCATTATGTTGTTTATTTTGTAATCTATACTGAGAGCAGAAGAATTACAATTACATGCTGAGGAAACCTGATATTTACTAATTCCATAAAGTTAAGGTCATCTTCTCTAGCAATGGGAGAATAAATTAATTGATCAGAATTCTGTCTTGCAGATGCAGGTAAGCCGCAACGAAAGGACTGACATGAAACAGATGGCTCAATAAGGTTCATAGTTGCACAGTTAAACTACTAATAGCTTGTAGTCTGAACAACTGTATCATTCCGCGGACCAAATTGTGTGTTTCCCAGGGAATATTTGCACTTGCTGGTCAGAATTTGGCTCAATTTAAGTCCTCAAAATTTTGTTCTTAGGACCTAGTAATGCAAATCTTCCTACCTCACTTTACAGTTGAACAATTTTCCACACCCCTTGTTTTCTTTCTGAGCAGGGACAGATATGTCGCATGTTTAAAGCTTCATCCTATCAATCTAGTGTCAAGTTCTGTACATTATAATCGCAGTTTTGATGAAGTATAAAGGAATGTGACCCTTCAAACCACTTTTATTTAAAAACCGAAAGTATGAAGTAGGGTGCAGAAATTACACATTTAAGGTGGACATTTAGAGTGGAATTAAAATATTTTCATGTTTAAAAAATGAAGTTACACACATTTTTTACCTGACAGCTGGCATGGAAAATAGATTCTCAGAGCATAAATAGCTGTGAAGACAAGAAAGTGTGTGACTTTACAAGATTGTAGTTCATCAATAGCATTGTTAAATGAGTTTTCACACATTTTGTTTTACAGTAGCAAAATGCTACTATCACTGGTTTCATCAAAAGCAAGATCTGGCAGCAAAGATGTTGCTGGGCAATACATAAGGTCAAAGAAGCATTTGGCATGTTTGGTTTTGATTTTAAGCCATCTAATATTCAGCAACCCAATAACCTGGGAGGCTGACTTTTTTGTCTTGAAAAATGTTGCAGGGCTTGTATAGAGCAATGTCCTTGATCCAGGAACATGATCCATGAAAGAATATGTCAAGTATAGTTTGGAGTCTGCAGACTAAAATTATCTGCGAGTCTTTGATTTGATTTTGATGCCAGAGACAATCTTTGCTTTGATATCCATGCCAAGGACTATCAAGACTTTGCGAAGTAAAAGTAAATTTGTGTGTTTCAGCACACCCCTTTTGACAATACTGGTGTATCATTATCTTGATTTACCGTTCTTCTGTGCATGTGATTCTGTTTCTAGCAATTTAAAATACTTGTTGTTACGATTTCAAAGATGCCTTATTCTTAATGATTTATTTCAAGATGAGCTGCTAGGTATTCTGATTGAATTTCTCAGGGTGTCACTTTGAACAAACTTAGGTTTATTGTTTTTAGTAGATTGCTGAGGAATAAACTTCATGATTATCCTCTTGTCATTCAAATCAGTCACAGATTTATTTCCATTCCAAGCACTGCAGAATACAAGACAGTCTCATTTTTTGAATGATAACTGTGAGCAGCAAAATAAACCAGTCATTTCTTAGGAAAGGACTTGATCCAACATCCCTGCAAGCTACTGCAATGCGTCTTTTGACTTGCAGAATTTTGGCTCATGGTGTAAGTATGCAGACTCAAGGAGCTAACAATTTCTACAATTCCCTGTCTTTTTATTACCTCCTTGTTGCCTCTTGGTTGCAAATTGTGGCCAAGATTACATTTCAAGAGCTTTTGTGAAAAGATTATAGTTTCGCATATATGTGAAGTATTTTACGAATTTCTGGTGGCTCTAAAATAATTAATGATTGTAAGATAGAAAAATGAGTAACCTGAATGCTAATAACTGCAACTTAATTTTTTAATCTAATGTTAAATATTAGAAATTTGCAAAACTACTTATGCAAATGAAATTGTCCCTTCTCACTGGCTATAATAATCCTGCTCGATTATGGTACTGCTAAGACATACACATTTATCAATTTTAAATAAATGCGTGTAATTCTTCAAAGGCTTTATGTAATTGCTTCTAGATTTGCCATCAGCTGTACTCGTCTTTGTGATTGTATCTGTACTTGGTACATTTTCATGTTGTAATTGTATGGTAATTGTTTGCGATAGTATCTATGAGTTTTTTATGCAGTAATTTTGCATGGAAATTGTCTGATTGCTGGAAATTTTAGTACTACATTTTCCTAGAATGTACTTACTAACAAGCAATTCACATAGGTCAATATATACTGGACTGAAAATTAGATAAATAAAAGAGGAGGGCATTTCCACAAAGATAACACGTTGTGAATTGTAAAAGTGAGTACTTTAGTTTTTTATTTAGTGGCCAGCACAATCTCCACATTAAAAGTGCTTCAACCTGTGGTTTACATTGTGATTAAACTCAAAGAAATGATGCTGTCAATATGGTAGCATTTTATATCACATTTATTCTCCATTAATTAGTTCTGTATCACCATGTCATGTTTCACTGTGTTAACAGCCTCATAACTGGCATATGCAAGCTGAGCCCTCTTGCCAAGACTCAGCACAGGCAGATGGACTAGGAGGGGGAAGGCTTGCAAGATGTTTCAGAGTATTATTTTTTCCTTATTAAACAGGTTCTAAATATGTATATTATGCAGTCTCACTGCTTAATAAAAAAGTGGAGTAACTGTATAGTCAAGTACTGATTAACATAATGGCTAAGACTCCACATCTGACTGCTCAGATTGGCTCAAGTCACATCTTATTACCCTGAGCTCCTTCTGGTACCAGCAGTTTCCCTCTATCTGTAATGCTAGACTTCAGTTTTCTCTATAAGAAAGAAAAATTTTGTTGCAAATTCTGATTTTGTTAGCAAAAATGATACAGCCTAAGTGTGGCCTTCAGGTATTTCTGGTGAGGATTTGGTACATCTCCCATAAAATGGGGGATGATCAGTTTGTGAGTAAAGGACTGAAAACTTGTGGTTTACAGTTTGTCTCTAAACTATCAGGTTTTTCCTAGAAAGCTGTCCTGCTCTTGCTCTTTGGGAGAGTCTTAGGTGTTTGATTATATTAGGAAAACTACATTAAATGGATTTTTGTGTCAATGCACTGATGTTGGCTTTTTGGTTTCAGACTATCTAGCTGGAGTGTTCTCCAATAATGTGGGCAACAATTTGACCATTTTGTGAAGGGAGCAGAGATATAGTCCCCATGAAGGGAATGTAAGAAGGTTGGGGCTGTGTCACAAGAGCTCTGGAGGCTTGTGGCTTGCTCTGGGGGGCTGGATGAAGGGGTGGGTTAGTGGGTCCCTTTGCCATCATCTCTCCAACTCCTTCCCCTCCCTGAGCAGCCTCAGCAGCAAGGAATTGTCAATCTCAGCACTGCCACAGACATAAATGACTTCTGTATCCTCCAACACTGTCAAGGCAAGATGCCTGTCTTCCCTGTCAGTCCAGATAATTGCTTGCTTTACCTGGACATAACATCTGCACAGGTTACAGTAAATAAAAAGTTTTCATTCTGGGGCTGATGAAAAGAAGACTGTAAGCAATACTGAGAACATTGATTTTTAATGGATTTTTATTTTTGGAAATCAAACCTGAAAAAAACTTTAAAAAGCCTACAACAGTCTTATATTTATTTTCCATTAAACTCAGGTGCTTTGATTGAAATGACTTTGCCATATTCAGTTGTTTCATTCTGAGATTTTAAACTCCTTTACATGAGGATTTTTCTTTAGTTTAAGTAAATTATGTAATAATAAATTCTAGTTCCAAATGAAGAATCAAAAACCATCAACAATATAAAATACTATTAGGCACACTCTTGAGACAAACTGTTTTCTTTTGAAGCTGATGGAATGGTAATGTTTTGATGTTTTTGATCTCTCTCCTGCTATTTATATTCCCAAACATTGGCTATACTTTTTAACAGTTAAAATAGTTTTCATTTTCCTGAAACTGTTTTGTGGAGCACTAAATGTGAACTGGAAAAAAAATATACGAATTGCCCAGATTTACCCAAGATCTTTTGATTCACTGGATATCTGTAATTTACTCTATTAATCAACATCATAATTTTTCTTGTAAGGTATTAAGACCATATAGAGCACAGTGATAACAGCCATAAATCATGGAGACAGTACCTAAATGAAGAGTGCTTAACTTAATCATCCAGTACTGACCAGAGTAAATGTCACTAGCTGATGGGAGAAAAGGTGCATCTTATTTCCTCTGTCATTAGCATGTATAAGAGACATGAAGTTTTCTCATTGTGAAATTTCTGGACAATTTTATTGAATTTTTGGATAACTTCTCATTGTTATGCACTTGCAAAATAAATCACAGGTAAACTATCCTTTAGTTTTTGTAAGTTCACAGGTGCTAAGCTCAGAAAAAATCACTGCAATAAACCAGATTGTGCCTCCCCATAATAAACTATTCTCTGCACTATGTCTTCAGCATGTCTTTGAGAAATATTCTCAATCTTTATTTAATGGCTTCAAGTGACAAAGAATATGCCACAGCCCTTAGTAAATTATTTCAATTAACTGAAGTTATTTACTGTCATCTGAAAATGAGCACCATGTTTCTTCCTTGAATTTGCCCAGCCTCAGTCTCCATTTGGTCACGTTATTCCTTCATCAGTTAGATGAAATGTTCCTGTGTATTATTATACCTCTTTTTCTTCTGTAGGTCCTCAGCTGTTTTACTAAATATTATTTATTTAAAAATACAAATTCTACAATAACCAAAACCTGTTACTTGCTACCTGCAGCTCTTGAGAAGATCAACAGTAGATTCAAATTTTATTTTTCATATAATTTTACTGCTAATTATTAATGAGAATTTATTGTCTCCCTGCATTGTTCCATAAATATAGCAGTTTCTATATAATCTATAATCAGAACATTACAAATTGTAATCAAGTTTCCTTCCTTTCCCTCATCTAAATAAGCATTGTTAAAAGCATCCCTCAAAGTAAGGGGAACTTTTACTGTTAGGTGTTCCTTCAAATTAGCAATGTATTTTTCAAATGTGAGCACTCAAAAAAGTTGGTATTTCAGTCATGACATTAAAGGACATGACAGCTGGTTTTTTTAGATCAGCTATAAATGTTGCTTCTCACACATTGCAGGAATGGCTAATTGGACATTGAGGTCTGCAACCTGGGAAGCTCTGCTGTGTCCCACTGACCCTAAAAGAAGTTTGAGTATGTTTTAAGGTTGTCATAATTAAATATCAGGTGACCCATGGCCTTTCAGAAAAAGGTCTTTCCTAGATTTCCCTGACAAAGCTCTTCTTCATACAATCCATTTATATTAGCAGATCCTCCCTGTCCCCAGCTTTAGTTTGAAATATTTCAATCATAAGCCTCAGGTGGCAAAAATGTGAAACTCCATATTAGATTGTGACAGAAGTCTTCTTATTTCTTTGAAAAAATAGCTTTTTGTAGCAGTTCAGCAAGAGGTTTTGTATTCCAAAGTGATTATTTGCTACAACAATTAGTGAATGCGCAGTTAGTAATGTCAGAGGACAGAGGTGCTCATAGATGCTATATATCTCTATACTGATCAATTTGTAAGCTCCTTTTTGTAAAACCATGCAAGCAAGCATACAACTACTAGATACTCCATGAAATCAAAATTAGTTTTGAAAAATTATATCGTTTGCTTGTCTTTGTTTACATGCATTTTCTGCTATACTAATAGCATTTTGCTAACTTATATTTCACTGGTAAATGACAGATGTTTACACCTAGTTACCACTTTTTTTTTTTGGATAGGAGTATTTTTAATGGAAGGAAATCAGCAACCTTCATATTTACAAGGAACATTCTTCTTTAAATATCTAATTTTCATTTTATATTTGAGCTTTGCCTTCCACTTCTATTAAATCTTATGAACACAGCGACATAGAAAAGACTTAGGTGATGGATCTGTTCTTCACCTGAAGATGTAAAATAAGTACTTAACATTGGAGAAAATTAATTTGATTTTCCTGTACTTAAGTAGGCATTGACCGATTAAGAAATTCTTGTTAATGAAATAAGGTTCAGATAAACACTAGTACCTTGTTTGTAGCCATTACGTGGTATATGTGATAAAGAGCTTTTAATGATTTATAACTTTTCACTTCAATTCCTTCTGTCAAAGAAAAACTGCTTTAGAAAGCCTAGTAACTCTATTATGACTCAGTAGCTTTGGGGGTTTTCACATTCTCTCTGTCATTCCTCTGTGCCATTTCTCATGGGCACTCTAAATAATGATATAATATTTACAAGGTAATCAGGTTCCATCAATGTTTTTCGCAAGGCAGAAACACAGATTGAAAGCAGAGCCAGGGCCAGCTGCAGTGGGTGGGCATGTGTTTTCCTGAGAACCATCCAGTGACAAGGACTTCCGTGTGAGGCCGACACCAGCCACCCCTCTGTTCCTGTTAATGGTTCCCAGGAGAGATCTGCTATAAGCCTGTTCCATCTAAGTAATTGTGGTAATGAGTATTCTGAACGATTTGTGTTTCCAGAGCACCTTGAGGTTCTTGATACAGCCCTGGAGATACTTGGATCATATGTAAGCATGGTCTTGCTGTACAGAATGACAAATTCTAGGCTCATTCCATAAATTCTGGTGTATGAAATGTAATTTCTGCCAAGCACTCACATGTGGGAGACTAAAGCTAGTTTATTGTCACCAGCACTAGTTTTAGAATTAGTGCTTTTTTTGTTTGCATATTTAAGAAATGGTTTTCCTCATTTTCGTGATTGGTAGAACTGGAAGAATAAGTAGATTTTTAAAAGCTTTCCAAAACCAAGACTCCAAAAGAAGTTTCAGGCTTCTGGATTTTTTTTCCTCAATAAATATATTTTATTTATTTTTTAGTTTATTAACTTTGAGAAATTGTGGACTGCCTTTTCTGTTTCATCATTCAAGGTCAGTGGTAGGGAATTATAATTTTTTAAATAGTTTACAATATTTATTTGTTTGATTTTTGATGTTTTTCTTATGTCTTGATTTCAAATATGTGAAGTTGAATAAACCTGCTACACTCAGCACATTTTCTTAATTGCTTGATGCCACTTCATTCACATAATGTGATGAAATATTCTTTTTGCCCTCAGAAGCTATTTGTTTAGTTCTGACATTGCTTGTATTTCTTCAGATAATGATTACCTATTCATTATTTACAGCTAGTTTTTTTCCATTCCTTCTTTTTTTTCCCCCAACCTAACAGTAGATGACAAAGTTGGAGGCAGGCAAATATCAAAAGATGTCATCAGCCCAAGTTAGATCTACTTATTCAATAGCCAGAATTCAGCAAAAATACAGCAAAAAAAGCATTTCCCTGAAGGCCATTGATGTCAGCAAATGCCATATGAGTGAACACTGAATAGGTGAGCAGGCAAGACCAGATGTGCTATTTAAATGGATTAGGTGGTCCAGTTAACTATTATTAGGAGTCATAGCAATCCATTTAATTGAATCTGTTCTTTTGGCAGTGATCCCAATAAGCAGACATTTAATTGCCCAGAATGCCTGTGGTAGATAAATGATTTCAGACTAAAAATAACACCCAGTGTTGTGTGTGTTTACTACAGGCCACTTGATCAGGAAGAGGAGGTTGATGAGGCTTTCTACAGACAGCTGGAAGTAGCCGCATGATCACATGCCCTGATTCTCACGGGAGACTTCAATCACCCTGACACCTGCTAGGTGGGCAAGGCAGCTAAGCACGCACAGTGCAGGAGGCTCCTACAGATCATTGACAATAACTTTTTGATGCAGATGGTGGAGAAGCCAATGAGGAGAGGCATGGTGCTGGATCTTGTCCTAACAAACCAAGAAGAACTGGTTGGAGATATCACAGTTGGGGGCAGTCTTGGCTGCAGTGACCCAGGTGGAGTTCAAAATCCTGCATGGAGGAAGCAGGACAAGTAGGACCAAAACCATGGACTTCAGCAGGGTGAACTTTGACCTCTTTAAGGTCCTGATTGGAAGAATCCCATGAGTTAGGGCTCTAGAAGGGAGGGGGGGTCCAAGAGAGCTGGTAATATTCAAACTTCTTCCTCCAAGCTCAAGATTGATGCATCCCTATGAGGAAGAAATCAAGTAAAGGGAGTAAGAGGCCATCATGGATGAGTAAGCTACTGGAGTCAAAACTCAGGTGGAAGAAGGATGTTTATGTAACGTGGAAAAAGGAACAGACCATCTGGGAGGAATATAAGGAGGCTGTTAGAGTATGCAGGGACGCGGTGAGGAAGGCCAAGCTCTACTTGGAAACAAATCTGACCAGGGATTTCAAGGACAAGAAGAAAGGCTTCTTAAAGTACTTCAGCAGCAAAAGGAAGGTTGGGGAAAATGCAGGTCCACTGCTGAATGAGGAGGATGCCCTTCTGACAGGTGACACAGAGAAGGCAGAATTACTGAATGCCTTCTTTGCTTCCATCTTTACTGCTAAGACCGGCCCCCAGGTATCTCAGACTCTAGAGACAGAAGAGAAAGTCTGGAAAAAGGAGGACTTTCCCTTGATTGAGGAGGACCAGGTTAGAGATCATTTAGACAAGCTGGACATCCACAAACTCATGGTCCCCAATGGAATACACCCACGAGTGCTGAGAGAGTTGGCAGATGTTATTACCAAGCCTCTCTCCATCATCTTTGGAAGGTTTTGGAGAACAGGAGAGGTGCCTGAGGACTGGAGGAAAGCCAATGTCACTCTAGTCTTCAAAAAGGGCAAGAAGGGTGACCCAGGAAACTACAGGTCAGTCAGCCTCACCCCCATCCCTGGAAAGGTGGTGGAACAGCTCATTCTGGAAGTCATCTCCAAGCATGTGGAAGAAGAGAAGGCTATTAGGAGTAGTCAGCATGGGTTCACCAAAGGGAAATAATGTTTGACCAACCTGATAGTTTTCTGTGATGGTACGACTGACTGGGCAGATGAGGGAAGAGCAGCGGATGTTGTCTACCTTGACTTCAGCAAGGCTTTTGACACTGTCTCTCACAACATCCTCATACACAAGCTGAGGAAGCGTGGGCTGGATGAATGCACAGTGAGATGGATCATGCCAGATGGCAGAGCTCAGAGGGTTGTGATCAACCGTGAGAAGTCTTGTGGGAGGCCTGTAGTTAGTGGGGTTCCCCATGGGTCAGTGTTAGGTCCAGTGCTGTTCAACCTGTTCATCAATTACCTGGACGAAGAGACTGAGTGTACCCTCAGCAGGTTTGCTCATGGTACCAAACTGGGAGGAAAGGCTGACACACCAGAAGGCTGTGCTGCCGTTCAGTGAGACTTGGACAGGTTAGAGGACTGGGCAGAGAAGAACCTAATGAAGTTCAACAAGGGCAAGTGTAGGGTCCTGCACATGGGGAGGAACAATCCAAGGCACCAGTACAGGTTAGGGGTGGATCTGTTGGAAAGCAGTGCTGCAGAGAAGGACTTGGGAGTTCTGGTCAACAACCGGTTGATCATGAGTCAACAATGTGCCCTTGTGGTCAAGAAGGCAAGTGGTATCCTGGAGTGCATTAAGAAGAGTATGACCAGCAGGTTGAGGGAGGTTGTCCTCCCCCTCTACTCTGCCATGGTGAGGCCACATCTGGAGTACTGTGTCCAGTTCTGAGCTTCCCAGTTTAAGAAGGACAAGGAATTACTGGAGGGAGTCCAGCAGTGGGCTACAAAGATGATTAGAGGCCTCGAGCACCTTTCTTATGAGGAGAGACTGAGAGAGCTGGGCTTGTTCAGTCTGGAGAAGAGAAGGCTGAGAGGGCATCTCATCAATTTTTATAAATACCTCAAGGGTGGATGAGGCCTGACTCCTTTCACTGGTGCCCAATGATAGGATGAGGGGCAATGGGCAGAGGCTGAAGCATAGGAGGTTTCGTCTCAATATGAGGAGAAACTTCTTTACTTTGACCATGCCAGAGCACTGGAACAGGCTGCCCAGAGAGGCTGTGGAGTCTCCTTCTCTGGAAACATTCAAGACCCACCTGGACACATTCCTATGCAATCTACTCTAGGTGAACCTGCTTTAGCAGGTGGGTTGGACTAGGTGATCTCGAGGTCCCTTCTAACTCTAACCAATCTGTGATTCTGTGATAATCTACTTGTAATCTGTTATGTGGTTCCCTTAAGCATGAACCATCCTTAATCTTTTTTAAAAGGTATGAATATCATGAAAGCACTGGGTTTATTGCTTTTCTCCAACCTCTGGTGAGCTCTAAGGTTGCTGGAAAGTGTGAAGAATAAGCATGTAAGGAAAGGTGTGCCACCTTGCCAGGGAAAACTTCAGTACTTAGTTAAAATAATAAGCCAGACTCTTCTACGGTAAGTCTTGCCTGAATAGAAATGTCTCAGAAGACTTAATTGAAGATGTCAGGATTTATAGTCCTCTACAGTTTAGAATTTCCTCAAACCACTGGATCTTCTGAAGCTTAGCATCACAATGAATCGGAAAGATATGGGCTTCCTACATTTCATGGATGCCTAGAGTCCGTTAAGAAGGAAAGAATTAAACATTTATGGCTAAGAGATTTGAAAGAGAGAAGGGAATGCATGGTTTAAACCTGTACTTATTGAGTTGTTAATACATTTAACTCCGAAGAAGTTAAAAATCACTAATAGCTCAGAACACCTCCAGCCTGGAAATGTTTCTGGAGTCTCCTGCAGACTTGGTGACATCATTGACTAGTCTCTGTGTGGTGGCCATGTCGCTCCTCTGATGGTTGTAGCTGTGGCATTGGGCTGTGGGAGCTATGAGGGGTCAAATGGCACTCAGAAGAATAAGGCAAGAAGAGAGACATCAGTAGAGCATGGAGGTTTGTGTGCTGCTGTGCTGCCTTCTAGGAAAACAGGATTCGAGTTTTGGCATCTGCTTTCAGGATCATATCTGTGTTTTGCATTCAGCTAGCATTACCTGCAGTCCAGAATGTCTTCTGCAGAAGCAGTTTGCATTTGTCCTGTCTGAGTAAGATGGACTATTTACTTGCTACCCCTACACGTTAATTGCTGGGGTTACCTAGCCTGTTGTCTACCAAATGTTCCTCACTACAGGTTTTGAACTTTGTGTGGCTGAGGAAGGAACACATTCAGTGTTTCCATTCATGTAGGACACCTCTAGTCATCTGACATCTATGCAAAAAATGTGAGGATTTAAAAAAAAATATTAAAAATAATAATAGCTTTACTTCCTTTCAGATAACGAAATCCACAAACAATTTTTTTTGCTTGAATGGGCTAATTAAGGGGTTGATATTTTCCATGTGAACTGTTTTTGAAGCTTTTAGCCCTCCTTTACTTAATTGGAAGAGTCCTGAAAATGAACCAACACACCATGCACAACATAGCTCATGTCCACTGTTTTGAAGGCCTGGGACTCCACAGAAACTGGTACCATGTGAAGTAAAATTCACTCTTTTTCAGGACATCAGCAAAAGGATTTCACAAGCTCTGTTATGTACCGATGCCCAAGGCTCCTGCTGTGTTCTACATTCAAAGATCTCAATGTGCTCCTTGGAAAGTGAGCAATTTCTAACCTGAGGGAAACAGCTTCTCCTTTAAACTTCACAGCTGGCTGTTCTAAGAAACCCATGTTCAAAGCAAAAATAAGCATCTTCTTGAAGAGTATATATGTGGCTGGTAACAGAAAAAAAGGAAAGAAAAATGTAGGTTAAGAGCTAAGCCAAGATGAGACTCAGTCTCCTTACAGGCTTGTACAGATCAGATAGAACTTTGTCAAGTAATAAACCCTTCTGCATCCTAAATATCAAAAAGTGTTTGCTTGCAGTTGTTTCTGCACATATACTGAGAATAACAAAGAATTTGGCCACTTAAAGTCACAGCAGTCATTGAATCATAGAATCACATATGCTTACTGACACTTTATACTAGTTGGTTTAGAAAGTACCAATTATATTGCTAAATGATTTTCTGAATGTCAGAAATCAGAAGCTGAATATCAGCTACATTGCTCGGTTTCCTATGTATTTTGAAGTTAGAAAATGAAGGAGTAATATCTCTTTCATACCTATTACTTATCATTACATTATCTAGTAAAATGGTATTTCAGCTGTAATGATATTTGCAAACATATTTAGACTAAAGTTCTCAGCATTCATGCATGAGTATTACCCCTCTGCATTACTCTAGATGGAAGCACATGGAGAAATACTGTGAAGGAGAAAAAACATCAGATGAAGTTATGAACAGAATGTGTTTATACACGTCTATATATAACATTGTCTGACTAATTAACAGAAATAGAAAGGCTCTAGCTATTGATAGAGCCTATTGGTAGATCCTAATTCAACTTTGGAGCCATTTAGTAATGCATCACATTAGTGGTTCCACAGAATAGAAGTGATCCCATTGGTATTATTATAGATGTTTTGTTGACTTTGTATGCTGAAGATTTTTCTGCTGACATATAATATTTTCCTGAAACTAAAAGTCTTGCAAGGATATGTCAAATCCAATGAAAATACAGATTGTTTCAACAAGACATAAAAATAAATAGTTTGGTTTTGAACTGACATTTGGAAATGAAATGACAATCTTCATTGAGTTTCTCATGGAGCTTTGCTTCATTTTAGATAAAAATAAAGCAAAACTAAACCAAAGTTTTTTGTCAAAATGTTGATATGAAATGACAATGATCAAGTCCAGACTTGTCATGCCCATTTTTTGTTTAACTTCAAGTACTAAAACACCCAATGTCCCCCTTGACTGTTTTAGAAAACACTATATATGTTTAAAATCTGCAGACAGCTGAAAAGTAACAGAATTTTTCTTGTGCAATTAAATATTTTTTTTTAAAAAAGATGTATGGAAACAATATGTACTTGTTCTGCGTAAATGACGCTAGCTGTAAGTGAACTTGTTTGCACTCCCACAAGAGTCTAGCTGCAATACAATTGAACGCTATGTGAATTAATTTATCCTGCTTTCAGGCTGCTTGGCAGATTTTGGCACTCACGTTCACCTATTTATGGCTGGCCTGAGGATGTACATGCTGCATGGCAGTATGCAGCACAGGCATATATCCTTATTCAGTGTTTAAGCATGGGAATAGTCATTAGTCTGAGATGTCAGCTGATTATCTCTTAGAGAAGTTGTGGAGGTGATTGCATGCTGTGAAATTTACATCACTACCTTAAAAAACTACATGATTTCTTTAGGTTAAAGGACACTGTCAGGTTAAATCAACATCACATTTCAAATTTTATGTCTTCTCTCTATTCTTAGTGTTTTCTGAATTGAAAAATTTGAATTTGTTTTCCATTTGAGTTACTCTCTGCTGCCACGCTTTGCTTATATGCTGAGCTCTGTGCCTTCGCCTGTAAAAATGTGATTTCTCTTTGCTTTTAAATTACAGTGTTTTAAATTTCAGAATAAACAGTTAACATAAAAATATATACTAAGCGTTTGACAGGAAGAATAAAATTTCACTTCAGAGTCCTCACTTCAGAAAGTCCTGTGACATTTTTTTTTTTCCAAAGAAAATCTGGAAACTCAGTGTAACTTTAGAGTTTTGCAGTCTATTATTAATAGTAGTTTTTTGGATGGTGAGAGCACCCAAGCTACCAGTCAGAACTGAGAAACCCATCATGGCTGATGCAAGGACTTTGATAGACTTAATTCCAGCCCACGAAGAATGCATGAAATGTGTAGTGTACTAAACACCAGATATATACTAAAGGAAGTGATTGTTTAGATAGACTACATATGCCTGTAAGTGATATCAAACTGTGAAAAGAGGAAAAAGTAACCTTCCTTATGTACAGGGACACTTTCAGAACATGATAAGATGCTAAGAGAAAATTTATATGTTGAGGCTCTATTAGCTGAGCTGAGGATCTCAGAGTGTGTATATACAAAACACTGCACCATGCAAAGGTATCTGAGAGAGAGTTTAATGTGCTGTAGTATCTCCTTGCACCATGTAACTTGGTTCTAGAGGTGGTATAGTCACATTAGCATTGCACCATGGCTGGGTTAATTAGCTATGTTAGTGCAGGCTCTTAAAGTCAGCTTGGATAGATCCACATGGAGCTGCATTGCAGAGTAGACCTAATTTAGGTTGCTGTCATATTTAGTAAAGAATTTAAGAAAACATTAACAGGGAAAAATTCCATGCTGTATTTGCAGCAGAATGGAGACTCTTTAAACTGCTTGATGCTCCTTCTGTTTTGAATAACTCCAACATTTTGAGCTATAACTAAGTTGAAATCCAATGACAATTAAGTAAAAATACCCTCTCCCTTTCCCTTTTAAAAAATCATGGTATTTCTTGGGTCTGTGATAACGTAAAAATCATTGCTTGTCATAATACTTCTTACACTACTTAGAAGTCCTCTCCTGGGTTTTCTTTGGCTTTGGTCTTTGAAGATGTTAAAGCATGTATCAGTGGAGGAATAATCTCTTCTTGATTGTTTCCAAAAAAGTGGTGTAACTGAAAATCACTGAAACTGAAGGGAAGAAAAATAGGCATTTTAAAAAAAACCTAAAAGGACTCTAAAATTAAAATATACTGAAGCAGGTTTGATATAGTACATAGCAAACTTGAGCTAAATGCACTGTTGCCAAAACTGGATACTACTTTCTTTAGGACAAAGAGAATCTATTTTTAATTCTATGGTCAATCTGGCAAAAACATAACTCATAATAATGTTAAAAATAACAACAAGCCTCGTGCAAGATGGCAGTGCAGTAATTAGTGATGCCTACTAACATGTTCCTATCAGAAACATGGTCTGTTAAACTGGACATTAAATATATAATCAGTACTTGAAAAGCCCAAGGTCTATGATGAATCCTGCTATTTGTTGTCTTTGTGATCTTCAGTGAGTTGCTCCTTGGCTGCTCTTCGTACTTGTTTTTATGTCTTAGTTATACAATGAAACAGTGCCTATCTCTTATTTTCCAGCAAGCTAAATGAGACCCTTGGTGTGTTCTCTGTCTCTGTCAATCCAAATTTGAAAAAGCCTGATTTGCCCCTCTGCAAATCTGTTTGTGCCTTCACCCCTCTTCAGGATCCTGTTTGTTCCTCCCATCCCTCATCCCCTGCTTCAGGAGCTGCAGGAAGCTCAGATCCAGCAACGCCAGGACCGTGTTTCTGATCTCCTGGGAACCTGTTGTGCTGCACTCGTCTGCCTTGTGTCATTGTCAATGTACTTTGGTCTTTCAAGCACGTATTTTGATGACTGTCTTGGATACATATCTGCTTCCAGAGCTGAGTAAGTCAGAGCCTTTCTCAGCCACATAAATCAACAAGAAATCAATGAAAGGAAAGTCTGGAAAGAGAACACTAAGGTCTGTTCAGGCTGCTTCTAGTTTTCCCAAAGTGAATATTTTATGCCTAAACTGTAAAGCTGAATGGATTTACAACAGCTCTCAAACAAAGACAATCAGTTTCCAAGGAAGTTTGTAATTAAGCAATGTTTAATGAAGTGCGAGACTTTCAAATATTTTAAAATTCAGTAAGATTGTAACATTTCTATCGCATCAGGGTGTTACAGAAAGGCTAATGAGTTCTGCTACATTCTGTAGGATTTTTCCATGAAGGGAAGAGTAAATTTCCTTCTATGAACAAACACCACCTGAAAAAAGTTTCTAAGAAATTCTTGGTTTCCTAGTTGAGAAAAAATATCTAGTAATAACTCTATCAAACCACTTTATTATCTAAATTTTTGTTTTCTCACAAATTTCAATAAAATATTCTTAAGAAAACACAACAAACAACAGAAATTTTCTGTGTCTTTGATTTTTTTTGCTGTTAGAAACTGGGGTTTCAATAACTTTTTTAATGAGGCCTGTCATATCCCTACCATATCCCAAATCTCCCCGAGTGTTCTGCTTAAGTAGAATATAAACTAAGGGGTTTTGTTTGCTCATTTGTTTGGGAATAAAGGTAATTTTCTGCTGGGAGTGATGATAGATTAACAGTAAGAATCAGAGAAGGGAAAAAGAAATTACTTGCATGAGATGTCCTTACAGGTGCTGGTACTAGAGACCTTATCCTAAAGGATTTATATTAATGGGATGTCATATGCAGTAAGGAATAAAACACATACTTAATGTGGGTAAAAGCACTGAAATAAATAAGAGGGAGGATTAGATCAAGCTTGCAATTATTCCTTTTCTGACCATAGCTAAATTTACAAAGTACTTGAGGAAAACAAGATTGGATCATAAGGGTTTAGACTAGCTACAGTTAAATGCTTGCAAATGAACCTTTTTTATTTCAGTAACTTTTAAAGGTTTAATTTATATTTAATTGGCACCTGTATACATAAGCATAAATGTACAGATGTATACGTGGTTAAAAACTGAAAATATAACCATGGGAAAATGGTAAGCCAATTTACTTAAATGATATATACTCAATTCATTTGAAAAAGGAAGAGAAATCTGATGTTTTGCCTTTAAAAAACATCTAAAATGATTGAGTTAAGTGAGTTTATTTTCCCCAAGGAAATATAGCCAAGTATTTCTCAGTGAAGCTAACTGAGAGACAAAAAAACCCCCACTTTAGCTAATAATGTCACCCCTACAGAAAGATCTTGAATTCTAGATGAGGTGTTAAAACTAAGATCAAAAAACTGATTAAGGACCAGAATCCCTGACTGAATTTCTGATTAACATTTTGAATATGGAGTGAAATATTCAGTCTCTGCAGAATTACAAAATATAGGCATCAGAGAAGAAAAATATGTTTGAGTGATCTATTCCATTAATATCTCTTTGTGAGAACAAGACTGTATTTTTAAGCTAACCATTACAAGGGTTTTTCCAAATCTAATTTTTAGGGTTCCAATTGATAGGATGCAAACTGTTTCTCTTGGAAAAATATTCTATGGCCTAAAAGACCTTTCTGGGAAATTTTGTTGATTCCTTGATATCCACAAATCTCTTACGCTTTCTCTCTCAGGTACACTCGCTTCACACATTTACTTTTACACTCACATTCAAATTTTAAGGTGAGTGAAAAGAGCTAAGAAACATACAGAGTTTAAAAAGATTTTAAAAGCTTAAATTGCATAGAAATAAAGGCAAATTAATTAAAATTGTTTTGAAGATTTGACTCATAGAAGGGGACACTATTTTACATTAGAAGTATAATAATTTAATATCTTTAGCAAAAGACTATATCTATCTATCTATCTGTCTATCTATCAATCAATCAATTGATTAATAGATCTATTATTAAAGAAGTGAAGTTCCTGGTTTGGTATAGGGTCAAAATTATACATTCCAATTGAATCATTGATCAGATTTAAATTATCATATATAAACACTTGTAATAATTATGTCTAATTATGAAATTGTGATCTGCTCTGAAATATCTTCTTAATATTCTACTATGTTAGTTAATGGCCTGATGCTATTCCTGAATCTATACGTGTCAAGGAATTACTTCTAACAGAGTAAGTACATTGTATTTTTAAAATATGCAATTTTACTCTTTTGTTCATGTGAAAAAAAAAGTGACTTCTAGCTTGAGTAATTACATTTGGGCTATCTTTATGTCCCTTGGAAGTTACTAGCTTCAACATTCTTTCCTGATTGTCTTAATTTAACATATGGGGCCACACACTAAAAAGAGCTCAAACATTCATCCACAGAAGCAGGATATTTTTATATCTATATAGACAGTATATTGCATTTTATTTTGGGGTTTTATATCTTTGCATCTATGTTCATTTGGGCTTGTATATTTAGGTATAATAATCAATGTATATACTGTCTGTGTGTCCTTTTTTAATTCTGGTCTGTCATAAAGGTCTTGGAGAGTTCAATACAAAGTGCGCTGTGACAGCTTCGTATCATGCTATGTTTGCAATTTGATGTCAACGTGCATTAGACTCTTTGTGTCACAAAGCAGGTGTTACAAATCTTATTATGGGGTTCCTGATACGAGGACTCTCGGCTATATCCTCAGACACATAGTTTTGCTGCTTATGTTTGGGCTGCCAGCTTAAGATTTTCTTTTCAAAAATATTTTAAAAATGAAATATGAAAGTATAAAGGTTAGCCGTTTTCACTGTGTTCTTTTGACAGAGGGTTTCATAAGGTCTCGACATGTAACTATATATTGTTCTTTGTTCTCTGTATGCCGTTATGTAAATTTGTTGAGAAAGACCAGATAAAAGTGAGATCCTTTGAGTGTACTTGGAAAGTGCATGTTGCCATCCAGTGTTTCTGCTTCCTTCCTTCAGTGTTCTTTGAGAACATGATGTTAAAAACAACCTCAAAAAAATTTCAGAAGGTACATTTAATGTATACTTACCCGAAAATTCATTTGAATTGTTTAGTGTTTAGGAAGGCTGATATACAAGAAATATGCAAACTTTTTAATGCTTCTCAGAAGCTGGCAGCACTATAAAATTGACTGCCATGCAGATGTGTTCCACATCCACTATACTCAGTGTCATCAGTACCAATGTCATATTCCTCCTGGTGAAAGTGAGCTTGGAAATCGTATGCTTTATGTAGACATAATCACAGAAGCTCTTGTTTCTCTCGGCTCAACCTGGAAGTCATACAGGTGTTAACTGACAGAAGGAAATTCTGCAATATTAAACATGAGAGACTCCTTCAAGGGAAAATAGACAAATACCAGTAATCTCTGTTTCAGCTCTAGGCATGTGTATAGGCACTTGAAGGCAGCATCTGCTCTCCACATCAGTGACTAAAATGCCACTTCCATTTTCTAATAATTAATGTCATTTCTGTAGAGGCCAATATAAACTCATCATAAGAACAGCTCCATCCCAAGCAGGTGATTGTCATCCATATTAACATGAAAGCTTAAATAAATAAATAAAGCTTAAATAAAAAATGTCAAAACATCCAATCCAAGAGAAAAAAATGCATATCATCACAGTAGAGGTTGATAAGCTAATCACTCTGAGAAAACTTAGCTCCAGATGCTTATCTGCTACTAGCTTGTATGGGAAAGAGTGATGATATTTTGGCAGCAAGGGCAATTTTGTCTAAATTATGGAGGGTATTTTTGAATTACAGTCTTTATTTTCCTAATAGTAACGGCAGTAGGGTTCCCTCATTCTACTCATTGAGGAGTAAATGGATATAACAATCCAAATGATAGTCAAACTCATATCTTTCTTCCTCTCAGAATAATGTCTTATGGAAATGTAACGTAAGACCTGCTGAACTGACTGAGCTAATAGACATTTTCCTAACAGATTATTTCATTTCTTGAAGCACTTAGATCCAGGAAAAGAAAGTATATTGCAAAATGTTGTAGGCAAAATGGTTCTGATTCAGCACTAAGGAACAGGTAGGCTGCTTCTGCTATGACCAAATCTTCTTTTCAAACAACAATCAAAAGCCTTTTCATAAGGAACATCATTATTAGCATTAGCCAGCATCTAGATGTATTAAACTTCAGCTTTGCTGTATGTATTGTTTGTTACAGAATTCTGGAGATGGGACAAAAACATTTGTCTGAAAATAGGGGTTGAAATAGTTCATTCTTATAGTCTAAAGAGCTGTATTTTTCAGTAGGTATGTTTTGCATTACTGTTTGTTTTGATTGAGTATGACAATGCTCAAAATAGTAAGGACATCAAAACTGCTACCTGCCTTTCTAATATTTAAATGTATATAAATATTTTGACATGAAGGGCTGAGATTTTAAAATGCTAAGCACTACAGCAAAATGGATTAGCCTTTAGCAAGGGGAGCTTCAAATTGCCAGTGCCAGGGGGTTAATGGAAAGCAGTGTGTCATATTTCCCAATTTACCCTTTCACTATCTTGTCCAAAACACCTGGGTAATGTGTTACTCATAAATTATAATTCAATAAGCATACTTTGAGTTTCAATCCTTCTTCTTTTCAAAAGTTTCAAATAAACTGTGTGGAAATGCTAGCTATGTGGAAAAGTACTCTGCTTTGGTTAGTGTTACAGAAGTGTTACATCCTGTGGACAGGATGAACATAAGGAAGAATAAATCAGACTTTTTGATAATGTCAGAGTACTTGAAGATCTAGAGACACTCTAACATTTTCACGTGGGCCCATGAGAACAGATGGATGAATTTTAATTTAATTCTTTTTCTATATGTCTTGTAGTTTGTTGGAAACAGAAACATTTTGAGTGAGATCATAAGTTTGAAATATATATTAAGGTTTACTGCTTCCGTCTACACTTACAGTTTATGAAAACATATATGACATAATTTCTGCATGAGATATTGTCTAATTTGGCTTGCACTCTCTCTTCCTGACACTCTCTGACTGTGGTCTTCAGCACTGGTAGCAGATGAGCCAAGGAAGATGACCAGCTTGCAGTGGATTTACCTGACCCCTTGCCAGCTTCGCAGCTGGCTGTGAATGCTGTACTGCTGTGGCTGCTATCATTTCAGTTGTCCAGGTCATCACAATCCAGCTGATGTAGGTAGTGTGAACACACCTCTAACTATGCTGCTTCAGAATCTCTTTCACTTCTGAATACTTATTGCATGGTTGTGTAATGTACTTTAGTGTGGTACAGTATTAGAAAATTTGTTAGGCTGAATTGTGTTATATGTGCTTCTCTTAGTGGGCTGATTAACCCTCTTGCAAATGGTACAAAGCTGTCGTTCATAGCCTTGCAAAACAGGATATGATGAGCTGGAATCAAAGTATTAAACATCTTAAGAACTGTCTACTAGCTACTCCTGGCCCTTGGGTAACGGTCCACCCAATTGATAGAGGAGTATTGCCCTCAGATTGCCCTCAACACAGCAAGGCTTTGTCAGGAAGAGAGGCTGTCTCCCTCTTACTGTATCTGATCCTGACATAAACCAGTGTGCTAAATGCTAAGGATTCCTAAAGGTCCCAGAGTTGATAAGGGATAATCAGATTCTGCTTTATGTCAGCTGATGATTGTACTCTCGCCATCCTGTTCCCCAGAAGACTTTCTGCCTCTCTCCCCTCATCCTGCTCCCATCACCCTTTGCCAATGCCCCACTCTGCCACCCAATATGTGGTGTGTTCTTTCCAGACATAACACCAAAAAAGGACTAAGGCAGTGTTTCAATTCATATAAGTCTTTCAAGATGAGATTCCCAGGAACACACTTGCCAGAGAGACAGATGGTGTTGCTACCACCAAATGGAATGTTTTGTATGTCTTTGAACATTTACTATAAGTGAAATCACTTGCCATTTCCATGTTATGCAGAATCTATATATAATATTTATTATGCTCTTTCACTTCATTTTTTGTCTTTTGATAGATTTTTAAAAGTTGATTGATGTCACTGTTTTACCTTCTGATTTGCTTCCCATTCTTCTCCTTTCCAAAATGAATATCAGGATATTTTATTTCCATGTTGGAATTTCTACCCTTTCTCAATTTCCTCTGCAGCTCTTCCATGGAAAAAGCTATTTTCTTGGTGATGAATTCACTATATCTGCTCTGTCTCTTCAAAGAGCTTTTCAGTATTGAATGTATCTCTCAAAAGATATGCCAAACAAAGAAGCCTTTAAGAAGTTAATTTAATAATAGGCACAAAGAATACTTACATTCTCAACTGCAATGAAATTAATAGGATTTTAGTCATTAATTTCCTATAAGAACACTATTTTGCCCTGGAAAACATAAAGTTCTGATCCAATACTCATCCATGTAAGAAGTTGCATTGGTTGCGTTAAAAATGAAACAGCAGTTCAAAGTTTAAGCTGCTGCTCACAAAAATGTCTAAATCTAAAGTTTTGTTTTACCATAGAATTTTTGATTTATATTTGTGCAAAGGCTATGTTGATTATTTTTTTGGTGTTTTTTTCATTATTAGTGTCTCATATAATGTATCAGGTCACATCATGTTAGAGCATTCCAACAGCATCTTTGTGAGAATATTAGTTCTTGAACAGCCCTATTTTACATTCTGGTTACTCTCCTGCTGTAATGCTTCCTCTTTTACATATCAGTTTGAGAGCTCTATGGCTCACTTATGCATGAAGATTGCTGAGCTAATAAAAAGGGTAAAACCTTGGAACATAGCAGAACCCAGGTTGAATGAAAAGCCAGAATTCCCTCCGTATCAGTGCCTATGAACCTCCCCCAGCTCGTAATGTTTAGTAATTTAAAAGCAGCATAGTATGATAGCATTAGTTAGTCTATTAAATCAAATTGTGTCCTGTCATGACTGGATATTAATTTTTTTCTTGGTATCCTGCAGCAAACCCTTCCCTTTGTGTGTATATTGCATCCAAATTCTGTGACTATATGCTTTAAGTTCCCACCATTAGGCTCATAGTAAGAATCCCCTCATCAAAGAGCTTTCCTATATAATTTTTTCTGGTTCATTTTAGAGACAAATCCCTTATGGTGTTGTGAAAGTAGAGAACACGTCACCCCATTGACAAGGAAGGCTCAGTATGTTTGGCAAAGATACATAACTCCACCAGGGACTCAGCCTCCATGGTGGTGCAGATACCAGTATGTGCTCTAGATATCTAAAGACATTAAACATAACTAGACCACATGTTGTATTTTTCTACTTTTAGTAATGACCTACTTTCTCTGTTATTTAACTTCTAGGAGCTCATAGTTGATATTCTGCCTTAGCCTTTAGTATTTCTATCATGGTTACAATAATGATACCGAAAGCTTCATCAGACACGGCATAAAATCTTTTTCTAGTGCTTCATATTTATTAAAAGAGAGCAGATGTTTTTCTCAGGTATTTTAGGATTTTTGTAGAGCAATCAGCTCTGTTTGATACTCTTTTTAACTTCAACTTCAAATTTTTTTTTCCTTTCTTTTCATGTTTTTCTGCCTCTGGAACATTTCATTAAATAAAATTTAAAATGTGCACTATGTTTACTGTACAGTACACATCAACTTTTATTAGGCTTCTTACACCTTATCATATTTTCTTTGATGCTACATAGGAAATCCTTGTTTATTTTTTTAAAGCACTTTTAAAGATTTTTCTGCCTCATGCTTCACGGGATTTTTAAGTACATTTTAAATAAAAACAACAGGTCTCTCTCCTTTTTTTTTTCTTTTTGTTTCCCAATTCTGGCCAGCCTGAGGATATTTTTTGAAGAATGGTGAATAGATTGAGGCTATGATTGAGAAATCTTCATCCTTACCCTGTGGAGACACATAAAACTCCACCAGATCACACTGATCTTTTTCTGAAGTGCTGAAGAAAAGTAATTTTTTTGTAACACAATTTCTGACCCTACAGAGACATACATAATTCAGTATACAGAGGAAAGAGATGGTGACTACAGCTTTTTTTTTAGCACTTCTCAGTACTGAGAAACATATCAAGATAACTTTTTGGACATCAGGCTTAAAAATGAAAGCATGTATTTCTTATTATCCTTAAAATCCTTTTTTTGCTTCCTTTCTTTTTTTGACAACCCCCTACTGAACAGGGGTCGATCATTGACTTGATGGAAACCCTCCAGTTTCTTAAGCCTCAGTGTACCTGTGGAGCAGCTGCCATCCCTGCAGGTGGGACAGGGCTCTGCTCTGTCCTCATCATGCTCCTTGTGTACTTTGTAGTGTTCAGGGAGAAAACGAATATTGAAGGAATCCATGACTTAAAGGCAGGAGGCCAACATTTCATTTGGCATTTCTCAAACCCTAGGACTAGCACATGTTATGTCCTATGCAGTTTGATTAAGGCCTCTCAAAACCACCCTCTTGGATATCTGAGGAAAGACATTTCCTCAGCACTGCAGAGATCTGAGGCTGGATTCAATGTTCAGCAACAGCAAACCCTAAGGGTCATGCAACTGACAGAGATCAGCTAGCTTAGGATAATATTAATAATGCTTTTAAGCGAAAGCTGATATTTTCCTCAGGTCACATGAGACCTGTGTCAGTGCTTGAAGCAAAGCATAACAGCTACCGTGAGTAAAGTAAAACAGAAATAGAAATGGAATTATGGAATGTTTTTCAATGTGCTCAACACAGAGAAAATGACAATTTGTGTAAAACACAGAAAATTTCATTGTAATTATCTGTCATGATGATGCAAATGGTTTGTGCTGACCACAGTATTCAGACTTGCACTGAGGTATCCTGCTACTCACATCCATGTTTCAACATGATGAAAATCTACAGTGTAGGCAGAAATTCAGAAAATGAGATGTATGTTATAACCCCATGGAGATTAAACTTATCCTGAAAAGTAATCACAGACCAGAACATGATTGATAGATAGTCTGCATGTGACCCCAATAAAAGAAAACTACATTATAAGCAGAACAAAATTTGCTTTAAGTTAGAGTTCAAACATCAGGATTATGTCCCAGTTTTAAATGGACAGGATGGGAAACTGTTATCATACTAATTTTCAGGGTCTGAGTTAAAGACAAGTGAAACTAGCACCTCAGAATTTTTACTGAAACTACTAAATTGCACTATCGAGTGACAAAGATCATCTAGGACTTGGTGTCTTTGACCTCAACACTTTTTAGCAGCACTGGGACTGCAGCTATAGTAATGAAGGACAAATGAAAGTGAAGTTCAAAATTAAGATTTTTCATAGTAGGTAAGGTGTGTAGCATCTCTTGAGGGGAGCCACAGCAATAAGGTTTTGTAAATATTTGTATTCCATGTGTCACTAAATATTGCTGAGATTAAATGGAGGAATCCCTCTTCACATACATTTAGGTACCTCATCTAGTAAAGTGTGTAACTACATGTTTACCTTTCAAAACTCACAGCTTTATCATACAGAAACAAGGCCCCAGTGCACATTTATTCAAAACTCCTCTGAAATCATGCAGCACTGGCACCTTGATTCAGTAAAAATTTTTACATGTCAAAGCTCCAGAGCTTCAAGGCATGAGTTTTAAGGTTAAGTTTACATCACTCCCACAGTTCACATGAAAAACCATTGGCAAGTGCAAGTTATCAATCATTCTGCTTCATGTGGAGACAGAGAAGTAGGAATACGTGTGTAAATCTCAAACAATAATTTTGCTTTTGACAGCCCTAGTACAAGTATAACTGGAGCACTGTGTCCAGTTTTAGCACATTTTTCCACAAGGCATGGGCCATTTAGTCAAGACACAAAATAATAATCAGAAGTCTCAAAAAATTGTGTGTGAGGAAACATTAGAAGAGCTGGAGAGAGTCCAGCGTGGGGCAACAAAGATGATTAAGGGAGTGGAGCACCTCCCTTATGAGGAAAGACTGAGGAAGCTGGGTCTCTTTAGCTTGGAGAAGAGGAGACTGAGGGGTGACCTCATTAATGTTTACAGATATACAAAGGGCGATTGTCACGAGGATGGAGCCAGACTCTTCTCGGTGACAACCAATGATAGGACAAGGGGTAATGGGTTCAAACTGGAGCACAAAAGGTTCCACTTAAATTTGAGAAGACACTTCTTCTCAGTGAGGGTGACAGATCACTGGAACAGGCTGCCCAGAGAGGTTGTGGAGTCTCCTACTCTGGAGACATTCAAAACTTGCCTGGACACATTCCTGTGTAACCTCATCTGGGTGTTCCTGCTCCAGCAGGGGGATTGGACTGGATGATCTTTCAAGGTCTCTTCCAATCCCTGACATTCTGTGATTCTGTGATTCTGTAAATGGAATGGTTCATTTCTGGAGAACGTGCCAGGACGGCCCGATAAAAATTTCCAAATAAGTGTTTTCCACATGCAGGATGTTGAACATTAATAACCAATTTGAAGAAAACAAAACATAGGTTATAAATTAAGAAATTATAAAGGTAGTTAAATATTAAAATGTGGAGAATGAAAAACTTGGGCACAGTAAGTCTCTTTGAGTGCGACGGGCGACCCGCGTGGACAGAGACTTGGGCTCAATGTGAGTTTAACATCAATGCCCTTTAATGAACGTTTTAACAACACACTGAATATCAATGTCCCCCAATACATGTTTTAACAACACTTATATACTCTTTACTCAGTGGTAAAGCGACAAGAGCAGGCTATGATTGGTTATTTCCTGTAGTCACGCGTTCCCCCGCCATGGTGATTAGCTGCAGGGCACTGTCCACGAGCTGTTCACGCGCAGTGACGACAGCGCCCCTCCTGCAGCCTGGGTTGAGGATAGACCAGCTTCTGTTTACTTCCGTTCTGTCTTTGGTGTCTCCAGACAACCCTCCATGCGGGTCCTGGTCTACACCTCAGCCACATCAAGCTCTGGCTTGTTCACAGCACACAGCCCATGTCCTCTTTCTTCCAAAAACTCTCCACATTAAAATATATTGACTGGGAAGGTTGTGGTATCTTCTGCCATGTAAGGTTTTAAAAGACAAGCTGGATAAATGTCCCTTAGGCATGTGGTGGGTATACATTTGGAGGAAGAGGTATGAAATAGAAACTTACTCCCCAAAATGACATATCGGTATGAGATAGAGCTCAAGCTGAAAAGCTGTGTGGTTTTGTGTGGGGCCAAATTTCAGCAGATTCAGCTTTGGCTGGTGGACTGTTAGTTAAGTGATTTCACAGTAGTGCTTGGGGAGGGAGATGAAGCACATAGACCATGGTGAATCTAAGGGACAGGTAGAGACAGGCAGTGGGGTACAACTGGTGAGGTACTCTTAGGCTAAGAAAAGAAAGCAGCAGCAGTGACTTCTGGCTGCAAGAGGTGAGGGGATATTGGACTAGGTTGCATTTGGAGGTCGCATCTAATTCTATGATGCCTGAGCAGTTTCCATTAAAGAAAGAAAAACTTTGGGAAATTCAACTAGAACTCTATTAGTAAAACATTAATATTGTGTTTCCTTTCATTTGAAATTGTCAAGAAATGCAGGTTTATAGAACACTGCTATTTATGACATGTTTTTTTTTAATTAAATATTTTAAAAATGAAAAATGGGCTGTTAAGCCTGAAAAATTACATACTAAATGTATTAGATTTTTTAGTTTTTTCATTCCATGTTCTTACAAAAATAAATTCTTTAATAATTTTTTTAATAAATTTTAATTTTAATAAATTTTTAATTAAATATTTTAAAAATGAAAAATGGGCTGTTAAGCCTGAAAAATTACATACTAAATGTATTAGGTTTTTTAGTTTTTTCATTCCATGTTCTTACAAAAATAAATTCTATCAAGAAGTGGGTTTGCATAAACAAGGACTTTTGGCAAAATATTGAGTTGGCTTCATTTTTTAAATCTAAGCTGTTGATGCCTACAGATATGTCCACAAGTACCAATAGCAAGGGCAAGACACATTAAGTAGGTTGTTGGAGTAGTTTCCCAAAGTAATTTTGCTGTAGCCTGACTCAAAGCCAAACAGAAATTTATCAAATAGATTAAATGGTAAAGCTTGCGGTGGCATTTCAGACCTCAGTCCTAAAGGGGAAATAAGGGTTCCACAGAAAATCAGAAAGTTCATCTGTAAATGATGACTACTTAAATATGCAGTATGCCTGCAGGCACCATTTAATATAGCTATAATTAAGATATGTGGAGGGAAATGTATATTCACTCCTTCAGCAGTAATTGGATTAATATTTAGTTGACATTTTCAATAGCTAGTGTTGGTCAGTGTCAAGGAATAAGCAGCAGACAGACCTCTTTAAAACTAAGATGATCTGCTAAAATGTGAGATCAGATAAGTCCATCAAATTTTGATATTTTTCCCCCACATTTTCACTCCAAATTTCTTGTCTTTTCTCAAGCATGCCGGATATTTCTTTTTCTTCTGTTCCTGCTCTGATCTTCATCACTCTCAGCTAAAACCATTGGATAATACTAATTGTTCACTTGCAGCCACTTTTTTGGCCACTAAAAGTTGCCACCAGAAAGTCCTGCTCCCTGTTGTTGTGGGCATCTTTTGGGAATGATGCATTTTATGAGTTATTCTCAGGAGTGACCCTGGGGATTACTGTTCTTCCCCTCCAGATATGCTCTGAGTTGGCTTTGGAAGTTCATACTTCTCAAAGACAGGACTCCAGTCTTTGTTGGCCTCATAGTGTCTCCTCCATTGTCTTTTCCCATTCCCAGGACTGGGTGCTACTCTTTTGGCAGTGCTGAAAATCCTGTCAGGTTTTGCTCTTCTACAATCGAGAAAATTAAGCTTAATGCTCTCTGCACATTCGGATTCCAAATCCCACCCTGTCAACTATTATCCTTCATTTTTGGGGATTTTTTTGCTTCTCTGTTTCTTTTCTTTTCTCCTTGTGTCTTTTTTTATTCTATACTTTTTATTGAAGCTGTCTTTTTCTGGCATCTGATTTCCTTTTCTTGCATTTTGTTAATATTGTGATTTCCACTGTGATTCTGGGACAGTAAGAATCTTCAAACTACATTTGGTTTTAACAAAGCAAGGAGAAAGCAGAAGTGATGAAGGCAAATCTGACAGATTGATGAGATCTTAGCAAATACAAAGAACCACTGAAAAATATTGAGACAGCATACTAAAAATATGACTGAGTGATGATGATGTTTGTCAGAAATTCCTCTTGGAGCTAAGTCAGCTCGTACTGAAATTTATTCTGCTCCAGTGGAAACTTTCAACCCTACCATAGAAAATTCATTGGAGCTTTGGTGGAAAACCTCATCTATTATAATTCTTTCAGCAGTGCTGATAATGGATTAAGTCCCATCTCCATGAGTAATTAAGACATTTTCAGGTCAAGCTGAGGAGGATGAGCAGATTCCACAGCTGATGCAACGAAGAGCAAATTTCAAGGACCTCCATGTTGTTGTGGGACAGTCCTCAGCCAAAACCTCAAAATGATTATCAACCAAGTTCTAGATATTTCTATCTGTGTTAAGACCTACCCTATTGTAATCTGTTACGGACACTAGTGCAGCTTTTCTGTAAACAAATATAAAAGAAAGTAATATTCTCTATGAATGATTCCAATAGCTAATTGTTAAAGAAAACTTTATCATTAGTTCAGTGTTTAGGTTTCAGCTAGATTTTAAACAGACATTCCCATTTGTATTTAAAATGCATTCTAATTTAGGCTATTGAAAACCATAATTTAAAACTTCCCTAAAAATGAATGAAGTAATGTGTTATATTCTCCTATTTCCTTTTTTATGTTATTCTGGCTGGTTTTGAATGTTTGGTGTGGTGCTTTTTGTTGGTGGTTTTTATTTCTTTTTTTTTTTTTTAATTTTTATTTTTTTAGTTCTTTGCATTTTTTTTTTTTGCAGTGGTAGCAAAGGAATTTGTCTAAACCAATATCACTGTTGTTATTATAGTTGTTGTCAGTGCTTGCATTTGGAAAAACTTTATCTTGTGTCTCATTTACATATGTGTAATGCCATATAATGAAGTGTCTGTGATATATGGATATACACCGGTATTATCTGCTGATAAATGATCTGCACTTAAGATATTTCTTCTCTGTCATAAAAGGGGCTGATTTGAAAAACTATAAAAAGCCCGTAAACATTTTTACAGAAGTATCTCTGAGAGGCTGCTTTATTTTTATGTTCTGCTTCATATGAGGCAGAAGCTTAGGTTTCCTTTGCTCTCTTCTGTTTGCATTGTGATCTATCATTGATATTATGTAGTGAATTAGGTCATCTGCTACATAACACCAGTCAGAACGCAGTGTGTTAATAATAGCAGTAAAATGCAAGTTTGCAGCTCAGGGAGCAGTTTCTTTGAATCAGAGACTTGCTGTTAATTCACAAAGGCAGTGAATTCCGAAGATAAGATTTGTGCCAAAGTATATAGAAAAGATGTAGATAATATGGACATATTACAAATGCAGACAAATCACTGCATGGACAGTACAAAAATAAAATAAGAGAATCGCTAATTATTTAAATGATGGAAGAGTCTCTGATCCATACAAAAAGAAAAATGTAAAGGGTCAAACCTTTGGCTGCTGTGAAATGTCATCCTCACTGATGTTTGAAAGGGTTTCTTTCGTATAATGTGAAGAGAGGAACTATTTCAGAGAGGTTTTAGTTTGATTCTTAAGGCATGATTTTGTCATTGCATATGTGCTCCAGTATTGGGGTTATAAGCATTTGGAAAGAGGATATCATAAAAGATGTGTAACTTAAGAAGTCCTGCATGACAGGCAATGGGCTCAGTCACCAGGAGAATGCTATAAATTTCATGGCAGTCCCAGTCTTCTTTTCCAGGATGAAGTGTGAGGTTTTATTCAGACATACTTGCATGTCTAGTAAGGGAGCAGTGATGAAAAATTGCAAGTGGGCACTTAGGGGCTTCTAATCTCATTTGATGATTGAAGAACACAGCTCCACAATGTTTTGCCATGGGTTAGAATACGAGGTACAAAGATTGCTCTGTCAGTGAAAAAGGTATTCTTGGTTATCTGGCAATCAGTCTGGTCTAGATAATATCATGGGAGTAATTTAGATGGAGCTCAGTGGAGATCAAGATGAAGAGAGCTTCAGAAAGCTCTAAGTGTGTTTTTTGGTTTTGTTTTTGTTTTTGTTTTCTTCTGGGAGAAAGGGACTCCACTTTTAGAGGGTATTTTCATACCTTCATGTAATAAATTGTGTACCTACAGGGCTTATGTGTAAGTACTAATAGACAGATGAAGAGTTTCTGGTGACATGTATGTGAACTTAATTTGAATAGGAATTAAATACATGCAGAAATGGACCAGAAATGGCTTTTGGAGTCAATGACAATTTTTGATTCCCTAAATATACCATTACTGTTGCAGAAATACAGAGGAATTGGCAAGGTTAATTGGTTCAGAGATTGAACAAAAAGTTTCTGCTTGAAATTTGAGTCTTTGGATCAGCTGTCTGGATGGCCAGACTGTAAAGTCATAAATTTTAATTACTCTTGCTCCTGTGGAGTTTGTAGGAGACCTAACTCTAATTTCTTTATGCACCAAAATGTCTAATGACTTTTGTGCAAGTGGGTGTGCAGAGAATGCACAATCAGACCCCAAATTATTATACACTGTTGGATCTTGCTGCTGTTTCCTTTGCTATGAACTGACTTAATTTAACCTGGAAAAATCATACAGCTGAACTGATTAACTTTGCATTTGTCTGGACCTCCATATTGCATTATTGTGTTCCTTCTACTTCTACCATCTCAAATAGTACAATGCAGTTTTGTCAACATTTCTTTGCTTCTTGGGGATCAAGTTAATAAGTCATGGTATGAAAAAGAGGGGAAAAGAAGAGTAACAATTTGAGTAACCATAAGATTTTGTAATAAATTCTAGACTTTTAGCCATTGTTTACATTAACATTTTAAGTTTTCCCTGCATAGTCAAAATATTTAAAAAGCAAGTCTTTCCTGCATTTAGATTTATGAGTTCTTGTTTATGTGACTGCTTTCATACTTGTTGGACCACTTTTTCTGGCCACTTTTTGTCACGTGTGTAAAAATTCAGCACAGTTTGTAAGAATAAAGCAGATATTGAAGATAATGCACATAATGGAAAGCTGAGGTGAGTGAGATGTTAGGCAGAGTGTAAGAGGCTTGATGTGCTTTTTCTGGCCAGGTCATCAGCCAGGTGCAGAGGGGTCTGTGCCTACTGCTCTCTGAAATAGATTTGTTGAGTCCACATCTATAATTCTCTGATTGTTTTTTTCTTTAGATTTTTTTTTTCCTGCCTTTTCACACCACTTTTTTACTTCTTGAGGCTTGTCATGGTGCTGTGGTGGCTGGTGGCTCCCACCACCTCAGCCAAGGGCAGGGCAGCTGGGGGGTGAGGAGAGCAGCCCCAGCCCCATACATTAGGCACCTCCACAGCTCTCCCACACAACTTGTCAGTCTCCTCAGAGGTCAGAGCCAAAGCTGCACAGCAGGGTCACATCAAAATGGGCCTTGGACCACAAGAAACTGAGCACCCGGGAAAGCAGGAGATCACTGTGCAAACCTCTGGGTCACCAGGAGGTGATGGCTCCCATCTTCCTTCTCACCACCTGCTCTGGAAACTTGCTTGTGAAAATATCTATTATTGAGATTGGGGGCACTTTAGGGAATAACAGCCAGAAGAAATGAAGTATGATGAGCAGACATACCCCATGGTAATATTTAGCCATCCTAGTACACCCATCATCTAGACTGAAGGGGATGCCATGGTGAACCCCTTCCAGCACTGTTCACTCTGGAAGCAGGGATTTTGTGGGGAAGAGATTGCTACATGGAGGTCATGCCTGACACGCATGATCTGCAGGACCCTGGCCATCTGAGTTAGAACATACTCATTGCTCCAGCCTGCAGGCTTGCAGGTAACCATAGCTGTTGGATTTTATTTTATTTTTTTTTCTCCTTTGTACAACACTGTAGAAGTGGATTTGCATTTTAATATACAGCAACGGCTGTTTCAATCTCTCTTCCCTTCTGTATATGTATGCCAACATCTTTAGAATTTTTTAGTTGTCTTTCACTATTTCTTTTCAGAAGCATTCATATTTTAGGCAAAACAAGGTAGCATTGCCTATTACTGAAGTTGCCAGGCATTCTCCTTGATACATGTCTTTTTTCAGTTACTTATAACTCTGCCAGACTCTAGCTGTTCATGATGAATTTTTCCATGCCAATTTCTGCCTCCAGCTGAATCTTTGTATGGTAATATTTCAAGCTTTTCTGAGAATGATGCTTGGGGAAAATAGGTTGTTTTGTCCCTATGATTCAGAAGCTTTTGTTTGAAACACTGAAGTATCTTTTATTTGGAGGAGCAGGAAGATATGAAGAAGAAGCAGAGAGGCTGCAAAGTTTGAGATATGAGTCTTTTCCCTCCCATGAAAATCTGCTGAACCAAGGGTTGAGCTCAGAGACTCATATTTTGAAAGGTAGAGTCCTGGAAAGTCATATCCGTCTGTCAGGAAAATGGCCAAGAAAAGTGTGTGTGTGAGTGTGTGTGAAACTGGACCAAGGAATGAGAAGGGGCAAAATCTTACAGATCAGAGAGAGACCTGGAGCAAATAAACCTGGGATTTCCCAGGTGAGTATCTGGAGACAGGTGGCTGGGAGAAGCAGGGTGTTTAGGCAAAGGTCCTGAGATAGGAACGGCCTGAGGAGTCCTGTGAGACTCACTGTGGGGCTGGGATCATGGCAGCTGGGATTCAGCATGAGCACTGACTCATGAGGTTTCACTGCATGGTCACCCATAGTTCTCTACTTTTCCACAGCATCCTGTTATCATTCATTGTGGAGAAAGCATCTCTTCATGACGTTCTGTAGTTCTGTTCAGTAAGGGAGAGCCTTGTTTGCAGGATGATATTCTCCCCACTTTTTTTATGAATTTATTTTAGAGGAGCTGTAAATGGTCAAAAATGCCACATGAATTGTTTAGGACCTTGCAATCCAAATTTTCTGATGCACAAATAAGTCAATGTAATGAACAGTTACAAGAAACTGTGCTTCCTAATGTCATCCAGAGCCTGAGGTAACATTACAACTGGTGTTCAAAATGAAGGTGGGGCTAGAAATCAATCTAAAGCAATTGTAAGATTCTGATTAGACTTAATTATAAACAACAAGAACAAAAAGGATATATTTTTTCTTTTCACAATTTTCTCATGCTTCCTTTGCCTTCTTAGGGTTGTTTTCCTCTTTCCTATTTCATTCTTCTGTCTCCTGTTTAAATAGAGAAACTGATTTAACTAGCTAAGATTTCATCTTTTGTAACAGTACTGTGACCAGTGACCAGAGGGCAGCTAACAGTACTGACTTGAAGAACCTGACTCTGGCAGCTACCAGGTCTTGAAGGGGCTGATAAGGCTGTGTGATGTGTCTGCCTTTCTCTAGCAGTGAGTTTGCAACTAGGAGTCTGTAGCTTCAACTGAAAGCATTTTTTCTCTTGTCTTTCCTCTTCTGTGTGTGTTTTTCTTGTTCTTCCTTCTAGAAATAATAGTAAAGAACAGTATTTCTGTAAATTGATCAAGCAGGAAATTTTCTTTCTAAAAACACTTTACGGTAAAAATAGGGGATTAAGGGATACTATTAAATAGATAAGCCTTGGTAAACAAGTACTCTAAAGCCTCTGTATTCATTACTTGAGCATTATTCAACAATCCAATGCTGTGCTGTCATATGGTCATTTTATACCTTTGACCTTTCAAGGTCCATTTAGTTCTTCAAAATTAGAAAATACACTGCAGGAAGAGAAGGAGCAGCAGTTAGTTAAATTAATTGAATGGTGCTTTGAAAATTTGGATTTTTGTTCCCAGCTTTGACAATTGACACTCTCATTTAATCAAGAGATTAAAAAAGCTCTTTTCATTTACTGCATAGTCTTTGTTTTCTGGATGTTTGACTCTGTATCCCAAGGGCTGATCTACACAAGTGCTGAGTGTCTCCAGTGCAAAAGTAATGTGAACTGCAGTTTTAACATTTAAACATCCTATACAATATTAAATTGCTTCAAAAAATCATGACCTAGTTCACAGTCTGGATTCTGTTCTTCTATTCTATGTTTTCTCTTTTGTAGGAATGAAGTTAATATTATTTCTTCTATTTGAGATTCATTCATATTGACAATGACCAGTAACAATGACAGTGGTTATTCAGACCCAATAGTAATTTTGTGCTGCAGATGAAATGGATCAATGGGGTCTGTCTTCTTCTCAGAGGATGTGTCCTTATTTCAATAGCAGTCACCAGAACCACCTTTCTTGATCATCCCAGAAAGCAAGTGAAACACTACATTGGCCAAGAGTAGGTGCAGATTATTTTTTATTTTCTGTATTTGCAGATTCCCTAAGATTTTCCAGCAGAAGCACAGATACATGGACTTAATAAAATCTCACAACAAGACAAACTTTCTCTTCTTTGCTTACCCTTCATGGCCTCAATAAAAACTCTTCACAGTCTGATACAGGTCTCTGAGCCACAGGTTAAAAAAAAACTTTATAGGCATGAAACTTTCTCTCTCAGCTCTCTGCCAACATGAAGTTTCCACTGCTGTTATCTGCACTGTACAGGTTCTGGAGACAAAAAGGATCTCATGTACAGGTCTTACTCTTGGACATTAAATCTGCTCTAAATTTCTCCTTCTTTATGCTGCATTTTTAGTAAGATGAATGACTTTTAGGTTCATTTAGTGCATCTGCTTGTCCCATTAGAGAGAGAAATGTAAAATGAGTGGTGGGAATTCTACAATTCTACACAGGATACAAAATCAACATGCATATATACAGCTAGATATATACATAGTGGAACAGCATTCATTCAAATATGGTCCCCAGTGACCCTCTTGCTGACTACACATATTAAAAGACTGCTCAGAAGAGATGCTAATACTGTATTAACTGAAATGACACTTCGATTTGGACATAAGGGCAAACATACCTGGAAACCACAAATGTGCTTTAAATAGTGCTAGAAGGGAGATAAAGTGAAATGAAAAAGCTATTGCTGCCACTAGTTTGAGAAAGGATTAAAAGGCTAGTTAAACAGCTCAATTTTGCAGTCTCATTTTAAATTATTCATCATGCTGGACATGCAGAAAGAATGACAAAACACAGGGGATATGGTTTAATTAGCCTAAAACTTTATTAACTTCATTCATTTGGGAGCTATCTGGCAGCAACTTGTGCATTATATGTTATTGTGCCCTTTTCACTCTTTATGACCTATTTAAAGGGGTTTCTCTTCAGCCTCATCCCCACTTGTACCCACTGGTACTGGCTCACTGCAATTGCAAGCAAGTTTAGTGGCCTTAGTCCATCTTACTTTTCTCAGTCATTTCCCGCACCACACTGCTGCAACATTCAAAATTCAGTTACAGGCTCTTTATCCTGCTTTGGGGAAAGGTATGGCACTTGCTCTAAAATGTGACAGTCTCCTCAGTGTCATGCTAACACCTTACAAAGTCTCAGCCTCACAAGGTACACAACGAGCACTGCATCGGACTGTCCCCAGGTGCCAGATTGTAGAAATGGCATAGACAGTCTCCCCTGCTTCAGCTGGGATTACTTACCGGAATTTCTTACCTGTACCCAGTACCCTGGTCACACTTCCACACGTACCCTTATAATAACCCCCAGGGCCTCTGAAGAGGGTAACAGCTAATAATAATAGTCATTATCTCAGTTCTCATTCCTAATGGTGTGGAGCATGAACGGGCTCACACGTGCCATGTGCACGCTTGTTTCTCTGCTGTACACAGTGCGGCTTTGCCTCAATCCTAAATCAACCTGCACAAGCAATACTGCAAGACTGTCCAGAACTAGAATTAACCATAAGGAAAGAGATGCCCATTTTCAGTCTCTTTCAGTTAAATGCAATTCCCGAATGCCTCAGCTAACATGAAACCTTTAAGGGAAACCTCTTGTAGTATTCTCTTTTCTTTCGCTGCTTTGTATTTGATATCACAAGGTCAAAAGACCACTCTACTCCTGTATTTTAGGTCTCCAAACCCCCACATGTCCAATCCTTGTTAAAATGGTTACCTTTTCTCTGCTCTACACACTCCACAAATGCCAGATGGACTGTGGCTGAGTGCAGTGAAAACACATTGTTATTCTGATGTGTTTAAACTAACCAAGGACAACAGATGTTCGTTAAAAAATATCAGGAAAATTCTTATAACTTAACTTTTAACTTAACCAATTAACTGGCAATTTAAAATGGCTCTGTTTTCCATTTCAATTTCAACTGTGCTCATACTCATTTCTGATTGAGTATTTGCTTGAGATTTATTTTCTGAGAAAGTAGTCTGAAGGATCTGCTTAGCTTAACATCCTTTCACAAGCTTTCCCCTGAAGTTCTGACACAGAATTGAGAAGATTTTCTATAGTATACAACAAAGGTCCTCTGAATAGTCAATGCTCACCTGAAGGAGGGGTGGGAAAATTCATATTCACTGGGGAGATGTAAATAATTTATTAAGTTCAGGAAACCTAAAGGCATCAGGCAGCCCATAAATCTTTTGAGTTTTATTCTTAGGTAATAGGTCTCAGATTTATCTCTAACACATTGAACTGAAACTCACAGACAAACCTGTTAAATATGAGGGTATATGAACTTTCAACTTGCTTCTCTGTCAGCTGCCAGTAAGCTAATAATAAATTGTTTGGATTTCCTTATTACTATTCACATTTTGCCAGATATTGGCTATGTGTGTGTTATTCTGAGAAATATACATTCCAGGGAATGGAACACTTGAAGTGCTTGATACTTTATGTTTGAATTCCATGCTTTTTGCTTGACTACGGTGGATTTACCATAAATGTTAAGAATGTGCTAGCAGGAAAATGTTCTAGCAAGAAAAAAAAGGCTTCTTACACCATATTTTATGAATTGGTGGGTTTTCACTAGGCACATGAAAGTAAAAATCTAAGGACAAAGAAGTATTTGGCAGGTAAAATTTGAAGAAAAAAACCTCAGTTATCTCTGTGACAGGACGCAAAAAAGTAGGTACAGGTCACTTTTGCTATTTTTTTCTAAACCAGGAGAATATTAGCAACACAAAGTATTTGAAGTTACTAGAATAAAATCAGGTAACATCTTAATATTGTAGATTCCTTTGAAAATCTTGATGCTAACATCATCAAAAAGTCACACTATATATCAAATACAATAGGACTGCTCAGTTTAATCTCTCAAAGGACTCTCAAATGTCAAAAGCAAAAGAAGGCCTTCTCTCCATCTGATCCTTATATGAGTTAGCTTTTAATGAATAAGTACTTTAAGGAGATATTAAGAGGATTTGGGTGATTGTAGACACTTTCCTTTCTGTGACATAAACTAAATCAACCATCAACGATGCCGAGCTCAGTGTTGCATTTTTCTAGACAATGTGGTTCCTCAAAAGACTGCCCTCAAACGTGCAATTCCATGAAATCTAAATTAGTGACTGATTACCTTGCTCTGAAATACTGCACATGTGAGATGAGGAAACTGCAAAGCTGGTGGAGCAAAAGTGGGAGCAACATTTTACCAACTATCGAGCCTTAAGCATTTGCCTTTAGGCATTTCAGTAGAGCAAAACTGTGTTTATGTAGTCTTTTTGAATACCAGATTTGACTTACAGATCACATGGACAACAAATCTATCAAATCTGGTTTCAAAATGTATTTGTTATGGGTTTTGAAAAGGCTATGTGATGTTGTTGCAAATCCCAAAACACTACTTGGCTGCATAAAACAAATGAGGATATCTGACATTCATGGCAGTCTCTTTGTCTAGAGTAGTTGTGCTTGCTTAAAGTTCTGTTTGTGAAACCCCTGGTGTATAGCAACAAGAAAAGCACCAGGTACTTCAATATATCAGGCAGAGTTATTTTGATATAGAAAGACTGACAGACACACCCAAGAAGATGTTTTACTTCAAACATTTGAAGGAAAGAAAGGGTAAAATAAAAAGGAAGATTTGGCACTTAGTATTCATGCATAGAGTTGTGCAAATAATAGATCTTTTGGTTCAGTGGCCTTTCCAAAATGTATATACATAAAATTTCTTAGGGTCTACTGAACATGCTCAATCCTTATTTTCTTTTTAAAATGCACTCATATATTTCTGTTTGTCAAAAGTGAAATAAGATATTTTGTTTTTTCCACTCCTAGTCCCCCTGTTTTCTAACTGAGACTATTAATCAAATAATATCAACATCAGTTTTATTGCTCTGAAACTATGTTTTCAGCTTTTTTTTTTTTCTTCAGAGGATATTTTGAAGAGTTCTGCCTATGAATATTGTGTACATAGGCAAATAATGAATATCTAAAATGGTGCTTTTATAAGGAAATTGAAAAAAAACAACCCAAAACTTACAGATCTTGAAGTGGTGGACCTGATACATTCAAACCATATTCATGCTAAACATGGTCCATATTTAATGCATTTTCTATCATGTGTAAAAATCCATAAGCTAGGACAGAATCAACAGTAAATTTCCAATGAATTCATGGTGCTTGACCTTGGAAAGATGCAGGTATAGACTAACTAAGCATTACAGGAAGTAAAATCTTCCATAATAGCTGTTGGTATATGGACTGTAGGGAAACAGATCTCACACACAAAAGTGTATTTTGTAAGTGATTGCTGCAAAATTCGTTTGTTGAGTGTGGAATATCTGGGATCTTTAGTAATGATAAAGGAGGTTATTTATATTGGCTAACATGAATGTGTAAATTTGTAGCATCAGCAGAATTTTAACATATCTCTGCCTTACTTCAACACAAAGTCAACACTACCTATCACATCTATTAAGATATTATGAAACAAAGGCCACTAGGACAATGATTTCTTGGGCAGATATGCTGGGCCATGAAAAAGACAGACTAGTATAGCTATGTCATAGATCATACAGAGTCTGTTGTCTGCAACAAGTACATGTTTTAAATTATTAACTGAAAAATTATCAGTGGTGGAAGCCATTATGGCACAAATATAGAGTACTTGAAGTGAATAGAAGTTGGTGTAAGATGTCTGAGAGCTGGAGAGAAAGGACATGCTTGCATAAATTCAACAAAACCCTCTGAAAAACTTTTTCATGCAAAGTATGTTCATCCGTACTGGTGACTCTCAAAAACTGATAATGTTGATGTAAAAAATACACAGCATCAAAAAATGAATTTTGGAAGGTATCTTTGGTGGGGAGGTGTCTTCTAGTCCAACTATCTTCTCAAAGTAGGGTCATGGGGAGAAGGCTGCTCAGGGCCTTGTCCAGCTAAGTATTGGATGGAAGGTGCACAGCCTCTCAGCCTCTTCTTCTAGATAGGACATGAATCTCCCAAGGATGAGAATAGGAAGCTAGTCGGAATTAAATGAGACAAAGTAAAACAGCAAAATTCCCTTCTTGCTTCAAGCATGACTCAGCTAGCAGAAATAATTTAATTTCCTTTTTGAGAGACACAGTATATCAGTGAATGCTTCAGGCTGGCACGTAGGCAAGCATGTACTGAGAGTTCTAGTGAGTGATGCTTCAGAGCACTGGGGTATTTTAGGGTTAATAACATTGCTTGCAGAACACTGAGAGGAACTGCCTCTAGGTGTTTCATGGAACAGGAGACACTTCCCCCAACTTGCTTTCTAGCTCATGAAAAGTGCATCAGATACCTTGAATTTATTAATCTGTATTTCTGGGTCACCACGGTGACAGGCATTTGCACAAAATAGATCTCCATAGTTGTTGCTGTTAGTTGAACATTCAGATGCCTTGCTGGCTAATTTATCTGTGATAGGGTTTTTGTACAAATAGTGTTTAGAAAAACTGTATTTAGTGTTTATGTTTTATTCTATTTCATATATCTATACAAGATTTAGTATTTTGTTAGGCATATAGATCAGCTAGAGATCTTATTCTTTCCCAATTTGCCTAAGTAATTGTCCTTTTTGGCTTTACTGGTACCAATCCCCTAGCTTCACTTCATAGCTTATTTATGTCTCATACCCTTCACACTCATGGTAAGAAGAAGAATTAAAAAATTTGGAAAAGGAACAGGAGTACACAAAGCTTTCAGTGGCTAAATGTCTAATGTTGTAATGGGATATTCACATGGCACCTAAACTTATGTACAGCTGTGACGAAAAAGGTAGAATACTTAAATCCCTTAAAAAATCGTGAGTGGAGGTAGATACGTTATGGAAGGTGACTCAGAGCTCATAAGTAAGATATTAAAGGTTATTATTTACTCAGTCTTAAAGTGTCTTTCAAAAGGAGGTAGTTGAGACACTTTTTGAGATGAATGGTGACAATACAACATCAGTTCCTCCATTAGTATACACTGTCAGTTCCCTTCATCTGTATTAATTTGTTCCTGCACTTGTAATTGTACTAATATTTACTTAGGTCTTTTATCACCCCACTTCTCTTTACCAGATTCTGTGTTCAATATCATCATCAGTGATACTAGTGTAACCCAAGGAGTAAGTATGCTCCTGGCTTTAGACATCATTGTTTTTGTATGTGATTGCCTTTGTTTTTCACTTATTAGCAAATTAAATCCTGTGCATAACCCCTGTCTGATTAGTACAGAATAAATGGGAAGGATAAGTGACAGCATTTGACTTTGCCTATTGAAACAGTGACACAGAGTAGGACATGGGAATGGATAAACAGCTGTTTGAAATTAGATGCTGTGTGTGTGAAAATGAAGATGTGACAGCTAGGGAATGGAGCAGGGTCAGGTCACAGACCTCTGCTACCTTTAATGGGACCAACTTGCTTGTGAGAGGAAACTGGAAGAATATTAAGTGGAGCATGGAACAAATAAAAGCTTTTGGAGAACTGCTTTGAAAAAATGAGTGCTCTCTGGAAAATGAAAGTATGCCTCAGTTGCATAATACTGCTATGTCCAGCAGGCTCAAAGCAACACAATTACAGCAGGAGTAGTATTGTACCATGGACAGAAGATAAATGAAATATTGCCTTCAGGACCAGCAGAATGCCACAAAGGGGACATACAATATTTCCATGGGGCCAGATCCTCCCTTGCTGCAATTTGGTATTGCTTCATTGAAGTCAAGCTGATTTATGCCATCTGTAGTTCTAGCCAGGTGTATTTATAACAGGGAGGCATAAATAAAAGTCATGCTCAGAATGCTTGGTAGGAGATGGTTTCCCAAAGCAGAATGATGAATACACAGGCATTACAGTTCATCTGTTCTTTCAACTTACTGCAGTGCGCATCTTCAGATAACTTCTGATCTTTCTTTAGCCTGTCTGAAAAACTCCTTCCTGGAGTCTTGCCTCAGCCTGGTGCTCCCCAGTGGAAGAACCAGTTTTCCCATAGAGACAATTGATAATATGTCCACCACAAGATCTGCTGCATCATGCCATCCTTTTTGTTTAGTCCCGTGAAAATGTTCGCTGCGATGGGTTTTGGGTTTCCTTCATACCTGCCAGAATATGCCACCAAAAGGAGGGCAGCCAGTGTTGAAACATCAGCTATGTATCTTTCATGGATCAATGACTGCCAGCATTACAGGATGGATCGCTTCTCTCTGCATACTTAGAAAGAGGGAAATCTTGGATATAACTTCATTCTAGTGGTTTCAGGAAGTCCCTGCTATGAATGCAATCAGTGTGCTAACAGAACATCTCACAATGCATCATCGATGGACCACCAGGACAGAGCACTGTGGTATACTCCTTAGAAAGCTGCATGCTTGTACCTGCAAAAAGTTCATGCTGTGTGTGCATGAATAGTTTGGGTGAAGCTAGGAACACCTAATAATTCATGGTGGAATAGCCAACCAAAAGCTTTGTGGCAAATCAATCTCTATACTCTCCTCATTTTTTTTTTTTTATTATTGCAGTGCTATTTTTTACGTTTTGAAGACCAGCAAGGGTGCTGCTGATCCTATTGATCTGCAGTTTGGAGAACTTTGATATGCACCTCCCAAAGGTCTGCATGTAGCCTTTCATGTTTGCAGCATATGCCTCAGCTGAGACAACCTAGACTGCCTCACAGTCTGCTTTGGTCACCCTTGGCATCGATTGACCTAAACAAGAAAAGAGACAACATTCTCTTTTGTTTGTTTATTTGTTTATTTGCTTGTTTTTAGTGGAGAACAGGTTCCAAGCTCTTTTAATACAAGTCTAAACTTGTCTAACTATAGGGGAGTGTAAAAATTCAGAGGAATAGATGTTCTTGAAATATTTGTATTAATTTTCCCCAAGAGAATCATGTTTCCCCATGGACAATCATGTTGAGGTTTTTGTTTGTTTGTTTTTTCTTTGTTTTGTTTTGTTTGTGTTTTAGTTTTATTTTGTTTTGTCTTTGTTTATTTTGTTTTGTTTGCTTTTTTTTTTTTTCAGGCTTGTAAGTAATCTTGAGATATAGCATACGCTTGCATGTAATTTCATTCTGACCACACTTCATTTTCTTTTGATTTACATCATTGTAAGTAATATGAAAATTAAGCATCAGGTTACAGAGAATTGTTCACTGGCACTGTTCAAAATATTTAGTCATGCCTCAAATAATATATTTTTTGAAAAATTGAAGAGTTCTCACATAGTTGTATATGTGTAATAATCTTAGGTAACTGGTGAATGAAATTAAATAACATTCCCAGTAGAAAAGGTTGCTTTAAAATGATTTACTGCCAGTCCAGGATTTTTGATTTCTTATAACAATGTGGGTTTAACTGCATGCCAACTTGAATAACACATGCTTATTGAATATCATGTTAATATAGTTCAGTCAATGTATTGATTGAATACTATTTACAAAAGTCTTCACATCAGATAAGATTAAAGGAAACAAAGCTTTGCTGACTTTTTTTTCCCATTTGTCATGAGCTTTTCTGTCTCTGTATTTGAAAAATCCTGTCCTGTTAGTCGACCTACCGCACAATATGCAGTACCAATAGAGAATTCTACCTAACCCAAACATTAAAGATTCTATTGCTGTATAAAACAGAATAATAAATCTAAAAGCCTGTGTTGGCTGGTTAGCAAATATTTCCCCACAAAAGCCACAAGTCTTTTGATTTGTTCATAATCAATGTATGTGCGTGTAAGGTATAAAGCCCACTAGGGAACACTAAATGAAAAAAAAAAGTCTAGTCCACTATTTTAAGGGACAAAAATTCTCTCAAGTTTGTAACTGAATTTAGAACAATATTTTATGGTGAACAAGCAGTTACTTGCTGTGAAGAGAGGATGGGAAACAAACTCCTGGACTTTGTTTTTTCTTTCCCCCAATGTTTTGCACATCCAATGGAAATTTGGCCAACTAAATTTCCTGATTTTTCTCTGCTTAAGCAGTTAACTGTTGTGAGGGCTTCCTTTGCTTTTTAAGAGTGCAAAAAACTTATGTCCTTATAGGTTATTTTCATTTCACTTGGAGTAAATCCTCAAATCTTTTGTGGTACAAGAAGACTGAACACCAAAACCCCAATATTTGCCAGTGTTTCTCTAATTTATTGAACTATTGAAGAAGACTCCACTCTCCACACTCTTCCTGGGGGAAATGGAGAGGAAAAGCAGATAAATATACACAGAATGGGATCATGCAAGTGAAATCTCACGTTTAAGTAGAGGGCAAGAAGAATAACCTTGTCATACTGGTTTAATGGCAGAGCTTGTGAAGTTCCACAGAACAGAGCAGACCATGAGGGTGCAATAAATTGGCTCAGCTTCTCCCTGCCAAAATCTATATCTGGTACTTGGCCATAGTCTACCTCAGATCAAAGAGAAAAACTGTTAAAATTAATCCTGAACTTTGCTGAAAAGTCAGTGGTAATAGTTGCCCCTCAAACAATGAATATATTAAAGAAGGTGAAACTTTTTTCACATAAATAAAAGATAAAAATCCTGGGTATTGATGTGATTTAAAAATCTGGAGTGTTTTGAAGGGCCACTTGCAACAGAACACTTCACAAATGGAGAAAATGGAGAATAATAATTGAATCAATAAAGTAAGCAAAAAAATTTTTTTCCTTCAATGAAGTAAAAGTTACTTTTCCATCTAGATATTTTTTCACAGAGTTGCACGTGCAACTGAGATCAAGAAAAGGATTCTTTTTTCTTTTAGAAAAATAACTCAGGTTTAAGAAACACATCTCAGAATGATGAGAGACAGAAAATTTCTGTTTACTGCTCTTAATCATGTTGATAACTTTCTCAACTGAAAATTACTCCAGGTAATATTGTTATTTATTGATTTCCTATGCAATCAAGATTAAGCTTTATGGAATGGAAGTACTCCTAATATGACCTGAAGGAAGAACTTACCGTAATGAAAAATTAAACCACTTGGTATTTTATATTATTTAGAATTTATATGGTATAAAAGGTGTCAATAAAGCTTTGCAAATGTGGAAGGATCTGTAGGAGCTAACAAACTAATTTAAACAGATAGAACAATATAAATGGTCAAGTATATAGACAATGCTGAAGAGGTAAGATGCTTAAATACTAGGTGATATATGTGACATGAATCCTCAAATCCAAAAGCCTTCATGGTCTATTCACACCCAATCTATCATCTCCTAGGCAGTACTGGGAGGTCAGCCTGTACCTTTCACCTGCCTAGGATATCAGCTACTGTCATTGACTAGTTACATTTTCAGACAAGCATTTTTCTGCGTTCTCCTGTTTTACTAGTCATTTGGAATAGCTCCTTATAAATATAGGTAAAGAAGTTCTCCTTTACATGTCTCTTTAAATGTTACCCAGCAGTGATGCCCTAGAAAACATTGTAAAAAAAAAATGTGTCTGCTTCTGGGCTGAGACTTTTGCTTACAATATTGACAACAGGTGTCTTGCTTTTTTTGGTATCTATTGGCTTTCCTCTTTAAAACTTATAGAAGATTATAAGCTTCTGAAGACAGGCAGTGGAATGTTTTTACGTACTTGTCCAGCAATGTTTTGTTCCATTACTAGAATTTGGTGCAAATAGAATTAAAAAATAAATAGATCTTATTTAATTACTGGTGATGTTTAAAGACATAGTAGAAGAATAAAAAAGAGGAGGAAAAACCAGATAGAAAAGCCACCAAGCAGTGGTCCTCTGACATAGTTTAAAAAAATCTAGCTCTGTTAGGAGTAGCATACTGTTCTACCAAAATTTCCCCTTGTCACTCTTTCAATTGAAGGCAACCTCCCTTCAATCTTCTCCATGTCTCTCTTTGTACGATTACTTTTCCCATTCAGGATGAGCACACGCACCCAGTGTAGATTTTGACCTGAAAAGCAAGGTTTGATATTGTTCATATAACCTGGGAAAGTCTGGGACTTCCTCTGCCACAACAAGAAAATGGACATAGACTTTTTGCATCCACTATGTTATACTAGTGAAATTATATTTTTTCTCAGGGCCTGTAATTTATAGTTGCATGTGAAAGAGGTTAAGTTGCAGCCTTCTCAACTCACGTGATGCTCTAACAGTGCCAAGAGTAAGGAGAAAGAGAAAGGAGCAGAGCCATGCAGCACCAGGGAGAAGTGCTCTGGAGTTCCCGTTTGAAAAACATGGCACAGGTAGATTGGAAGAAAAATGAGATCCTCCAGTGCCTGGGCCTTGACTGTCTTCTTGAGAAGCAAAGAGGCTCTAAAGAGGAATCATGATAAACAACAAGCTGGACAAGGAGTAAGATGATTGCGTATGAGAAAGGAACTCATCAGTCACAAAAGAGAGAGATGGCTTTTAGGATATGTCATGTGAAAGATTCAAAGTTTGGGCTATTCACTGTCAAATTATCCAGAAGAGGAGACAAATGATGTAGAGGTAGTAAAGGAAGATAGTCGTGGTAAGAGGAAAAGGGAAGACAAAGAGGCCGTGATACAAAAGTCTGTATTCATCCCACTGAAATTGTACTGAGAAAGGTGTATTTTGGCAGCAGAGAGTGGCTGGGTTCTGAATTACCCTGAGATATTTGTATTACTTATACTCTTTTAAAATACAACTTTCATGAAGCAATCCACAGACAATCCTAGTGTGTGATTTCCCTTTCAAAGTGGCTCTGAATCCAGCAAATTCCTCTGCTCATGTTCCTGAGCCCTTGTCAGTGATGTGGGAATCCTGGGGCAATGGAAATTGCAGTGGGAAGAGGAAGTGGGCAGTGGCAGAGGTCAAATACCAAGGTATTCAGCAAAAGAAAAATCTAAAGTAAACTTCTACTTGTCTATATCTGCAGATAATGCATACTGTTGAATAATAAAGGTGTTTTCTTCCATATTAATAGAAAATCTATGGATTTCCTTATGAAAAAGACCTTACTCCTGGGTTATTGATAGTCTGACTAGCTGTTATGTCATTGTAAGTTTAAGATGTCATTGTAGGTTTGAGAAGCCAAGATAGATATCTGAGAGTCACCACAACAGAAACTATGGTTACAGAAAAAGGACTGAAATGGGACAAACGGTAATATAATATGTTAGTTCTTGAATGTGGTCCTAACATACAAAATGCATGCAACAAATACGGCCTGCTGTATCTTGCATCTGACGTGCCTAAGGCAGTAGTCCCTGAGAGAGACTGCAGAACTGGCTGCGCTGGTTCTGCCTCTGTCACAAAATGTGTCTTCCTTAGAGATGATTGGATGAAAAACTCATCTGTTCTGCTCTATGATCTCACTGTGCTGTGAGAAAGGTTGTGGTACCGTGTGAATACTGGCCAATACTTACTGTTGTGGTTAAACTCGGCTAGGTGAGGATGACAGCAATTCCAGATTGCTACCCACTCAGTTGAGTCACTAGTTTGTCGCTGACTGCCAAGGAGTGCAGAAACATGAGAAGTTAGAAACTGCTTCCATTTTTTTTCTGTAATTTACTAGAGGAAAACAGATCTTTTCATGGGTCTGTTTAAAATTCTGAAAGCATATGTATTTCACTCTATAAGCACAGCTTGGAGTAATATGGAAATGTTTTTCATTTAACTTGCATATTTCTCTCTAATTATATCTTGTTGATCTGCCAGTACTCTAGGGTTTCTATTGCTCTGGAGTCTACAGCCTTCTGTCATCCTATATACACACAACTTCAGTGCCTCATAAGAAAGCATCTCATTGAGGTTTAGGACTCTGGCAGTCATTCACATGTATCTTCGCAGATTTACTCTCCACTGCTCCTTCTTTGTTTGCCATATTGATTTGGTATTTGCAGTCACCCATTGGCCTTGAATAGGGTGAATTATTATGTATTGTTTACACTGCAGTAATGCCTCAAGGCGATGACAATTCAGTCAGAGAGCTGGACCCTGTACAAACGTCCAGTTGGACAGATAAACTCTGAAGGAACAGTCTGCCAGAAAAACAACTGTCAGAACAGGTAAATAGGATGAACTTTCTTACACAAACAAATGGCAGGATAAAGTCCTGTTGGTTTTATTACAATAAAGATGAAGTCAATTCTGACATAGTGGTGAGAGTTTAAAAAGATGATGATTTTGATGAACTTTAGAAGGGAAAATAAGCTAGATTTTAACATTGCCTCATTAAGGATCACAGAACTCCAGAGGGTTGGCTGTGTCACAGAGTCTTGTGCCTGGCCATGTCTCTCTGCTGCTCCAGTCAAGACAACCTTGGCACAGTGAGATACCTATTTTTTTAGGAATTAGACATCAAATCACTTCAAAGGACTAATTTTTATTTATTTTATTTTATTTTATTTTATTTTATTTTATTTTATTTTATTTTATTTTATTTTATTTTATTTTATTTTTTTACCCCTGCAGGAAGAGAAATATCCACATGAAACTCCTGCATGTGTACTTTGGGGTCTTCTAGGTTGCATGATTGCTGTGTGCTGTGACTTTGAAGAATACTCTATACCCAAGGGTGCTGCTCACAGCTGCCCATGTCAGCAGGGCTTTGGAGCAGAAGAAACACGTGATACCAGCTTCTATGTGGCTTCTATGCTTTCCTTTTCACTTCAAGCTTGTCTGTAAAGATAAAAGGTCTGTCTGGTTTAGGCACCTTTTCTTCCCTGTGTAATATTGGAGCCATTCAGTCAGCCAGCTAAGGGAGCAATCAGTGGATTGAACTGTCTCGAGGACAGCATCTGACCTCTACCTATGCAACTGGCTTCCTCTGCTGATCAAGTGGATTCCATGTCACATCCATGTGCCTGAAATGGAAGGGCTTGTACTTAGCATGTGATGCCACAAATAGTGTTGTGTGGGTATGATTATGCATGTGCTTGCCAATATTAGAAATGCACATATATACGTATTATGATGTTACACCCCACTCCAGTGGATATTAAGGGTAAAGCCAAAGCACGTGCTTGCAGTATCAGCTCAGTAGAAGGATGAACAAGTTCTCAAGTCAGTTCATGACAATTGTATAGCTGCCCTCTCTACAGCTCTCACTGAACATGAACAGTAGCTATTGGAGGGAATTTAGGCTACGCAATTCCAAACCCCCTCAGTCTCCTGTACACTCGGACTTCAGGCAGAAGAATGAAGCTGTGCCCCACAGAACCTGGGCCTGCTTGTGTAAGGGCTTTGCCCTTCACAGTTACTGGCAGCCTGCATTTGGATGGTTTCTTGAAGAGTCTTTCCCAATGATGACAAGTCCCAGAAGAAAATTTCTTTGTAGTTGATCAACCGCCCTCTTGCAGGCCACTTTGTGGAACTGTGGCCCTAAAATGCGCTCAGACACTGCACAGAGCAAGGGTGACCTGTCATGCTTATTTTTTTAAATGTTAATTTGCCTTCTTTCTGTGTCACTAATCTCTATAAAGCTGCCCTCTAGCTTGGGGGTGAATTGTCTGAGATGTGATTATGAGGCAGAAGCCTTGTTCTGAATGTTACACTGTGCTTTACCATCAGCTTTGTTAGCTGCCAAACTTAAAGACTGCCAGATGGGGGAATCTAATTTTGCCATTTACTTCAGATGTGTCCTTCATAGTTAGTTTAGTTGATAAAGCATCCAAGCTTGCTCTGGAGAACATAGCTAACAGGAAAACAGCATAAAGGCTGCTAGTGGTAGCAAACTGCTAGTAACACAGTATTGACAGATCTCTGTTTTGGAGAGTACAGGCTAGTAAGTGAACTTCTGACTCTGTAAACACAATTAACATACATGTTTGACTTTGTTATTTTCTAGTCTAGTTCGGCAAACTTCCTCTCTTAAATTGTCAAATTTTCTTACTCATTAAATCACAATGCTTTTGCTAATGTGAAGATTTCTGCACCTAACTTTCAGGAATTTACCTGAACACCGCAACTTAGTGTGTAAAATCAGTCATTCAGATCACTTTTCTGCAACTGTCATTCCATGGACATGTTCGTTTTCTCAGCTAGTTCAAGTTTAAAAAATCTGGTTATTGAAAAATAATGGATGTAGAAAAACAGGTACACAGTTTCTGTATGTTCTAAAACCTAACTTGCCTAGAGCTGCCCTGATTTCAAGCTCATGAGTCATCTAAACTCAAGCTGTAGGAATTCCAGAGGGCATGTTGTTAAATAATGTATGAGTGATGTAATTTTACTGTGTCTCTCATTAGCAAAGTGCTGCAGGAAAGAATTAGGGAAAAGAACCTAAACCAATCCTGTTCCTATCTCCCTGCTCCCTCTACCCCTTTTTTTTCTTTTAGAGTTGTCACATCCAAAGAATTAATTTGTAAGTGATAGGATAACAAACCTGTGCTAAATTACAACATGACAATCTCTCTCAAGTGATAAGAAAAACTCTGAGAATACTTTCTGCTTTAAGTCCTATATCCAAGTATGTCTTGCACTTTCTCCGTTCCCAGAGTGTGTGTGTGTGTGTGTATGAATATGCATATCTAGTGAATGTAAAATTATATATGTAAAGAGAGACTGGGAGAGATCCATCTTGCAAGAAGCTATATCATGTCTTCCACAAAAAAAAAAAAAAAAAGACAGAAAAAATTACATCTTCATCTCGAAGTTATTAAAGCCTTTTTTATCCACTCTAGCACTGTATAATATTAGAGTAAGAAATCAGTTTATGCAAATAATAATCTTCTTTTACCTAGAGGTATGCATCTGTAATTAAGAATGTCAGTCACCTTATCTTGTAAATAGCCTGTTCTTAGTATACAAATATGGGATCTGGTGTGGATGTGTCTGTGTATGCCAGAAAGCCAATATATCATTTTTGCTGCATCTAAAGGCTGCAATTTCATGCTTAGCACTTGGCATTGTAACCATGGTTATCTCTGGTTAGATGCAGAACACAGGGGCTTCAGCAGATGGGTGTTTTACTTAGACCTATGGCAATCAAAGCACAGAAAAAGACCAGAATTCTAAATATATACAGTATTATTTACTACATGATACAGGAGGCTTAGAGGTTATTGGGGGTGCTTTTCACGAAATTGCTTTACAACCCAAGAGGACTGCTAAGTCATGTGTAAGAGAAATGGACCCTTTTTCTGTGAGAATTTTTCTTGTGAAAAGAGGAGAAGCTGGAAGGCTGGTGATTCTGTAAGTGTAAGGTTGAAGTGATACATTGTGTAAGCATGCATACTTTCAAAGGATTGGCTACTTTATTTTTTTATTTTCTATTTAAAATTCTGGCATGCTACTTCTAAATTTTTGGAAAGTAATAGAGATTCAAAGCTTTGATATTGGCCTTGAATTTTCTACATTTTTATGGGGCTCCATATGGCAATGTTTGTCAAGCAGAAAGAATTTACAGCAAGGTATATGAAGCAGATGACCGGTGGATCTTTACAGGTTGAAATAAATTACAAAGTTTCCGAGGAGAGTTCATGATTGTGACTTTTTGTTTCTGAATACTAAATGGTTATGTGCGTGGTCTTAAAGTTTTGATTTCTCAAGAAGATAGAATTTTCTGTAAACTCACTGTTTTCTATGAAAAAGTATAATATTAGCAATCCCTATTCCTAGATGAATTTTCTCTTTAAATGATAGAAAGATTGTACAGGCGTGAGTAGGCTGGGCGTTTTCATTAGGCATCACTAGGTACCATGCTGTAGACAGTGCACATCTGCCATGCAGCAGAGAGAATAGAGAATATTGGTCAAAATCTGTTGAACTATCCAAGCCTCCCAGGCAGCTCTGCTGAAGAAGATTTTTTTGTACAGAGCATCCTTCCAAAGTAGAATTAAATTGTGCTCTCAAATGACAGTATCTACTGTAAGGAAGAAAGCTGGGTTGAGTGTCAACTCAGCCTTCCAATCAGAGAAAAAGCATTTACTTCATATTTGTTATTTTTATTCATTTGTTGGGGCACTGACCTGGTAAATGGAGATTACTCTGAAAATTGTACTTAATAACTGCTGCTGTTATTCATCACACCTGACACTGAATGAGTGCCCTACTGTGAACAGCATACTCAGGCTCACTGAGACCCAGAGTTTGCTCTTAGAAACATGTCCCCAGAGCCCAGAGTGACCTCCAGAAGCATTTGGGATCCCTGACATCAGTCTGCCACCAAACTTGTGTGGAGAGATGGAGGGAGTGTGCTGCTACCAAATAAACAAAGGCTCTTGTCAGCGTTCAAAACAGCTGGTAATGCAACATGTATTTAAACTCCACAGCTTGGAGGAGGTGGCATACAGCATGGGGAAGAGCAAAGTAAGAGCTGTGGTACTGGAGGAGATGTGGAAAGGTATTAGATGAGTTGGAACTGACCCACTTGCAAGCATGCATGAAAAAAATCAGTAAGAACTTCACCTGAGGCCAAATACAAAGAGTAGCTGTGGTGTCTGGAAGGGAAATGTGGCACACAGATAAAAGCCCTGCTTAAAAAAACCAGGCAGAGTAATTTTGCCACTTCAGAATTTTTCTTGGGGCTGAATATTGAAGGATAGACTTTCAATTTAATGCAGTGCCAAGACCAAGTGGAAATTCCAACTACAAAAGACAAAGAGACGTGTTCTGCCACATCTTGGTTAGGTGTAAAAAACTACAGGGAAATGGAGAATGCTTTTCAGGTTTGAATAGTCTATTTTTAAATGTGGTAGGAAGTGCTGGAGAGAGTCCAGTGCAGAGCCACAAAGATGATGAAGGGAATGGAGCATCTTCCTTATGAGGAAAGACTGAGGGAGCTGGGTCTCTTTAGTTTGGAGAAGGAGGAGACTTAGGGGTGACCTCATTAATGTTTATAAATATGTAAAGGGTGAGTGTCACGAGGATGGAGCCTGGCTCTTCTCGGTGACAACCAATGGTAAAACAAGGGGTAATCGGTTCAAACTGGAACACAAGAGGTTCCATTTAAATTTGAGAGGAAACTTCTCAGTGAGGGTGACAGCACTGGAACAGGCTGCCCAGGGAGGTTGTGGAGTCTCCTGGAGACATTCAAAACCCACCTGGACACCTTCCTGTGCAACCTCATCTAGGTGTTCCTGCTCTGGCAGGGGGATTGGACTAGATGGTCTTTTGAGGTCCCTTCCAATCCCTAACATTCTGTGATTCTGCGGTGTATCCTGCAGGTCCAGCTCCACTGTATATTTCTGGAGATGAGTCTGTTATTTGTGCTACAGTATAAAAGCTAAAGGCTGCCTTCACACTGAAGCCTTTATGTTAGAACACACAGTGATAAACGTGCAAAAAGCTGATCCCTTCTTCAAAGACCTTACAGACATAAGACAGAATATAACAGCACATATCACAAAAAGAGGAGAGGAAAACAACAGGAGGGGGAAAGAAAGGGAAAAGGAGAAGGTTTCTGTGTAGAGCATGAAGGAAACCTTCAGAGTTCTACAAGGGTGGTTTGTTTACCATTTGTGTATTAAGCCATACAGATCTCCTCCATAAGTGTTCTGCCAAGCATTTGCTTACCCTTGAAAAGTGCAAACTGTGATCTCTGTTTTATCTCATTTGGAAATTTAAGCCATGTAGGATTTTCATCATGAAACTCTGTAGGTTTTAAAGTAAGTAATAAACTTACACATTCTATCTTGAGTGCGATGGTCAACATGTCCTGGAGCCAAACCCTTAAATTTTGTATTAAATTAAGGTAAATCTTGGTGAAACTTTATAGTGAACCAAATCAGTATTTGTGTTCAAATACTGAAATTAATTACAACTATGTCTTTCATGCAGCCTGTCTGCAATGGAAAGAGGATGTTGGCACTTTCAGATGAATTTTGCTTTGAGTTTTTGGATTTATCTGAACATAAAATTCAAAGCATATCTGAGAGTTTGTGAGATCAAATAAATCAAAAAGCCAAAAGACTGCATGAATCCCTGCAACATGAAATAACTGAGTTTTGCACAGATCTACTTACTATCTAAAAATAGTTTAGTCTCATCTCTATTCAGAATCTCCTGTGATAACATAAGGAGTGATAAAAAACCAAGAGACATCTGAGAAGCTAAGTCAGCATCTTGAAAGTAAGGCAAGGAAAAAGAGACACTGTAACTGTGATGTGAACTTTGTTACTCCTTCAAATGGCATTTAAGTGCAGTGACTGTGGTATTTTCTGTAAATGGATTATCGTTCACGCTCCTAAAGCTGTATGCTACCCTCTGCGAGTGACTGAGTTTGTATGTCTAGCAGACTAGACTTTTTTCCTTCAACAAAAAAAGAACAACAAAATTTATGGAAATATGGTAGAACCAAAATAAAAAGGGCGAAGGAGAAATTTTACTAATTTTAATAATAGCTTTCTTCCACCCGCAGCAGCAGCCTGAAACCACCCATGCACCAGGGAAAGAAGATGAGCGACAAGACAGAAGAGATATCTTCAATAGCCAAGTCACAATGTCCTAATGCAAGAAATGCTTCCCTTTCTTCAAGCTGATTTTTTCACTTTTATTAGTACTTTGAATACATTTTAGTTGTGTAAGCAGCCCCTCTTTCCGTTATTTTTGACATTTTGCTCTAGATTTGGCCAATACTTAGTCACTTGTTGAACTTTAGGCCAGCTAACTATTGTCATGCATAAAGCTGGGTGATGTGTAAATATTTGCAGGGTCATGACATTTTTTCAGGCCTTCATATTTTTTCATTCTTCTATGACAACCAGCTGAACTGATTTCTCAATACTTCCTATAAAAAGTTTCTAATATTTTCTATTTTGCACTATTGACTAATTCTCACTTCTGTTTTGACTGACTAGTAATCTATCCTAGTCCCTTTAGTTTGCAAAGAACAAACTCCATTTATCATTATTTTGCTATGAATATAACCTACCTACTAAAGATTCCAATTAGTATTCTTAAAAGTTGTTTATTATTTCTTGCTCTGAAAAGACTTTCTGGTGTTTGTTTGTCTATTTCATTTCAAAAATTATGAATAAAATTTCCCAAATCATACTCCAAATGAGGTATAAGCCATATTTTTGTTTTATTTAATTTTGGCATCTGTTGTGTTTTCAATCTCTCCCGCTTCTCTAACACCAGGGAATTTTTTAGTGTTCTGCTACACTTTCAGGTAATCAATGGCTTTATTAACTAGTCTGCAGTGACAGGAAAATCTCTGGCAGTCAACAAGCGGACTATATTTTTAGCTCTTGCACATGAAATTCTGTTACACTACAACTGGACATTACATTTGTAATTACAGGTAATTGCAGAATTAGCAATTCCCCATTCATTATGAGTCTCTACACATGGATATAAAACATCTCAGGACTTAGGTCTTCACTTGTAATGCAACTAATAAGATGCCTGATATTTCTGAGGATTCTAAATAGCCATTGAAATTTGGAAGAATATTTCTTGAAGAACATATGCAACTGTACAATCTCCTGGGAAACATGCAAAACAGATTATTGTCCTTAGCTATGTTTTCAACTCAAATTTGTATGTGAAGTGAGGCAGTTTAATGATTACCCTATGTTACAAACCATGAGAAGTTAAAGCCACAAAGCAATGTGATATATGGACGAAATTTTCAGACTTTTTAAAAAATTTTACTATTTATATTGAAAATTAGCCAAACACATTTCCTGTGGAAAAGCAGCAATCATAACTTAGGTTTTATGGGTTTGTGATCAGCTGGAAAATTTAGTTAATGTAGCCAGTCTGCTAATTGCCCGGCAAATGTATTAGACCTTGGTCCTCATTGCTATGGTAATCTTTTTAATATAACATTATATCAATTAATTTTCTTTTTCATGCAGTGACATTTCTATTAGATCACTATGGGTTTTCAGAGTAGTGTTCAGATAACCGCATTTTTGTGTATATCTAAAAATTCCTGACTAGCATTAAATAAAATAGGCAGCACCAATGAAACAATAAGGGTACATCATGAAACACTGTTCACTGATATAGGGTAGGGAGGTGAACAACCCAGAGAGCCCCAGCTTGGGCGAGGTGCAGGGCTGTGTTGAGCCACGCAGTTTGTGGCCCTGTGCTCCAGCACTGGATCTTGGAATGATGTGTGGGCAACACTACTGCACTGAGCAACACATCACTGCAGTTCAGCGGTGCTAAAGGTGATACTCCCATGCTAATAGCAGCCAGCAGCTCTAGGTCCCAGAAAACATCAATTATTATTATTATTACTTTTTTTTTCTTATCTGAAATGAAGGGCTACAGAATTTCAATCCCATTATAATGGTCAATTTTTATTTGGTGATTTTGAAGTGAGAGTTACCTAGAAAATGAAAGCTTATTGCATTTTTTTCCCCTATCGGCTCTGCTTTACATAGTTCAGATTCTACTGAGAGGTCACCTGTTCTCAGTCATCTTCTTAAAACTGTACATTTTAGAAGGAGTTGAGCTCCTATACCAGTGTTATTTCATTGTTACTTTACATTACTTTACTTTTACATTGTTACTTGGAAACCCTCACGTGTCAAAGTCTTTACTTCTACCTGTAAACTTAAGCAGGTTGAGGACAAGTGAGTGGTCAATCTTGCATGATCAGATAAAAACGGTTAGAGTAGGTATAGTACTTTTTTATTTCTCCAAGAAAACAGCAAAGTTCTGATCTGACCAGTCAGAAATGGAGTGTTATTTGCTATAAGATGAAAGCTGAGCTACTAGACCTGAGCAGATGAATATTGTTTGTCTAACTCAGAATGGTTCAAACATTTTAATTTTTATTTTTTGCTTCATTTCTGGAAGAAGCAAAAAGGTAAATGGATTCTGGAAGCAGTGTGAACTCAGTAGCCTTTGTACAGAAAACCCAAAAGCTTGAAATCCCTTTTTAGGTGGGCGTAGTACATATATAATCTTTTACCAAATGAGCAAATTATTTGCCTACTGCTGACCACAGCAAGTGAAAACTGGGAAATACCTATTAGTCAATGAACCACTTTGATAGCTCAGGGAAACAAATGAACTAAAGATTTTTTTTTTTTTTTAATATATATATATACTGGACATTGAAAATGAGAGTTATATGCAAATCCTATCTATTTAAGTCTTTGGAGTCCTTTCTAAGTGGTATAATCAATGCCATTTGGTACCACGTTACCACGAATTCTGATGCTAAACTCTTATACATTAGAGGGACATACTATTAAATTATTTTCTAGTTGAAATATATTTGTACCTGCGTACCTGCATTAGATAATAGCAACACATTTCCAGTTCTGCAGTATTTTATAAATTCAGATACTGATGTACAATTCATTGCAGAAAGATTGCACTGCTTAATTACATTTTTCTGGGTATGTAGATACAAAAGGAATAAGGTCTTCTCTTAGTGTAACTATTTTCTCACCATGAAGGAGACTACGCTGTTCTCCAGTACATGCACATACACAAATGTATTACAGTTGTGCTCACACTGCGGAAGGTAGCAGCATAAATATTTCAGTAGAACATCACATTCCTAACAAAAATAGTAGTGCTACAACAACTGCATTCATGCCAGACTCCACTGACAATGGCTTTTTCCTCATTCCCATGATCACAACATTAATAATAGTGAAGTCCTTTGGAACTAATGTGGCATATGAGAGTAAATCTGAAGGACAAACACCTCACTGGCCAAAGATAATCTATAAGAAGGTGATCAGGGCAAATGGCTGCATTAACAGCAATGCAAGTAAAAGCTGTGGATAGAAATGGATACATCTTCTCTGCTCCTGATTGTTATGTCACTCAGACATTTACTAACTTACAGTATCAATGGGCTATTTCAAAGGTTATCACAAGTTCATCGTGAATGTAAGTGTTCTCCTGGATCTATAATCAATTTTTGGAAGGCATATTTGTGAATGTTTTGGTGTTTTTAGTCATGCCCTATTTCTCATTTTTAAACTCCAGATAAATGATCTAGAGCATATTCACCCTGCTTTAGCAATGAGGAAAAGAATTATGGAGAGAGACATCTTCCAACATACTTTTACTATTTTAGGTATTTTTATTAATTACTTTTAAAAATTTTTATTTCAAATGAAAAATCCCAGTCTTTTCAATCCTTCTTTTGAGAAGTTGCTTATATGTTTTTGTACCCTTAACCATTACTTCAATTCTTCTCTGAGTCGACTTTTTTCCACAATATTTCATCTTTTTGGACAGTACAAAACAAGGTATTTTAGATCATACTACAGCTCTGAAACACCTACTGGTATTGCAACTTCACCTACAATGTTTTCTGTTATGTGCTATTTGTCTGAGAAGTCACCTTTTTGAAATGTGATTTCGTATTAAATGGATGTCTCTGGTGGGCTAGCAACCAAATCTACCATTTCCTAAACTGCGCCTGTTATACAGTAAGTGCAAAAGTAATTCAACTTCCCTCTGCAATTATTGAGTATCTATATCTCTAGGAATCACTACTCTGAAAAGACTCCTTGAACTGGAAAGGATAGCAATAGGCTGGTTATGGCAATTGCATATCATGTTCTAAGATACAGTAGGCACAGACTGTACTTACAGCAATGAAGACAGTACAAATGGTCTAAGACTCATTTCAGCTAATTACACCTACTGTAGACAAAATGCTCCACAGTGGTGAAAGAAGACCCTGCTGAAACACATTGATTTTCTGATGAAGGTGTTTGGGTCTGACATGAGATCGAATGACTGTAATTTCTGTGTCTTCCGAAGGATCCTCTGAATTTACTCTGAGAGACAGGTAATGCCTCACATATTCTGTTGGTCAACTCTTTTTAATGTTGTTCCATGAATTACATCCTCAGAGAGTAAATACCTACAGATATCTAACTCCAAATTCCCATTATTTTTCATAAAGGAAGAAATTAAAGGAGAACTAAGTTGAAAGAGAAAGTCTTTGGGGGTTAGTATTTAGAAATAGATTTCAGTGGAGTTAGGAAATATTGAACATCTACGGATGTGGGCATTAGTGGTGGTGGGAAGACATATAAGATAATTGTTGATCCCTTTCCAATGACCGCTGTTGAGTAAAGATGTGCTTTCCGAGGGGGTCTAATTGCTGGGAATGAAAAGAGAGAGGGAGTTATTGAAAAAGCTGGGAATGAGATTGGGAGTCCTAAATCTAGCACTGTAAAACAACAGACTGACTTTCTTGGGTTCTAAAAGTGTTGGGAAAATGGTGTCATAGCAAAACCACAGAGGGAGGTGGCAGATTAAAAACAGCCCTTCAAGTGGAAGCAATTAAGGAAGGACTTGTGAGAAGGTTTTTTAAAATGATTTATTATCCCAGTGACCTAGGTTAGCAAAATCTGATTAAACTGCAAATCTGTCACTGATATTTCTCCCCATATAGGCAGGACATTTTTTTTTTTTTCATTTTTTTTTTTTTTTTCCATGCTGTCTCCTGTGTGGTTACAACTGCAGACACAATTGAGAAAAATTAGAGAATATTAATTATTTTATATGTTTAGACCTGTAGAAACATTTCCTTACAACCATTAGCTTTTCAGTTTTTCTTCCTTTGTCCCTCAGTATATTTTTCCTCTTCCCTTTATTATCATTTCTCCCAGAAGAGTTGCCTAGTTGTGTGGTATTTTCAGATTTTTACTGCTTTACTGTGATCTTATAAATCCATCCTTCCTTCCTTCCTTCCTTCCTTCCTTCTTTCCTTCCTTCCTTCCTTCCTTCCTTCCTTCCTTCCTTCCTTCCTTCCTTCCTTCCTTCCTTCCTTCCTCTTTCTTTTTTCTCCTGTGTTGCTATTCTAGCAATAACATATTTTTTCCTGATGTGAGGTGTGCAGCAATGTTTCATTCTTTTTCCCTAGCATTACTCCTTCTTTGGTAAATGAGTTGTAAAAAAACCTATCATTTTCATTTCAGATGCCAGGAGTGAGTTGACAAAGACAACTTTCTGCATACCCTGCTGCTCTGCCTGGAAGGTAAAGAGGAATAATCTTTTTGTACACCACATGAAGCAGGTGATAGTATTTTGCCACCAGAAGGATCTGAAAACTTTGTGCAAATGGTGCTATTTAATACTTTCCTATGGCAAAGGTTAGCTCCTACATGTGCATGCTGCTTGAATAATACATTTTTCTATTAAAGCAATATTCTTCAGAATGATTTTGTAGCTGATGAGAATGTAGGGAATGTATAGTTTGCCACTGAATTTATTAGTGACATGCTACAGTCCTAGCTGGGTGCTGCATATCACAAAATGCAGAGAGGCACGCATAGTCTCTTGGAAGGCTGTTTATTTCTCAGATGCACACATTTAAAAGAGCAGTAAAGGCCATCTTATTATGCAGACTTTCAGACATATTAAGTCTATTTGGAGAAATATGTTACAGATATATTGCTAGCAATGCACAAACAGGCTATAGGCATGCTGTGTGCTAGACAATGTGGGTTTTACAGTACAGAAATACAAATTGATTCCATTTATGCTTAGCAGTAATATATGCAGTCTAGAAGGAAAGCTGGCTAAGTTGAAGTAAAAAAATGCAGAATTTATTGCAAGCTTTTTGGACTTCGGGAGGCAACGTGACCTTGTTATTACTATACCTTCCTGATATGTATCTGATAGGAAAATGGAATTTCTTCTTAAGTCCAGGAGCAGTTACCTATGGCTACATATCCTTCCTGACAAATAAAACTGAAGAGAAAGAAGAAACCTTTTATTTATGGATATTTCATTCTTATTAATTCCTGCTGTTTCTTTTCAGCATTAAAAATATATATTGTCAGAAATGTCACAAAAAATAGATTCTTGTGGAAGGTATTTAATTCCCACCTGCCATATTCTGACTTTATGTGTGCTCTTTATCAATCAGAAGAGTTATTCAAATTCTTTAAAAAAACAGAAGGAAACTCACCTGTTTTCTGATGTTAAAAATAAGTATTTTTAAAAATTGTTTTAATTGTGAGGCCTATATTCAAAATGACAGATATAGATAAATTACTTAAATAAATTACCAACCATTATAACTTTAAAAATATTGTTAAAGATGTGTTGTTTCACAATTAAAAAAAAAGTTTACATACTGATTAGGGACCTATGTTTTCTCAGTGACTTGGCCAATTTTACTGAAGTGAAACCCAGAGGAGCAGGGTAATACCTGCCATGGACTTCCCTGAAACAAATTCATATGCGAGGTGAATGAAAGTGAGAGCTGGTCTTATATCACAAAAAGGAAATGAGATTGAGAGACGGGCATGTAATTGAGACACAAGCAGGAGAGCAAGAACTAAATGAGCTAGGAAATCAAAAGCGTTGACATCACAAGGGGTCTGTAGATTTCACAGTCACTTAGAAGTTGAAAGTCTTCATAACCTATATGCAGAAGAATGTGAGAACAAGATGACTCCACTCTCTCCTTCATTCTGCTACATAAACTCCTTGGATGATGTAATTTCAAAACCCAAAACCTAAACAAAATCCAACTGAACAAGAAGATCTGCCTTATGAAAGCAAATACTACCTACTTAGCAGCAAATGGAATAAAAGCAAAATAAATCTTGTACTGAGCATGAGAGTCACTGCCTCAGACCTGCTTCTTGAGATGTGGTTTGGATTATGCCTGGTTCCTGGAACAGGACCCATTGTGGGCTTGGCCTTCAAGTGCCAGACCAGATCTGGAATGATTTCTGACACTTTGAAATAGCTATCACAGCATATCACACGTGAGGGTTTATTGCTGTCAGAATCCACACTGGAAAAATAGATGCTTTATAGCTTCTGCTGCTCCATAAAGACAAGCATCTGAGTAGGGATGTAATTAAACATTTGGCATCTCAAGCGCTATGTGCAATGTTAATCTAAGCAGGTAAATCAGCTCAGCATGGATAGCAGTGTAGAGGGCATGCAGTACAAGAATATACACAAAAAATAAAAACAAGAAAGCACATCCTTTTGCAGTTACTGAATAATAATCAGCAAAATGGTCTCCAAAAGAACAGGTTACTGACGCAAAAGGAAAGCAACCGTAAAGTACATACACACCCCAGAAAACCAACAGAATGCTGATTAGAGTGCCTGTTCCTATCTTCCTATTCCCAAACTTCCTAGGTATTAGTACTTCATAAAATGGTTCTTCAGCTCTTTCCACATGATTAAATTTTGTTTATCTCAGTGCAGCAGGATAATTATATGCAGATCTGCAAGAATTCCACCTTGCTATCTCCTTTAAAATCTTCAATATACATAACCCTTTGTTTTCCTTTAAAATCAACAAAAACATGTAATGAAACTGTTCTGTTGGCTCTTCCGATTTGAATTACATTGTTGCTTGTTTTGGCAAGAGAAATTAAAAGTTTTACTAGAAAAAATGACAAACACAATGAAATCCCTCTGGGTTTTAAAAACTTCCAGAGAGATGAAAATTCAACTACAATTTTATGATGCCATTTGTTTATACAATTTATATGCCAATACAAAAGCCTTGGAACTTTTGGGTTTTTTTCTGGGATACATTTTAAGCCTCCAGAAATGGTTATTTAATAGATTTTATTAATAAACCTTTCTGATCTGTTGGCTGGGTTTGCATTTCATGCAAAGGAGGAATAGAAAGTCAGGACATGAATTCCACATTTCAAGGTATCAGTCCAAGAACTACTGTTACTTCTGTGAAGTCACAACAAAAGTAAAGCTGAGCTTCCATTATTTCTCTCATATATTCCTAGATATCTAGCCCTTTCTGGTTATTTAGCTCTTTCTTATTTCTACTACATCAAAAAGGAAGTATAAACCCAACATTCTAGGTTTAATTTTTAGAGAATTTCTTCTGGAGGATGTACCAGGTAAATCATTGTACCTACAATTTTGAGAGGTCCCACATCTTATTCACTTCTCCCAGTCAAGAAAACACGGATGAGACACCAATTCATTTGGCATCATACATTTAAGAACCTAAGATCCTTATTCAACTAACACAGAAAGGTAGGAGGCTTTTTCTCCACACACTTGCAAATATGATCCAGAGAACACCTACTTTAGAGTTTGATGGAACAAAAATCTCACACAAGTTGAGATGCTGAGCTGAGCCCATGGATATTTTCCATCCTGTGGAGTGAAGTCAAGCAACAAAGTGCTCACAGTTACCTGCAGAAACTCTTGCTTTAAGTAAAATTCCCTATTGTGACAGCAGGGCAAGCCTTAAGGCAAAGTTTCCTTTCAGTTTGATAATGGGTACAAAATCAAGAGAAAGAAACTTAAGCACATCTTAGAAATTCTCCTACCTAAGTTCCTGTACAAGTGGCTGCTTATCAGAAATGACCCTTGGCAGGTGGTGGTCTGAGTCTGTTCAGATTTTCAATACTTTTGTTTTGTTCCTTCTTACAAGGCAGCAACATTTGAAATAACTTTTTCAATTTTAATTAAAAAACAAAACAAAACGTTTTGATATTAAAATATTTTCCCAAGTTCTGTATTTTTAAGCAAACATTCCATATTTTAAAGAAAATTTACTTGGGAAAACTGCTCCTCGTTCTTCTAAGCTGCATTTCTCTTCTTGGCTTGTCATGTGCATTGCTACTGTGCAAGATCCTACTTCCCTGCACATTGAGTAACAGATAGTTCAGTGGCCTTTTGATGAAAAATTGTTTGGAAAACTTCAAGAACTTTGAAAAGTGAAATGTTAACATTTTGAGAAAAGAGTTTTCTAGTTTATTAACCATCTCACATGGGGGTTAATGATTGAGTGGCTGCATAGTGCTTAGTTTCCAGCTGGGGTTGAACCACAAAATGAGGGTGTATTCATACTGCAGCTTTAGCTGGTTTTGGATTTTATATGACCACACATCATTGTTCTTGCTGAGCACATTTTTCCATAATATGGTGGATGATGGTCTGTGGTTAAAAACAATTATATTGGCAGAGTTAATTGACAGGGCTGCAAATATCTTATGGTCTAAACCAGGGGTGTTAAACTCATTTTTGCTGGGGGTTACATCCGTCTTGTGGTTGTCTTCAAAGGGCTGAATGTAATTTCACGACTGTATAAATGTTCCTATTTGACATCCCTGCTCTAAACTATTACCCTGATGTAAGTTTTTCTGGAGCAGTAGGGTCCTATGTGGCCTGAATCTCTTTTATATATGATGAAAATATATCATATTAGAAAATGCATCAGTTGTTCCTGGTTAACACTAGAAGCACTGGCATATTTTCTATTATGATGTATTTTCCCATTATAGGGGAGTGATATATTTTATTATTTGAAGTCCATATTAAGGCCAAGAATATGGCCTGCCAGAATAAGAATCAACTGTAGATGCTCTATGGAGGTAATCTCTCGATCTATGCTCATGTGCTCTTCAAAGGGAAGCCAGTTCCATCATAGGAAGCACAGAACTACCTCCTGTGTGTTTTTAGCTTCTAGACATTTATTTTACCTCAGAGCTGAAAATTAGATACTGCAGGTCTCAGATGATGTAAAGGCCACTAACTGAAAGTATGCAATGAATAATAATGTTCACAATTTTAGGTAGACAATAGACCAATTTTGGAATATAGCTATTGTTTTTCAGATGGAATTAAGATAGTTAGAATGGCACAAATTATCAATAAACCTGACTATTCAAATCAACAGCCTTATGGACTGTGCATAACCTAGCAAGCAAATAATCTTCATTTTATTGCAAGCAGTACGTACACATCTTGCAACATGGCATTTTTGTATTGCACAGTAACCACAGGGAGATGTTTTTTTCTTTCCTGTATATTTCTGGAAATGAGGAGAGAAGGACCCTAAAGTAAATAATTTTCTGGCTGGTTTCACTCAAAAGCTCCTGTGGAATCAGCTGATAGCTTTAAAAGAACTTAATAAAAAGTTGGAAAAGGAGAGATTGAACAAGATAAGTAATACGAACCAAGGTGAAAAGAAACCCTAAAGATAAATCTAGTGAAGTATACTGAGCTTCGACAGAATCCTTTGAATTAGACCACTCTTAAACCACTTTGGTGGAATATGGGCTCTGGAGTGCAATTTGTAGTGATACCAAATGAATAGAAATTGTTTTTCTATAAAGCACCTTGGAGTGTTAACTTTGATTAATCAGAGGCAATTATCACAGCTAACAAAGCATAGCCGTGAAGACAGAGAAACCACAGTCACAGCAAAGTTCAGAGTCTTCTTGCACCTAGATGTATGAAGATCCACTGGAATGTGGTCTCATATGTAGGACAATTTTTTGTATACTATTGTTGCAGGTATATTTTCTAAGCATCACAGTTATCAGGTGTTTGCTTCAAAATTAGATTATCTTAGTTGCAAATACATCTGGATTTGGTAATTTTGAAATAACTTAACTAGCTTTCTATAAACACCAAGTAATAAGAGGTATATATTTTCTAGTGCACCTGGACCATGGCTAGAGTCCTGAGCCACCTTATAGATGTGGGATAAGTAAGTGCCAAACTGAATTAAAAATGAAATCTTCTGTTAGGTGGAACAAATTCTGGTGTTCCAGGGGCCAGACTTGCAGTGAACTATTTCATCCTTTTTCTCATTTTGCTGCTTGAAAATATTTCAGATTAAATATCACGTGGTACAGAGAATAGGCTGGATTTATGGCTTCTACTGAGTTCAACTGAGATGAATCAAGGTCCTGCTCCCCTTGCTATGCTAAAATTAGAGATGTTCACAAATAAACTGAACTAATTGATGGCTCTATAAATGCAGCAAGTTACAGGTTGTGGCAAGTAACGGTTGAACAGCGGGCTTATTCAGCCAGCTCTGCAGTGGGGACTGTCATATCTGACAGAAGAATTGGTGGTCGGATGGAGGCAGCAAATCCTTACAGGTCCTTGGTCTGGATTGTCAGCCAGACTTTACATTAGCTGTTTCAGGGCCAGAAGGGTGACCTGAATTCTTATTGCCTGTGTTCAAAAGAACAATTATATCACTTGAAATGCAGGCTGACAAAGTTCCCTGGAGCTGTTCTTGCAGCTGCTCTCTGTATGTTCAAAACCAGCCACTGACCTGCAATATCTAATATAATCACTGTTGTTTTTTTTTTTTTTTTATTCTAAATATTATTGTCTGCATTTCGTCTTTTCCTCAGTAATGTCACAAACATTTGTTTTCATGGGTAGTAGGGGTGGATTGTTTTTTATAGAATTTTACTGTAAATCACAACTAGACCCTCCAAAACAAATAAAAAAGTAATTGTTTCTGCATGAAAGCTATCAAGGCAACTCACCTTGAAGACCTATTTCTTTATTTTCCTAAAGGTTGTTGGAAATAATCCAAATACACTGGAAGTTACACTTTCTATTTTACAGTGAGGAAATGGAGGCATGGGGACAGTATGAATATAACTCAGCAAATACATTCAGAGCTGCTAAACTGATCCCTGGTGTACATGGCTGTCACAGTGCAATCCAGAATCCTAAACAAGGAGCCTATGTGCCTTGAGCTCATCAATGATCTGAGCTCCTCCAAACGGTGATACAATTACCGCAACCTCTTAGAGGAAATACTTATCCTGGAGAGTGAACCTCAAACTCTGACTCTGAGCATCAAGGAGAAGGTGCTGTCCCCTGCAGTGAAGAAATGCTTCTTGATGCTGAGCACTTGTTTAAGAACAACCAGTGTCTCATGGTGATGTCACTTTTACATAGTAGAAACAGGGAGTGTGGTGGAAGAGGGGGGGCACATAACTTCACCCCCTCTTGGCCTGAAGATGTCCTTTTCCTCCTCTGTGAGCCTCCCTACCCAACAAGATACAGACAAGAGTGGCAAGGGAAGACTTATGCCTTCTCATAATCCTGGACCTTCTCCTCTTCACTAGTGTTTATTTTATTTTATTTTATCTTATTTTATTTTATTTTATTTTATTTTATTTTATTTTATTTTATTTCATTTCATTTCATTTCATTCCATTTCATTCCATTTCATTTTTTTATTTTTTATTTTTTTAAATTTTTATTTGGTGGGGCTTTTTTGGTTTGGTTTGGTTTCATTTAATTTGCTTTTTCCTCCTGCACCATACTTCACCTCTAAAATTGGGAGCTGGACTTAGATTAGTGACTGCAACCTTCTTGCCTGTGGTGCTGTCCTTTCATCAGCCATTCTGTACTGTCCTCTGCAGAGAAGGCTCCAAGAGAAGAAGGAAAGCCTCATGCCTTCCAGCTCTTCTGGGGCAAACAGTGAGCCAGGGCTTATGAGGCAAAATGAGTAGGATGTTTTTGTTTTATTTTTCTGTGTGGTGGTAATAATCTGATGGTAATCTCTAGTGCATTATGACCTGTTTGTACCTCTAGCAGTGATGGCCAAGAAAATGTTTGGTGTCCTGATAAACTCTGTGCAAAATGAAATAGCATGAAGCAAGTGCTGAGAAAAAAATATGTAGAGGTTTTTTTTCTTATTGAAAGGTATTGCCATTCCTGTAGAAAATTGATTCCTTCAACAATTGAATCTACAAAAATGCATTAGCAGTACAGAAAAAATATCCTCTTTAAAAGCAAAAGCAAAACCTGTAGCTTTGTCAGGTTTGCAAGTTTCATTTTTCTTAAAAATGCAGTTGTAAATGAGTACATTTTTGAAATCACAAAGAAGGCAAAAATGAGAAAATTTTGTGATCCGATAAACAATTGGGGTTTCTAGCTCAACCTGCCCCATTAGTTATGGCCTAGGAATATGCATTATGCAAATACAGCAGTGTCTTTTACAAACTGATTAGAAACCTGACCAAAAACTTGACCTACAGACGAAGTAGGGCCATGTTAATATTGCATGTGAAAGGAATGTCCTGTGTTGCAGGCTAAGATAGTGAGGAATAGGAGGAACTACTCTGAGTTTAATTTTCCAGTGCTTATTCAAAAAGTAAACGCATTTGTGGGAACAAATAAAGAAAAATGAAATTAATAGCTGATGATCTATAAAGTCTTTGCTTTAGGTACAATTGTTCCTTATCTGCAGTTCTCTAAGGAGCAGATACAAATATTATTCAAAATGTTAATGACACATGATAGACTTTAAAAAATTTTTTGCTATCTTCTTTCTTTGTATCAAAATTAAGCAATAAAGAAGCTTTAGTATTTCTTTATAGATAGGGACAAAAAGCATTTTCTATTTTTTTTTTAAATATTACCTTTTATTCCATTTATCTTCTTAGAGTGAAAGAGTGAAGAAGATTTATAATATGATGAGATAAAAAAATTCATATAATATGAAAGGATATGTGCTCAATATTGTAAGAATATTTTTACAGGTAGCTTTTTCCATATTAGAAAAACCACTTGCTGCTGTTGTATTGCTCCATTTGTGATGTAGGATGAGAATTGCTTGGGATGGGATGCTGCACGCAGCTTAGGCAGTTGGGATAGATGCCCTCATTTAATTTGGTTGTATAAGCTTTCAGATGTGAAACTGTAGGGTGCTGGCATAAACAGTTGATCAAATTAAAATGCCTTCTTGGACAACAAGGAAACAAAGAAATAGCTTTATCTGCTTACTATTTTGTAAAGCATCCTTGCAGTACATGATAACAAAGCAACAGAAAAAAATATAGGAAAGGTGAAGGCACTTTTGAGAACAGAATTTTCTTATCATAAAAATGTTGTCAGCTAATAGATGAATGGGTCAGTTGAATCAGCTCTTTAAAAATCCATGTGACACTGGTTACAGAGTGAAAGTGGATAAACAATTTACAGAATGTAAATTTTTACTCTTTGAACATTCGTTTTCCATTGAGGTAATATCCATGATCAGAGTACAAATACTTTTGTTAGAATTACTGCCTTTGGGGATATATCTTTTGTGAGCTGATCACGAATAATCCTGCTGCAAGTGTATGTGTCTCCTTGTTTTGAAATAGGATCTTCAGTGTTTGCTTCACATCATAGCTTTTGAATATCCTCACTAAGTTTAACCTAGAATAAAAACCTGAAAGCTATAAGGTTATCAATTCTCTGGGTTAAATCTATTTAGGAACTGCCTTACACACAAAGAATTAAAGATTTCTGCCAACTTTTTCCTTTTCTCAGACTCCTTAAGTTTGTCCTCTGTGATACCTTTAGCCAATCTGTAACACTAAAAAGATTTGGGTTTCATTTCCTTCTAGAGTTTTAGACAAGGATCTCTAGCAGTTATTATACTCACACCACATGCAATTCACAAAGACCAATTAAAGTGCAGAACCTCATTCTAACTTTTTGTAGGAAATTCTGAGAAAACAAGCCAAACAAAAATCCTGCAGCTGTGATTTCTTGCATTTATGTGTAATATTTTTCCTGTACATATTATCAGTGCTGCAATTTTGAATTACAAGAGGACAGCTTAACTCCAGTAAAGGGGAGTCTCAAACCTCAAGAGGAGACTCCAGAGAGACCTTATTGCAGCCTTTTAGTACTTAAAAGTGGCCTATAAGAAAGATGAGGACAGACTTTTTAGCATGGCCTGTTGTGACAGGACAAGGGGTAATGGCTTTAAACTGAAGGAGGGGAGATTCAGGCTTGACATGAGGAAAAAAATTTTTACGCTGAGGGTGGTGAAACACTGGCACGTTACCCAGAAAGGTGGTAGATGTCCCATCCCTGGAGACATTCAAGACCAGGCTGGACAAGGCTCTGAGCAACCTGATGTAGTTGAAGATTTCACTGCCTATTGCAGGGGGGTTGGACCAGATGAGCTTTAAAGGTCCATTCCAACCCAAACTATTCCATGATTCTATGATAAAAGTCAGTTTTCACCTTTGTTTATAATTTCTACATTTCTTTACTGTCTCTACAAATGATCAAGGACATGTTTTCATTGGGGTGATTCTGTTTTGTGCTTATCTTTCCTCATCGCCACAGTTGTAGTTTTGGCCAGATTTCACATCAAAATGCAAGGACATTTCCACATCTCTGAGGAAGCAGGTCTCTCATTCAGCACAGAGAATTTCACTCTCATATTGGTCCAGATATGCTGGGGGTCCCACCAATGACCCTCTGGGGATGACAGAGGCCAAATCATATATTGCACGCTGAGTTCTTCTGGTACTTATTTATGACTGTAATGGCACAGTGAGACTGTAGTTATCATATTTGACCCTACTTATTGGAGTCCTCACTGTGAAGTTCTGCCAGGTTCAGAGAAGTAAAATACAAAGTGAAAAGAAATGTGAGAGGCTTTTACACTGCCTCATTTTAGACAACTGTCTTTGTGTTCTGCATCTCCCTTTGAAGACCTTTCTTTCGTCTCTAGTGCTTGCACATGACTTTAAGGCTGTAGATACAGGAGCTCTGAAATGCACTTCTGTTAGACAATTAAAGGAGTTTGATGTGGATAATGTGAATTTGCCCTTTGGCTTATGACAGATGTCCCCAGAATTTTTCTTTACTGTTTAACTGAGATCTCCTTTAACATTGGTGCTCCTATATGATTCAGCTTTTTGACTGGATAAATCTTGTGTTTTGCCATTTTAATTCTATTATAGCCAAATAAATTCCAGTTGGTTGTAAAAGGATTTGAGCAATTGGGGTTCATATTAGAAACAAAGGGAAAAGCATCTGGAAATGGTTTGGTCTTTAAGAAATATATACAATTTAATATGGGTTAAACTCTCTGTTGCAAGTAAATAGACTATTATAGGAGTAACTATACTTATGGATTCAATGTAGTATGCAATGTTGTTTCACAGAATTCCAAATGGCATGGACATAATTAAGACTGGTTGCAAAATCTGGAAGTTGGACTAGAGTAGACAGTATTTTTCCATGCTGGAAGTTTCAAGATTGATTGGTTTTTTTCAGTTATAGGTTTATTTCATTGTGTATCCCATGAACAAGATTTTAGAATAGAAAGATTTCAACTGTTTTAGCTTTAGAGTTCAGCATTTCCATCTGCCAAATGAACCCAATGAAAACTCTGTGTTTGTTCTTCGTTTTGTGTCCCTTCTTCTGCAGGTTTCTGTGCTGTGTTTCAAAGGCTTGGAAGGTTAAGAAAAATTTACAGAATATGTTTCCAATAACAAGTATTGGAAAGTCACTAAGATAAATTTGAGTCATGATAATAAAATAACCCACTGATTACCCACTGTCAGCCACTGACAGCTGATGCGTGTTCAATATGTGGTGAGTCCTGCCAGTTCCATCAGACTGTCTTCATAATGTCATTGCTTATAACTCCATATGCTGTCACTTTGGTCTGAGATATGAACAATGGCTTTGTCCTATGAAAAGCAAATATTCTCTGTGCTTTATGCCTTCCAAATAACAGGCGACACTGGTCAAAATAAGGGTGGTCTGAAATAAATTGTCTAGCATTTTATTTTGCTAAGCCTCAAGATAAATAATGTTTTGCAGTCCATGTGTGATCACCCTCTTGTTCCTCCTGCTAATAATCATACTTGTGGGACTGAACAATTCATATATCCAGTAGTATATCAGCCCAGCAAACAAATATGAATCAGTGAATATACTGAAAATTCTGCCCAGAATGCCTTTCCTCCACAAAGTCAGCAGAGCATAAAACATCAAAATAAAGGTCAGTACAACCCCAATTTAGACATTGCTAGTCATCTTTGATTGACTTTGACTTTGAGTCCCATTTACCAGTGTTAGCCGCTGAAATGATCTCTATACTTCCAAATCGTTTCTAATTTGTTCCACTGCAGTCTTTAAAAAGGAAGACAGTAATTTCTCCCTCTTTCCTTTGTTCACTATCTTTTGCTTTCTCCAAATGTACAGTATCCAAATGTACTTTTCAGGATTCCAGAAGGAGAGAGAAATCTACGTTAGCATTACTACTAGTACTTCTTATTATCAGTAGTATTATTAGCATTACCACTATCATTGCTTTTACTATTATAATTATTTCTGGATCTTTAAGTTACTCTCAGATACATAATAACAGAGGTAAGGAAAATAACAAAAAAACCCTAAAGGCCAGTGCTCCCAAATATTAGAATTTTTTAAATTTTTTTAATCTGTAAAGGCTTAAATCAGGAGCTTTATAAAGTTTTTTGCTATTTTAATGGTAGGCAGCTAAGGAAAATGGGACTGAACATCTTCAGTATGTGCTTTTAGCTTAAGGACTAGTAAAACTGATTGAAAGTGTAAGATTGGGAAATGCCATGAGCTGAAGAGAAAGAGACAATAAATGGATTTGGTAAGAGGCCAGCCTCTTCCTTTGCTAGTTCACAGAAAATGGAAGCTGCCTTTAGCTGAAGGTCTTCCCTGAGTGGTTCAAAAAGCACAAAGGTGTTCACTGTTGTCCAGTTTGTTTGATTAAATATCCATAGGACAGCTAAGGGCAAGATTTTCCTCCAGTTTAATCAATAGAAACTTTGTAATTTTCTGCAATAGGAGTGTTTATGGCCTGGTTTCCCTAAATGAAGACAATGTATATTTCTCTGTGCAACATGAATATTCACAGGCTTCAAAGCCATTTGCAGCTCTGTTTTTCATCCATTCGATGATTCAGTTGCCTAGGCATTGTTATCTAATGACATTTAAAATGCTGTGTGGTATCTGAGGCATCCAAACAGGGCTGTAACATATGTCACAGGAATTAGTGGGGCCTTGTGCCTCCCGAACTGGCAATACTTGGCCACGTTGATTGCACTACGGCATCTCAAATGATACTAGATGACTATATTTAGGCACACAGTTCGCCTCTTGCTGACCATAGGCATCCAATCTTATTCCTTTTATAAGGTCACAAAAATTAGTGAGGAGTTAATTTTGTTCACAAAGAAATGCGCAAGGTAGAGTACTGCTTGGAGTGCTCGGTGGCAATGGATCCATCTTCTTTTATTGCCATTATTAGCTCTTTCAAAGCGAACAGACTCTAATGGTCATCAATCTATCTCTTACAGTCTTAACTGACAAGGTGTTTGAACCCACCTTTCAGAAAATAAAACAGAAGGGAAGCACTTACTCTCTTGACAGTCGTTCTCTAACTCAAATTACATTTCCTTTCTCTTGCAGGCCCCGCATACTGCTCCTTCAGTTATGTATGCATTTTGGCAATAGTGCAAGAGCTCTTCCTTTGATGTCTGTCAAGGTTCCATGTCAGTAGCAATAAGGACATATCCTTTGCTGGTGTAACTTGACATATGCCCAAGGAAATCACCTGGTACATTAGCTCATCGTTTTGCCCTTGAATCAAAACAAACAGAAAAAGAAAGACTCTTTGGTTTTAGTGGGTAGCTGAAGCTGATAATGTCCTTCGAAATCAAACAAAAGCCTCTGCTTTTGTGCATCTTCCAATTCTGTATTTGCCTTAGCAGCTCAACTTAAAGGAGAGAGCAGGTTGGTAAGCATCACTTGCATAGTTTGTAAGGTCAACAGCAAGACTGAATATCTCTTGAAGCATACAATACAAACATGACATCACTGATTACCACACACTTAGTGAGATTCTTTCTTCCCACCTGAATTATAAATGTGGTTTGACAGTTAAAGAGAGATTTGTTAAGTCTGAAATTCATAGTTGAATAAAGCTTGAATATAAAGATGAAACGTGTTTCAAGCATGTATAAAATCAAACCTCTGAATCCCTGCTCTGTGCTCTCAGATGCCTAATAAAGCTCAGGAGCTGGAAAGAATACAGAGGGGTAGGGTGATTGACTTATGGGGAGTTGTTCAAGGAGCTGGATGTTGATAGCTTAGCCAGATAGCTTAGCAGGATAAGGTAACATTCTCCAAGTACTTGAACAGTTTAACCATTAAAAAATGTAAGGGGTTATTAAGGCTGACAAAAAGGATATAAAAATGACCATACCAGACAGTAACTAATAGCACTGTTTCCAAAGCATTTTGTACACAGGCACCTTTATAATTGATTAAATCTTATAACATCAACATGAGAAAGTGAAAAAGCAAGACACCCCTCTTTAGAGCTGAGGACAGATTAAATAGTTACAGGCAATTCCAGAGTTATTCAAGGTCACTCAACATGTATTTAGGCAATCCAGGTAGACCTTAGGCTCTTGGGCTCTTTTTTTTTTTTTTTTTTTTTTTTTTTTTTTCTTTTATAGAGAATCAAGCCTGAAGCAGTCAAAAGAATTCCAGAAGATATTTTCCAAAGATTATTATTCTGAGCAATATTCTTTACAGAGAAACAGTAAGAGTCAGCACTGGAGTCCAAAGTCTGGAGGATATGTTGCAGAAATCAATCTAGTACTGATATTGGCACTGATTGCATGATTTAATGTTGGGATTCCGTCCCCCACCCCAACTCGAATACATATAATTTTAAATTAAGCAAGAACTATCTCACAGGGCTCATGCAATTTACCTCGTAAAAACAGAAACTTTGAGCAAGACTATAAATACACCTCTGAGTTTTTATGACATTAAGCTGCCTTGATTTACTGCAGTGTCTCTGCAACCCTATGCAGTACTCTTCTAATTCAAGACTGCTTATTGTAATACATAACAAACATTTTACTTTTCTGTCTTCAGTCTGTTTGAAATGATTTAATAAGAATCCAAGATGAATCATGGCATTTTTTTGTGTATATGCTAGTTATTTTTGTTAAGCTTGGCTTAACTCATGTAGCGTCTAGTTTCAGGGCCATTTAGATAATTTTTCCAAAGATGTCTAAACTGCTTTGTCTGCGTCAGTACTAAAGCTTAATGTTCTTGCTTTTCCTGTCTAAATGTTGTTGCCTGGACTAGCCAGAAAATTTTACAATTTTTAAGAAACAAACATTTTGCAGTTTCCTTTGCTGATGAAGCTGTGAATGACAGTTGTATTATCGTTTGTGTAATTTACTGTAGCATAAACACATGCAAAACTAGACTGCAAAACATTTGGCCACACATGTTTTCTTTCTTGATATGAGAATATGACCAATTAGCATAGAGTATTATTGATCACACTTTCTTATTTCAATGCATTAGGGCATTTAAAAATCAAAATCTTAGCTAATACTGCTGTCCAATATATCTCTGGTGATCTCAGTATGGTGATCTCAGTAGGGTGATGCATGTTTTGATTTACATCATTCTATAATTCTCATCTGAGTTACATCTGTGCAAATACGTTTACTTCAGAGGAGCTGTGCTGGAATAACTGAAGAAAAGAAGTGACTGATATTTCTCATAAAAAGGAAAAAATGGCCAATGGTGCATGAAAGTACCAAGTGGACATTTGAATACTTTCTGCCTCATTGTTTAGCATTTATATGAAGATTGTGGATGTCATTCTGATCCTAGCTGGCATTAGTTTTGCTTTTTTAATAACTGAGTTCATTTCAATATCTCAATTTCAGGCACGAAACTAATAGTTACTTATTTGGAGAAACTATTTCATGATATACTTTTAGGTCTTCCATTTGCATGCTATGGTGATTTTAACTTCTAAACTGAAAAACTATGTGGTTTATTTAAATATCTGATATGGTATAACTATAATGAACTCTCCTTTGACTGAGACATCAGTCAATTGATACTTTAAGACTGCAAAGTTTAGTCTAATAAGAGACTAGGATTTCTTATATCAACATCCATGACTAGTATTTTACATAATCTCTTTTTACCTTGGAAACTCCTTTCCACCCAGCTGCAGATATGCTTATTCATAGAATTAAAGGATCATAGAAAGGTTTAAGTTTGAAGAGAGTTTCAAGATCATCTAGTTCAATCCCCTTGAGATGAGCAGGGACATCTTTCACTAGACCAGGTTACTCAAAGCCCCATCCAACCTGACCTTGAACACTTCCAGTGATGGAGCATCCACAACATTGCTGGTCCATCTGTTACAGTGTCTCACCATCCTTATAATAAAAAAATTCTTTCTTACATATACAGAATCATAGAATAATTTAGATTGGAAAAGATTTCCTACACTTGTTCCTACCTGAATTTCCTAAATCTCTCCCTTTTCATGCCTTGAGTTCCTCCTCAAAACGTCCCATGAGGAGTCCTGTGGAGACCAGAAATGTTCTTCCCCTGCATCATGTGTTCCACCCCCAAGCAGCAACCCCCATTAATCCAAAAGGTGATCTGGAAAGCTGCTCCCAGTCACTCGTGGTGATGGGCTTCATGCCTCGGTACTGGAACTGAGGATCTTCTGGGTCAGCCCTGCAATCTGTCCAGGAAAGGTGTTAATTCCTTGGAGGTCCCTATTTTGGATTCCTAACTGCTATTTTCTCCTGTGTTTTGCTGGGCTTGTTGAGGTAGACTGTTAATGGGCTGATGACTATGATGGGCCTGGGAGTAGCTAGGGCAGGGTATTATCTGAGGTCTCCCCACCTCTCCCACTGTCACTCTGTGCTTCTTTGTGAGTGTGCAGATGGGCTTTTATCAAATAACACTCATATTATACCATGAGTATATGCATAAGTACATTTTTTAAATAGTTGTTTGAAAGGCTAAAATGAAGAAGAATGAGTCTAAGGACTGGACAGTGTCTGAACAAGTGGAAGCCTAAGGTTTAATTCCGTCTTCCTCTGTGACCTTGGATAATTGAATCAGTCTTTAATTATCAGTGTCTCAGTTTCTAAAAGGAATATAAGAAGACATACCAGAATCCCAGGGCATGTAAGATAAGTATATAAAAATCTGGATGATATTCTAGTATCAAAACAATGGAGTCCAGGTATGTTTCAACAGTCAAGGATCGATTGCCAAATACTCTGATGATTGTTATTGATATTGTGGTAGCCTGCAGCGTTTCATATTTTTCTACTTGTTATTTTTTTTTTTTAGTATTTTTAGCTAATGAAGAGTTATTGCTATGTCTCAGAAAACTATTCATAGCAATAGTAGAGAAACACAGTCACCATTTACAAAAATGTTGTCCTTTCTCATAGCATGCCTTGCAATTATAAATGTTTTCTCTTTCTTACGAAGTACAAAATTCTGCAAGCTAAAAGCATGCAACACAAAGAGGCAAGGGACCTGCAAGATACTATTAATTGAGGTGTATAACCTCACTGTTCCCTTGTCCATTTATTTCCTTAAATAACAGGCTTGCCTTACAGGGAAATGAAAAAAGGTGCTGTGGCAAACCCCAAAAACACATCTTGTTCTGTAGCTAAATTACTCAACATCAATCATTTACCAGCCTACTGTGGAATTCAGTCTGGGTATAATTGTGGTTTCCTACATGTTTTCAGTTAAAAAGGATTCCATTGTTCAGTTAATGCACTTGAGAAAAACATTGTGACCACTCTAAAAATAAAACCTGCACTGTTCAGGTCTGTTATTAAGCAACATGTTCTCTGGACATAAAATGACCATCCATAATGATTTATCCTTGTAGACACATTATTCTATACACACTCTAATGCTTTTAAAATGCAGTTTACCTAGGAATTGTATATAAGTATTTAATGTCAAATGATCTTTTTCACGTGATCCTTTCGCTCTTGCTCATTTTTGCTGTTAGTTTCAAATATGCTTTGTCCTCATGCAAAACATTCAAACAATTATAGAATTTATTATTAATAGCAAATACTTTTTGAATTTTCAGTTTAATTGTGAATGTTACAGTTTTAGGCAATACAAATACTCTGTTATCATCAAGGGCAATCTCCAGTCAAACATCCTGTAACACTTTTTCAGCAGTGGACCTCTAAAGAGGCATTGCTAAAAGAAAAAGAGAGGAAAAAAAAAAAAAGAAGAAAAGAAAAATATTTATTCTTTGTAGTTTACAGCTTTTAATTCTCTGTGTTTAGATTGCTGGCAAGGAGGACAGTGCTATAAGCCCTGTAGGATATATTTGCAGGCCATCTGTGCACTTGTTCATTAAAGGTGAGACTGAGGTAACCAGCTCAGTTCTCATGAGCATCCAAAGAGCTTATTATGAAATGAACTAAGTTTAAATGAGTAAGCCAGTTGGCAAACAACTTGAAGGAGAGGCCCATTACATATATATTCTGAATTGTAAAGTCTCAGTCTCATCCCATCCTGACAAATACATATGATAAACAATTATAATGGGAACGCTAAAATTAAATGACCATCAGCTGTAGTTAGCTTTTATCACAAGCAGGAGAGGTTTTCACCTGCTTCTGGTACAGAAGTCCTAGCTTAGCTGTGGAAATGGGGCAAAGATCCTATTTCTTATGTGTCCTCCTCATTGTTTTGGATATACTCATCTTAAAATACAAGTTCATCAGCTCATGTGGCATTAGATCCCCAGATAAGAAATTTCTTATCTCTTAAATGGACACAGCCTTTCCAGAAGGCTTTAGGTACTATTTGCAGAGACTCATGTATGTCTTTCTCTTTCTGTGGGATAGAGGAGAAAATAGAAGAAACCAGGAACAGGTAATTCTATAATACTGTATCTTAGTATCAGTTCACATTAATTACAAGGCTACACTTATAAGTTGTTCTATTGAGACATTTTATCACTTTGAAGCCAAATAAAACATTTTACACACTCTTATGAACAAGTGAAGATAAAAGCAATATATTCTAACTGCCACTATCCAGCTCAGGACACTTCCATCTCAGCTAAATTTTGAATGTTATCACTGAAAAGCTTATTCTTCTTTCAGTTACATCTTTTTAATTGATTTTACTGTATTTCACATCTATGTATTTTTCAGTTCTTTTGAAATTTCTTCATTTTCTATTCCTATTATCCCTTCATTCATAAGGTCTCTTTGTATTCCCATATATAGTTCAGAGTTTTAAAGGCACTTTTCTCCAGATCTTTGCACTTTCTTTAGAGTATAGTCAAACAGTATTGAGAGATCTTGTTATTACCATTTCATGCTGGTCATCACCATGAGGCTGATTTATTCTCTCACTGAACTTCAAACAATCCATCAAAAATCCAGTCTCTTCGTATTTAGATAAAATATTGAAGATTTTTATAAACAAGAATAATTATCTGAAAGCATTCATTAGAAAGGTTGTTTTGTGAAAATTTTACTTCGACTTTAATAGAGTATCTAACATCAAATGGTACAACAGGCCACATTCAAAGCTGATGTTATTGGGTGCAATTCTACTGAGCTAAATTAAGCTGCACCTATTTATACAGGAACTCAATCTAATCTGAAGCTGAAATGTGAACATGAAAATACATAGATAAAGCACTGGTCTCCTGTTAATGAAGCTTGATGACAAGAGTTCATTTAATGTTTTAGATCACACTACAAACATTGCCAAAAGCAAATCTAATTAGATATGTTACGAATTGCTATAGATCTGTTCTCACTTATTGAAATGTGATAAATCAGATAGAACTATGTCAATTTGCTGTATTAGTTTTTAAGCTGGCTTCAGAATGCTGCATTCTAAAGTTAAAAAAAAATAAAAATCCAACAACTGTGGACGTCCATAGAATAATAAACACCTCATTTTCTGTACCAGGTCATTACTGAGATCTTTTTTAACATTGCTGTAGATTTGAATTGAGCCCTCTTCTGTGTCTTGTACATATATTTAAGTCTGAAAAATACAAAAAAAGAGAGATACATGTATAAGAGCTTTGTAGACACAACACAGTCATTTGGCTATATCTGATTACTCCATGCAATTAATTAAAACTAAATGTTGGCTTATATTCACCACTTATCAGAAGTCCATTTGAATAACAAAGGGGATAAAATACAAAACTGCATCATGAAACAGAATGGGCATTCAGTCTGGAAAATAAAAGTATTCATTAGGGCCATATTAGGTCATGGCTGTATGAAGGGTATTTAAAATGCAGAAGAATTTGAATGAATAACAAAGTATTTTTGGAAGCTGATGTTACATATCAAGATAATAATCCTTCTAAATAAATGAAACCACAAGTTCCACAGACCTTAGTGTATAATTCAAGCTTCAGTCAATTTGAATTTGTTTCTGGAGATAACATTTTTTAATTAATGATCACTTTCCAAATAGTTTTTAAAAAGCATGCACACAACAAACAGTGGCAGACCTCCAACAAGGCATGAAATGTGTGTGTTGGCTTAAAAAATTAATGGGCTCACAACACTGCTTGAAGCATATCTTGGGCAGATTCAGCTCTTGAGGTGGTCAAAACCGAAGTGTTCTGGCCAAAAATCAATCAATTCTGTAGAAACGTCTAGGGGCAAACTGTGTATTGCAAAGATGTTCACAGAGAAAAACAAAACTTATGCCTTTGATAGGGGTATTGGTTTGTGATGGACTCGTGTGTCATTTTATCCTCTGCCTGCCTGAAAAATGATGCCTTTTGGTTGTAAATGCTGAGAATTTTGTTGAACGAAGGAAGTAACAACTTCAGCTGCAAATACTGCACTGAGTTATAGCGTATCTTCATGATGTAGTCCAAAAGAAATAGCAGAATTTATATTTCTAGTGTCAGTTATTCGATTGACGATAAATACAGATTAGGAGTGTTGGGATACCTATAATGAAAAGAAGTGCAAGTAAGGAGACTAAGGCAAACTCAGCCAATTTTGGTATCTATGTATATATGTAAGTATGTATGTGTCTTATTTCATTATGTGTATTTCAGCAAGAGTTATCCCTAGTTGTTTCCTTGTCCAAACTAAACTAGAAGATTGGCTATTTATCTTCATTTGTGTAGTTTTAGAAGCAGGAAAGAATCTGTTCCTGCAGATAGCTGTCTTCACTGTGGTTCAGGGTTGAAGTTACCTTTTTATATTTGGCTGGTATAACACTTCAGCTAAAACAGAACCTTTCCTCCTCTAAAATGATGTCAGCTGCCTCCTCCACTCTGTCTAGTAGACAGAGCAAAGAGTACTCTTTCTTTCACCTCAACTGGAATCACTAAACTTCTTTTGACTTATTTAGTGTACAGAGATTCCTCTTGTTCAGAGGGCTCGGTTACTCTGCAAAAATGTAGTAGTGTAGGTATTTACTTCTCCTTTTCTTTAGAGATTCTTAAATAACATTGCTTCTTTTATTAAGATGTTTCTTCTTGCCGTGAACTGCCTTGCATTACATGTTTACTGTTTCCACAGTGCCTTTGTTTTATCAAAGTAGGATGTTTCTCATCTCAGAACTACATGTTTGTGAACATGAATTTTCTCAGCATTTCTAGCTAATTTTCTGAAAAGCAACAGTAAAATATTTTAAATTGTATGCTTTTCAAAATACAGATGTATAATCACCTTATTAGACATACAGTATTAATCCCTCTTTAAATGCTCAAACATCACAGCAGTGAAATTGCGAAAGGAGGCTTTTGTATCACAAGTGTGCCTTCTGTTAGAGATCAAAAAGGAGCTTTCATATGAGACATAGCAGACTACTGCAGTTATTTGATTTATGAGCTGCTTTGTCTTAAACTTTTCTTGCACGGTAACAAAAGTAAATGAGCTTACATTTACTTGAATTTATTAATCTGCTTTAATTACTTCAAATAAAACAATAATGGTAATTTGCACTGAATAATATCACAAGCATTAGTTGCCAATTTGATTTTGGTTAACAAAATAATGTTTTGTATGAGCTCTGGGAGAAACACTGTTTGAGAATTTTGTTTTCTCAATCCACTTGTTTCATGAACAGACACACAATCCCTTTAGAAATCAATAATTTTAAATTAAATGTGTTCCTTATTGGTACCCTGCTGACTTTTAGTCTCTGCTTCTCCCCAAATGAAATGTCAAAATATAGCCAAGTCTCTGTAGTTCAATCTAGTGCCAAATAATCAGAGTTAAAAAATTATATTCTAAAAATGTAGTTTTATTCAAATCTTTGCATTCAAAGACATTTAACAAAGTACTGAAAAGACTTTCATATGCTGCCAGAGAGATTATAATTACCTAGGGGTTTTGTACAAAATGTCAGTAGATGACCATTTTTTGTTACTCAGAAAGACTCTCACTTGCAAATTTAAATAATGTTGGTCTGAAATGACCTATCTAATATTTTTTTCTTGAAATTATAAATCACTTATCATGAAGACTTTACTGAAATAGAATACTGAAGTAGGTGAGTAATTTTATAGAGGAAACAAAGTGCATTATTTGGGGGAGATGCACTAATTTTTGCAATGCATTCTAATCTTGTTAATTGCTGAAAGATCTTAATTATAAACAAAAGACAATGAAAACACTAATTAATCCTACTGAAGTTTCTCTGGTCTGTGATGAACAAAAAAGGCTTGAAAAAAATTCGTGTTAGGCACCTTTTATGTTTCTAGAAAATTCTTAAGCTGAATGCTTTTTGAAATAAGAAATAATAGGCAAGTAATTATTGGGAAATAAGTTGTACAGATTTTTTTTTTTTAAAAGTTCTTTCTTTAATATGCTTTATATAGCCTCCTTATTTAATATTGAAGTGTGGGGTAGCAAATGTCCCACTGTATTTTAAGAGAACATTCCCTTTAAAAGAAAACTCAGGGATCAGGCTTTCACTGGGATGCTCCAGACTTTTTTTGCCTTGTGTAAAACATCCAAAAATTTGCTGCTTGGAAATCCTATCCACATGGGGAGAAAAAAGGCAGTAGAAAGTACATGAGACACTTGGCCATGATTTCTGGATGACCCTCAGAGCGACTGGAGCAGTTGTAGAAATGTCTAGAAGTTCCAGATTTTTCAGTGTTGAGGATGTGCTAGTCCCACTGTGTGGAGAGAACCTGGCACAGCTAATCTGCTGCATTTAGGATGTGTCTAACTTTATGAGCATGAGGACATTGGAGATATTGGTCTAAGGCTTCTGCAGTGCCTTGGCCTTTTTTTTTTTTCTTTTTCGCAAAGAGAGTGTTCCTTTAGTAGAATAACATTTTTGTGAATATGATTGTTTTTGTGATATTTGTTGACTACTTGTTTACCACTTAGATTGAGCAGCAAAAAAATAAATGTAATAAAATAGAGGCACAGACTAAAACAAAAACACTTAGAAATATACTCTAAAATATTTCTTGTGCCCATAGTTGTATTGAGTGGTAGAAGGGAATTTCAATCCAAAATTTCAATTTCATCTTCAACATTTCTGATTATCAAGTTTAAAATAAAAATGAGGATTATTTTTTAATAAATTTCCAGGTAATCTTTAACGTATAAACTAAGTTTGTACTAATCCCCCATGTATAATACTGTTTAAGTTAATGACCCAAAAGCATTTGCATTTGATGAACCTACGTCATACAGTTGAATAGTAGACAAGCATAGCTTAGCCAGTTCTAGTCTATAAAACTAGAGCATCAGGTAGATGAGTAGAATGACAGTGTTTAGCTACAAATCTATCATAATGCAGGAAATGATGCACAAAACTATGCCTATACTGGTAAATGGGGCCAGACATGAGCCTGAGTAGCGGGTTGACATATTTTTGTTTGTTGCAACATTAGTGGGATTGCTTACATAACTTATTGGATCTCTTGGTACTTAAATTATTCAACTATTACATTATCATTTTCAGTTATTATTTTGTTGTTATTAGTAGCAGTAGTAGTCTTTGACTTCAACTGTACTTTCAGTAAAATCACATCTACCTAACCCAATGACTTTTCAAAGTCTATACCTGTAACCAACTAAGCTATAAACAGGCTTAATATGCATTTCGAATCCTGATACATGCAAGATGCAACACTCTTCCATCCTGCACAAAATGTGGATGTGAAGCCGAAGGAATCAAAACTTGATACAACAAAGTTGTATCTAGAAGGTAAAGCTTAACAAGTTGCTGCATATTCATCATGGTTTGTGAATTGTTCTCCTGAGAGCTGATGTGTTATTCCAAGTGCTGAGTTAACTAAAAATGTGATTATACATCACACATTTATTTTAGTGATTGTGCTGAGAAGCAGTGAGTCTAGTTAAAATTCTACTACACTTCACAGAGAAGAAATAGCTTTAGTGTTACTCAGTCCTCCCACTTCCTGCAACAAATGCATTAAAACCATTAAGAAGCTGTAAATTAGTCACCCAGTCACTTGATATTGCTAAAGTATATTATTAATTTCAGAAAAAATATTTTAAAAGATGAAACGTCACAATCTCTTGTTTATCCCACTTTTGTATCAATTTAAAGAATGGAAGATATCTGATAAATGAGTGCACTGCTTAATTTACAAAGAAGTTTCAATGCTCATGCCAAAGAGGTATCTTTGTGCAAAGAGATATATAAAAGAGTCGTATTTCAAACACTTTCTTTAAGAAGATGTGATTTTCTTTTCAGTAACAAAGCTGATGTCACCTTTCTGAAAGCACTATAAATATGCAATAGTTTGCAGTAATTTACTCGGCCTATTTTGAGACTTTCTTCCTCCATCATTCTGACAAAACTTAAAGCTGGCAGTCTTAGCAGTTTGGACTTAGCAGAGTAGAAAAATACTTTTTGTGATCATTATTTTCCAAACTACCTTAACTATAGGTAGTACAACACTACTTTCCTGGCCTTTATTGAAGATTCTGACAACTGGTTACAGAGTCAGACTATTTGATTTTCTTCCAGACCCATGACTACTCTTTTTTTTGGCTGAATTTTTGGGCAGTATATGGTTAGTATTACTTTTCAGGCTGACCTATGGCCTCAGTGTTATGTGTCCTATTTAAATGACATTTAACAAAATCTATTGTGCAGAAGTTGGATTATGGTGATCTGACGAGTTTGTAATGAAAATACCTCTGCCATGTCTTTGTGCTGCAAAAGTGCCTAGAGCATGCTGAGAATACACCTAACAGATACCACTTGGCTTTTGAGTTTAGTCTTCTCTCCTTTCTGCATATGAATTGCTACAGATTTTATATAGGAATTAATTATAAATCCCCCTAGAATATCACTCCTAGGGATTGTTCAGATCTAGTGAGATTTGGGGCTTCTACTGTTTGATGGCAGCAGCCAGGGCACAAGGGCCATGGGTAACTGAGTAAGCTGCTCCTTTTGCTTGAACATGAAAATTACACAGAATTCTTTTTAGCATCAAAATAGACTTAGTGCATCTTGTCCTAAGTGATATTCCCAGGGCTATGAAGAATGTGTGGTGAGAAGCTCAGCTCAGCTCAGCTAATTCCTTCTCTTCAGATCTGGCCCTTCACGTTTCCAGTGTTAATGCTGCAGTAATTGCCTGAGGGATGATGTTTGCATTAATGCAAATATCTTTAAGATTTTTTCCCTCTGTTTTTTCATATCGGTCCAAAAGACTGAGAATAACTGAAGCAGTTCAACCCACCTACATTGAGATGGAAGGATTAGTGTTTGCTGACTACTGGATGCATACATTAGCAAGAGCTCCATCCTCCAATATCTCAGTATCAAATATATATAACTTCAGCAAGCAATGTACTTGGTCTGTGTAAGTTTCCATTAATACATCCTAAATATCTTCTCTTTCCATCACTTTCCCTCTTCTCTCTCTTACTCTCCCTTTTCTTATTCCTCCTGACACATCCATGCACTTTCCTAAGAATATTCCAGCATTTTGACTGAGATGGTTGAACCTGAATAGTACCAACAATTCCAAACCAGACAAACGAGGGGGAAAGTATGCATCAAGAAACACACTCCTGAACTGCATAAGGTTTTAAACAGATAGGAAAATGGGCAGAAAACTGAAGCATGAAATTTAATGTTATTAAATGGAAGCAAATATTTTGGTTTTATTGGCAGCAGGAGAAGATGTCTAAAAATAAACTGCTGTATTAGGGCTACAGAAAATGTATAAGGAGGAATGACTTGCATCAAGCTTGTTCTAGGAAAATAAATAAAAAAATAAGGCCATTAAAGAAGATGGGTGCAGTCATCAGAAAACCTCTGACATTAACTTTTATGAAGCAGTTAAAATTCTCACTGCAGCTTCAGATTTGCATGTGAACTATGACCAATCATTCACTCTGAAAACAATATGAGATAAATTTACAATTTAGCTTGTGTTCCGTACGGCTCAACATAAATGAATCAAACAATATGCAATAAATTTCACAGACTGTTAAGTTTTAGTTCTGGTGATGTAAATCACAGGTGGGATCATGTTACAGAGAGATACACTACTGGGTTGATGAAACAGTAAAGTAGAAATCCAGATCTTGTTCTGAGTAACCAGGCATCAGTAGAGTGAAAAACACAGTAGAGAGATAAATAATGGTGAAGAAAACTAAAGTTTATTGCTTTAAAGAAAGTCCTACAAATAGCATCTGTGAAACCACCTGTTTAACCCTCTTGTAGAGAGATTACAAGCCTTAATAAGGGAGCATTACTTGTTGACTGAAAACCCCAAGAGAAAGTTCCTGGAGTAACAGCCAAGAAGTATAGCTATTACAATTTCTTTCAAGCTCAGCTAGTTCTGTCATACAAACAGAAAAATATGTATTTTATTCTCTGGTCTTGAAACAGTTATGGATTTTGTTTTCATGGCAATATTTTATACTTTGCACACAATTAGAAGATCAGGCATGTCATGAAGCAAATGCTGATGACACCAAGCTGGGAGGAGTGGCTGACATGCCAGAAGGCTGTGCTGCCATCCAGCGAGACCTGGACAAGCTGGAGAGCTGGGTGGGGAAATATTTAATGAAATATAACAAGGGAAAGTGTAGCGTCTTGCATTTGGTAGGAACAACCCCAGCTTCCATTATAAATTGGGGAATGACCTATTAGAGAGTAGTGTAGCGGAAAGGGACCCGGGGGTCCTGGTGGACAACTGGATGACCATAAGCCAGCACTGTGCACTTGTGGCCAGGAAAGCCAATGGCATCCTGGGGTGTATTAGAAGGGGGGTGGTTAGTAGGTCGAGAGAGGTTCTCCTTCCCCTCTGCTCGGCCCTGGTGTGACCACATCTGGAATATTGTGTCCAGTTCTGGGCCCCTCAGTTCAAGAATGACAGGGAACTGCTGGAGAGAGGCCAGCGCAGGGCAACAAAGATACTTAAGGGAGTGGAGCATCTCCCCTATGAGGAAAGGCTGAGGGAGCTGGGTCTCTTTAGTTTGGAGGAGACTGAGGCGTGACCTTATTAATGTTTACAAATATATAAAGGGTGAGTGTCACAAGGATAGAGCCAGGCTCTTCTCGGTGACAATCAACGGTAGGACAAGGGGTAATGGGTTCAAACTGGAACACAAAAGGTTCCACTTATATTTGAGAAGAAACTTCTCAGTGAGGGTGACAGAACACTAGAACAGGCTGCCCAGGGGGATTGTGAAGTCTCCTACTTTGGAGACATTCAAAACCCGCCTGGACACATTCCTGTATAACCTCATCTAAGTGTTCCTGCTCCGGCAGGGGAATTGGACTAGATGATCTTTCGAGGTCCCTTCCAATCCCTAACATTCTGTGATTCTGTGAAAATGAGCTTATATTTCCACTGTACACATCTAAGCTCTTGTGTTGATTCTCCTGTTTGCTTATATTTACATAAGATTCTGAAATAATGCACATTCCACAACAAATCTGGAGTTTCGGATTGGCTACTGATTCTGTGGATATTGTTTGTATGAATTTCATTGTGTTTTTTCTTCTTAACGTAATTTTTTCTATGCACATCTGCATGAACTCTCCACCTAATTTCTTCTTTTGTATTTCCTCAGTTTTCTTGCTATTTTAGATTTGTCTTCTAGAAAGCATCTGTTTGGGGAAGTCTTTCCTTGACACCTATCTATCTCTTTTCAGATGCTGAAAATCAAGTAAACATTATCATAGACGCCATTTAAAGAGCCTTTGCACAGACTAACTTCCAAATATCCACTTCAGATAAAGAATGTAAGGCATGAGATAATTTTTGGATTGGGGTGTTTTCTAAGGTCACCAGACCTGTATAATTTAGAAACTGAGCTAGAAAACTAAGGAAAATATTACCTCAGGAGTTTTCTCAATGTTTTTGATTAATGATAATGTATACTTCAGTACTACTGATTCCAGGTTGGAACAGTATGAAAGAGTAGTAAAATTTTACATTTCACGTGAGTAGTTTTGACCTGTAAGGAAGAATATTTCTGTTCCAAATTTTAGGTATGGGGTATACCTCATTTATATCTTATGCTGTACTATAAGATTGGCTGTACAATACTGAAAGTTTACTGTTCTATAAGATTAAGCTTTTGAGAAAGAGAGGGCAAACAATTCATTTACATCTAACTAGTGACATGAGACCTCTACAGACCAAGCATGAAAGACTGCTGGTAAGCTTCAAAAGCAAGAAGTTCATAGTCAGCCAGGCCTTACAAAGGAACACCAGCCCATCGAACTTGAAGATTGTTGTGAAACATCTTGACCCAAAGGTCAAATTTTGGTATTTTCCTGTTTATCTCTGAGAAAGGGAACTTCACTTCAGCTGGAAGACCCCATAAGCACAGTGAAAAGAAAGCACAGCATTGGAGAAAAGTCATCCAGAGCTTCAAAAGGATATCAAGCTCAGTTCTGATGACACTGGCCCAGTAGTTGTTATGAAGTCAGCTCAAACATTTCAGAAAGAGTGAATAAAATAAATTTTAGGGAACAAAACCCAAGAAAAGTCAGAAGAATGAAAGGAAAGAGGAGGGAAAAGGCTATTAAAAGAATGTAAAAAGAGAGAACATCAGGCATGTACTTAAAGGTTTATGCCCAAAGTCCTACCAAAACTATTTCTTTTGTCACCCAGCAATTAATCCACTGGCCACTATCTTTATACAAAAACAAATCAGTAGCTGTTCCTCCCTGCCTATAATTATAGAATTCTCTCTGATGTTCTCAGAAGCAACTCATTTACTCTGCCTTGAGTGAATGTCTCATTAATAATCTTATTTTTTTGTTTTTGTTCATTGGTTCATTAAGTTCATGCATGCATAAAGTTGTTGTTGCTACAGACAATGTGCAAAGCCTTTATAAACCATGACGTTCAAACTATTAAAGCAGTTATTCATTCACGAAAATGCTACATATTTTTAAAATCTTCCTCCAACCAAAGCAATTGATTAGTGCTTTTGTTTCATTTTTTTTTTTCCCCCCATAACATGCTTATATAATTTTCAAACTTTCTGATTGAAATCACTCTTTGCTGTAAAGACACCTTTACCAGCAAATGTTTCTCTCTGCTCTTTTTCCACCTGTTTTCATTTGCACCATGATCTCTTGGGAATGTGAGCTAGGATATCAGGGTGCTGGGCATGGCTGTGCAAGTCCCTGCTTTCTGTATTTGAACTGTGCTCAGAAAATAAAACAGATGTATGTAACCAAAATTTTAAAATGCAAAATTGCATTAAAACATTTTGTTTGCTTCAGAAGTATTCCCTCTCACACAAAAGAAAACACCTCTAAAGATATTAGTAAGAAAAACAGAAAAAGGAGAGTGAGAAAATTACTCTCCTGAGTGCTCTTGCTTTCTAAGCTATAGGGACATCCTGGGGAGGTACTTTCAGTTCCTCCTACAGACATTGTCACACTTTGGATAAATTGTTAGGTATCTCATAGTGCATCAACTGGAATCCATCAAAGAGGCAAATGGCCTAACAGCCAAGCTAGAATAATTTATGCAGTCTGGCATAATGACTATTTAAGTATTTTTATACAAAGACAAAACTTATAAACAGGGGCTGTGAAAGCTCGGCCTCAGAATATCTAAACAGCTAGTGATTAAGACATTCATGCAATAAGTATATGAGTTCAAATTCTGGTCCTATATCAAAGAGAGGCTTTGATATATTTTTGTTTATCTATCTGTCTATCTGTCTATCTATCTATATTATTCAACAAACTACCCCATTTTTAGGACTGGACCATTTGCTATTCTTTTCATTTGCACTACTCCAGTCTCTACAAATTTGAAGTTGTACTTGAATATGCTCACACAGAGGGTGGAATTCAGCCCAAGTCTCTGTAACCAGCTTACTGCTGAGGCACTGAATACAAGCTGCTGACAACACCTTTTTCTACAGTTCCTTTCTAAATTTAGCCTTCAAAATATTTCTCTAGACAAAATTATTGGATGATCTCAATCTGACTTCAAAAAGTATTTTGCTTGTACAGAAAAGTAATTTTTTGGCCATTTGTAGTGTTCAAAACCAAAACCAAAAATCTTAGATGTAGTGCCAAGAGATGTTCAGACAAAGGTAAGAGGCATGCTGTTAAGAGGCAAGATAGAAAAGGGGAACAGAGAATCTGAGGGAGACCAAACTAAAAAAAATCTTCATAGTACAGCTATAGCTAGCTCATGGCATTTATGAATTTAACCTGATGTGTATGCACACATTTGAAAGTAAAGCAATTATTATCAACTCACACTATTGGATACATATCCTCTGCTCTGTTAATTTTAACTGAGCAAGAGATAGTTCATTTATTTCTGCCAGATGAAATTGTTACTTCATTGTGTTTCTGCTAGATTGTGCCTAGGTTCTTCCTCAGCAATAGGTGAGTAGGACACTAACAACCTATGCCCTCTCATACTGCCAACAGAAAGAGGATCAACACTGTGATAGCCCATTTCATTCACTATATGGATTATTCAATTATTATTATTATTATATTACTTTATTCAATTAATAATATATTATCTGATTATTATTATATCCAATTATTCACTATATTTGGAATATGAGTCCAAAAGAACAGGACCTTACAGAACTCCCTATATGGGACTGCAACTCACTAAATATAACATGCTTTAGCAGAGATTACTTGCAAATTACATATTAAGTTTCTGTCTTGGCAATTTGTCCTCTCCTCACTTCCAAACAGTAGTTTTACATAAGAGTTTCAAAAGTGTCTGAGCTATGTAAAGAATCAAGCGTCAGCGCTACTAATTTTAAATGCAATTTCAGCTCCTAAATAACTTAAAAGATTTTGATAAAGAATAGTAGAATCTTAGAATCATTCCAGTTGGAAGAGACCTTTAAGATCATTGAGTCCAACCATAACCTAAATCTAGTAGGAAACCATGTCCCTAAGAGCCTCATCTGTACATCTTTTAAAGACCTCCAGGGATGATGACTCCACCACTTCCCTGGGCAGCCTGTTCCAATGCCTGACAACCCTGTCTGTGAAGAAATTTGTCCTAATATCCAACCTAAACCTCCCCTGGCACAACTTGAGGCCATTTCCTCTTGTCCTATCACTTGCTAATTGGCAGAAGAGACCAACACCCTCCATGCTACACACTCCTTTCAGGTAGTTGTAGACAGCAATAAGGTCTCCCCTCAACCACCTTTTCTCCAGGCTAAACAGCCCCAGCTGCCTCAGCCGCTCCTCATCAGACTTGTGCTCAAGACCCCTCACCAGCTTTGTTGCCCTTCTCTGAACTCTCTCCAATACTTCAATGTCTTTCTTGTAGTGAAAGGCTCAAAACTGAACACAGGATTCAAGGTGTGGCCTCACCAGCATCGAGTACAGAGGGACAATCACTAGTCCTGCTGGCCACATTGTTTCTGGCACAAACCTGGATGCTGTTGACCTTCCTGGCTATCTGTGCCTTTTCTTCTGCATGTTTGTGAGTTGCATTGTACTACCAAAAGAAAATTAAAATTAACCCCTGCGATAGCACCTGAGAATTTGTATGGCAGGCTAGATCTCATTATTTCAGCCATTCTTGCTATTTTCCCTTTTCAATCCTCAACTTCACTTAATGCAGTTGGAGTATGAGACAAAAAAACTTGTATTCTGATTTTCTAATTTACCAGTTCACCAGTGCAGACTTCATAGAGTCACTGCCTTCAAAGTAATGGAGTGGAATTCAATATATATTTTATCTTCTTTTAAAAGGAATATAAATAGCATGAAAACTATATATTGCTTGTTTTTGATGCTCAAATATCAAAATCTGGCACACTGGGATAGATAGCATCAGTCTACAGGAAGTAACGTAGCTCCTTATGTGCTGTTTGAGAAGAATTACATACTATGGCAAGACTCCTGGATTTAAAACTAGGTAAAGTGTTTTTTAAAAAGGGAATGAACAAATGCAAGACTATTGATAAATGTCTACAGAGAAGCACCTTGCAAGAATGCACTCTGAATGACTTGGTTCAGCACATTTATTGATCTTGTGTATGTTACATGATGACCATTTTTTGCAGCTGACTCGCAAAATGAAAATGAAAGTTGCTAGTGGTAATGTTTTTCAAGTGACTTTCCTCTTCTGGAAAAGTTTTTTTGAGTTTTCGTAATAGTAAAATGTTGGTGCCTGGAGTAAATTTGACTTATAAAATATCTGGGCTCCTGAACCATGCTCCAAAATCTCTAGGATACAAACTTATCATAAACATATATACTTGTACCTTTCTGCCCAGAATAGCATGGGTTAGTTCCATTCAAGTCAGAGATCACAACTTCACTCATGTCAGGTTTTATCCCTCCCACATTCTCTTCCATTTCTGCTCTCAGCCCAAAATCAAAATGAAACCAAAACTGTTTGATATTATTTCTCAGGCTTAGATTTCAGACCTGGATGACCTAGGAAAATGTAGAGGATACAAAGACACTGTCCTGGTTTTGTTAAAAACAAGTTTCTCTTTCAGTGAATTTTGCCTGTCAGCTAAAGCCTTCATATTAACTGCATTTTCCTGGAGAACCAGACACATGTTTTGGTAAACCTAGCAACGGAATGCAAACTTATTGATAAGCACGGATGGACGTCTTGCGAGAGGGGCAATGAGAAATTGGTGACCAAGAAACTGACCAACTGTGTATAACATTCCATTCACATGAATACTTAATATAAAAGCGGGAGATCATGAGAATCTCACCCCTTTTGCCTTTTTGCCTTTTCCCTTCTGCTTATGGCTGACATTAGGAGAGGACCTTGCTAGTCGTCCCTGTGAACTGGTTGGCTGCAGCATCTAATCCAGGATTTTGGGTGCCGGCTCTGCAGTTGATGAGACTTTCAAGATTGGTTTTGTATATTTTGTATTATTTTCTCTATTCTTATTAGTAGCATTAGTAAAACATTGTTAATTTTTCCAACTCTCTTGTCTCTGTCCTTCTTTCCCTCCTGATCGCCTGTCCTGAGTGGGAAGCGAGGAGAGGGAGGGGTGAAAAGGGAGGAGATGGGGGGGGGAGAGTGGGTTAACAACACATCTGCCAGGGTTTTATTGTCACCCCGCAATCTTAACCCTTGACAGACACATACCTGGAAGGCTCCAACCTGAGATGAACAGAAGCTCGTTTGGTCCCACAATGACACAAAGCAATGATTGAGTTTTGCCCAGTGATCAGAATACCCCAAAGAAAATGCATCAAAGTGCTGTCCTGTGAAGCTCTTCACCAAGAAATCTGTTAAATGTACATCTGAGATTCTTAATCATCTGTAGCATGGAAGTCCCGCAAGACCTTGACAATAATAATATTTCACTGTAAAATTTTACTTCAACTGTAGTGTGGGGGAAAGCTTTGATTAAAAGACAGATGCAAGAGGTAGACTGATGTCAGAATTAATATTTTCGGGGTGATGACAGAGTGAGAATAAGGTTATTTCCAAAGAGAAAAATAGCATATGAAACAAATGGAAACTACTCATTAGTAATGGAGAGGAGTGAGGTCTAATACATTATGACATAATTTACTTAATGGAATCTCCATAGAATCACATAGAAATTTCAGTTGAAAGAGACCCTCAGGATCATCATGTCCAACCATAACCTAACCTAACTCTAGCACTAAACCATGTCCCTAAGAACCTCATCTAAATACCTTTTAAACACCTCCAGGGATGGTGACTCCACCACTTCCCCGGGCAGCCTGTTCCAATGCCCGACAACCTTTTCCGTGAAGGATTTTTTCCTTGTATCTAATCTAAACCTAGTGCAACTTGAGGCCATTTCCTCTTGTCCTCTCACTTGCTACTTAGCAGAAGACACCAACACCTTCCATGCTACAACCTCCTTTCAGGTAGTTGTAGAGAGTGATAAGGTCTCCCCTCAGCCTCCTTTTTTCCAGGCTGAACAGCCCCAGCTGCCTCAGCTGCTCCTCAAAAGATTTGTGCTCCAGGCCCCTCACCAGCTTTGTTGCCCTTCCCTGCACTCCCTCTAGTACCTCATTGTCTTTCTTACAATGAGAGGTCCAAAACTGAACACAGTGTTCAAGGTGCAGCCTCACCAGTTCCATGTACTGTGGCATGATCACTTCTCTAGTCTTGCTGGCCACACTATTCCTGATACAAACCAGGATGCTGTTGGCCTTTTTGGCCACCTGGGCACTCTGCTGGCTCATATTCAGCTGGCTGTCAACACCCCCAGATCCTTTTCCATTGGGCAGCTTTCCAGCCACTCTTTCCCAAGCCTGTAGCGCTGCCTGGGGTTGTTGTGACTCAACAAGACCTGGCACTTGGCCTTGTTGAACCTCATACAATTGGCCTCAGATCAACCATCCAGATGTTCCAGATCCCTCTGTATGGCATTCCTACCCTCCAGCAGATCAACACTTCCACCCGATTTGGTGTAATCTGAAATCTTACTCAGGGTGCACTCAATCCCCTTGTTCAGATCATTGATAAAGAGATTAAACAGAACTGGCTCCAATACTGAGCCCTGGGGTACACTATTGCTTCAGTGATTTCAAATCAGATTCACCAGGAGAAGCAATATTATGCTATAGCACAAAGTTAGCAAGTGATAGACAATATTACGAGGATTTTTATATCTCCTTTACCATTTCCAGTGAGCAAGCAAAGAAACAATGTCATTATTTTCAAACCACCATAGGAAAAAAATGGAAAAAATCCTTCTTATCCTTTTTTACTCCTGTGACAGCCATAGTGTCATCATCAGAAAAAAATACAGTAAGCACTGCGTAATTTATCTGTTTAGAAACATCCTCTGACTTTGGGAAATTATTCCATGCATCCAAGTGCCTACTAATTACAGTGGTAGTGGCTTCTTTCAGCACATCAGAATGATTTAGTACTGCGTATTGAAATCTTTACTATGACCTCCCACTCACTAAAGGCTAAAAAATATTTGCTTTAAAAGTCTTCAGGTACAAGCTTTTTCTACTCAATAACATCAGTTTCAATGATAGCTGCAGTAGCAGAGGGTTAATAATAGTATTGTGTTATTCTGCAGTTCACTGATTTGGCCTTCCATCTGCGGGTTTATCTACCCTAAGACCAAATTATTATCCTGTAATAAAATGAAAAGCCACTATTATTCCTTAATGTAAGTACACTTAAAATTATTATTAGTAGTGTGCTTGGTAAGGTTAAATCATGAGGTCTTTGATGCTAACTTCAAAAATTACATCTCTGATTTAACTAGAATAAATGAGATGGTTGCTTCTCTCTAATTAAAGGCAAAAATTTATCTACAGTACTTGGCAATTTTCTGTCACTTAACACTGTATTACAGCATCATTTATTACATTCATTATATTATAATTACAATTACCTTACATTTACTGAGGGTCCAATCCTCAGAAACTTGATCTGCCTGAAGACAAGAATCATGTTTGTTTGAAACCAAAAGGATGCCTATGTACTAAACTGAGAGTGAATTCATGAACCTGTTAGATATTTCATCAGCATAGCCCAATTGCCCTTTTCTCTGTTCAGAGTCAGGGTGCTATTGCCAGCAGCTGTAAACATCCTCACTGACAGCACTCAAGGGCCGTGTTTGCAAGGACACAACTGCAAATGCTTTTCAAAAACTGAAGCAGTTCCTTTTTGCTGATCCCTGAATTTTGGGCTGTCAGGGTAGCAGAAAGACTATATTTCCACTTCTCGTCTCATTTTCAGGCAAACAGCAGCAAGCAGCAACTGGTGACTGGCAAACAGAAAGGGAACCCCATCTGGTTTTACCCTTGCAAGGAGCGAAACAGCATGGCATGGATGGGGCGCCAGCTGAGCTGAAAGTTTGAGAGTTACTTTGGAGTGAACAGTGATCTGAATGACCAGGATATTTTCTAGAAGGATCTCTCTCTTTTTTTTTTTTTTTTGTTTGTTTGTTGTGTTTTTGATTTTGTGGGTTTTTTTCTTGTTTGTTTGTTTGTTTTTGTTTTATTTTCTTTTTGGATGAGATAATTGTAATTTCTTCTTCCTTCTTCCTTCTTTCCTGACTCATCTGTATTCACATTCTTTCCATTTTGTCTCTAAACATTAGCACAATCATGCTTTACTTGCACAATACTCCCTGGAAAAGAGATTTAAAACCTAAAAGCCTGAATAATTATTATAAGATATTTTTAATTTTTTTTTTTAATGGGGCATTTGATTGCACAATGTAGGGTTCACGCTGTGTTAGTTTCTTAACTCAGTGGAGAGAAACAATTTAATGCAATTTAACTATCACTGTGCAAATCGTGAATATTCACAATCTACAAAACAAGAGCTTTGGTTTATTAGTTCTTCAAGAAACCTGTGAAAATTTCAAAGTCCTATTCTCCAACACATGTAGAAAAAAGATAATTACTATCAATTATTCAATTCTTGTTTGGAATAGGAAGGAAATGCTTATAAAATGTGAAGTGACTACTTCTGTTTGTAGATCAAATACAGACAGAAGCAGTGAATACAAACTGCTGAATGAGTGAGCAATAGAATTATACTTAGAGCAAATAAATCAGAAAAGAATTATTCTACTGTTTGAACAAAACAGTGGGTCAATTCATCTGTGTAAGGTCATTATATTTTGTGAATAATATACTTTCAAAACATTCAGAGCACACCACAGAAGCCATCTGTGGTCTCACACATATATCCTTACTTGTTATTGTTGTAATTTAACAGACAGAGCCTGCTGTTTTGCAAAGATCTCTGCCTATGCCACTGAAATCAAAGGAAGCTTTGATTTTAATGGGAACAGGATCAAGGTTTAGCCACTCAACATGTCCTTGAGCCAAAACAAAACTTCCAAGGAGGTTAATGTCAAGAGCGCTGTTTTGATTGCATAATGATGCCAACAGACAAGATAGGAAAAATCATTGGGCTGCACTGAAATTGAAAGTGTACGTATCTATTTTAAACTGCTAATACTTCATCTAACCTACTGTGCTGAACAGTCACAAAATGAACCTATGCAGTGGCTGAATTGCTGTCCATAAAGCAAAAGCAAGCAATAGAATGTTATTCCATTTCTATAATATAGTTATTTCTATGTTATTGCAGCAATAGTGAAAAATTTACAGGACCCCAACACTGAGATGCTGCATTTTGGGAATCATTTACAGATATATTATTCTAAACCAGCATTTTCTGAGAAACAGTGAGATGCAATCTTTACAAAATGAAATTATTCAGCAAGGTGATCAAAAATTTACTCCCTGGGTAGATTTATCCACCAGTACACTGGCAAATACTGAGTAAAGCCACAGTCTTTCAAAAAATTAAAGTATTGGGAATTAACATTTACATAAAATTCCTGTATAAGCGTATTTATGGCATCCTCAGGAGACATCTGGGCTGTGAGACAGCAGAGCATTCTATAGGACCTGATTTTAGCAGGTGAATTCTCCTGAAGGGTTATGATTCTACACATATCAAAGCTACAGGAGTATATCCTGTTAAACTCCAGGAAAATATTAATATTCTGGTAAGGGATTTTAAACATATGGGAATCTCCTAAATAATTTTAAGGTGTTCACAAAACACATTTTCTTTTTAAACTATATTTTCTTGATCTTGTTTTTCAGAAACTATGATTTTAATTTTTAAAAAACCCTTTGGGCTAAACATTTCTAGTAATACATACTAATTTTGGGACTGATGTTGGAGTATGTTGCGCTTTTTTCTCCTCTTATGCCATAATGAAGGATCAGGAGAGACTATACTCAGAGAACAGTGAATGTGATTCTCTGCACTGCCATATTGCTCAAAACTCAAGAGAATATCTGAACCTAGTTTCATATCCAAGACTGAATTTTGCAATTTAATTTATCACTAAGGTGAGGCAAACACTCCTATTCATTAGGGTGAGTTATCTATATATTTACTGGTCAGCTGGAAGTTATACTAAATAAAAGTATTCATTTACAGGCACAGCTGAAAGAATGTGTGTTCCTTGTGAAATTTGTCTTCATATGCTATGTGACAGCCTCACTGGAATTATTTTCCTATTTCTGTTAACTATTATTATTTATATATTTTAATTTTATTCTACAGTTTCAAAGTTCCTTCCATAATCTTGCTGAAATACTTCATCCATTATTAGTCAATTTTTCTTACTGAGAAAGATAATAAGAATAGATAGGAAGATATAAAAATTAAATAGATTTTTCAAGACTTAATGATGCAAATCAGCCAATGCATCTGTGCATATTAATTCAAAGCAGTCTTATGGTTATGAAAACAAAAACCTGTTTTTCTAAAGCAATGGTAAATGCAATTAACTGAATGTTTTAAGGAAAATTGTACTCTTAGTTATTTTATTAAACAATTCATACAACAATGTTAAAGTATTCAGTGGTTGTAAACATCTGGTGTTTATGCTTCTTCTGCAGTTTCACAGATGATTAATCATTTTCCAGGTGTCATGGAGAAAAACTTGGTTAATCACCCAGTCAATTTAGCCTGATGTTCTGCAACTCAGAGCTGCTGCATCAAGTTTTGTGTGTGTATGCGGATGCACGTGCACTTGCACGCCTGCACGTAACCATATTCTGCACCTTGTTCCACTTTTTTCTTAAGAAACAGAGAGGTCTAAGGTTTGCCAATGAATTTGCACTGATACAGGTCCATAATACAGACTTAGTGGCACAGACATGAATTTGAGATGAAGGGGCAGATTAAAACACAGATTTAAATTCTTTACTGATACAGGTCAGAGAGGGAAAAAATATTAAACCGTGTTGAATTTCTTCTATCATTCATAATTGCTTAAAGCACGCTGAAATGAAGATGCAGAATGAGAATAAGATTTTTGAGAACTGGATGATCTGGCCTAATGCTTTTTATCACAAGTAAGACCATTGTTGCAGCCTTCCCTCTTAATTAATGGGGTCCTCACTGATGTATGTGGGGAGGGCAGTTGTATACCAAAAGCCATGCCTAGTACTTCTCAGTGTCTTTTTCTCAATATTTATTTTTGCACAGTTGAGTTACTCATTTACATCTCCCACAGATACTTAACATTCTGCTGTTTAATTTAGCAGAGCATGTAGATTAATGGAGCTACCTCATGGAGGGTTTAGGAACCGGATTTTCCCAGGCTGACCTCTAAAGGACAGTTATTCTTCTGAAGCAGTGCTTTCTTTTGCTCGCCTGATGCTGGGACCCAGAATTCACGATCCTGCATATCATTTACACATATATGTTATACATGCTTATTTTCAGAAGAATTTTTGGAACTCTTTTTGGATTCTCCCCCTGCAAAATACTAGAGAGTAACATTTAAGACACTGTATAGAAAAAAATAAAAGTTCTTTGGAGTTCCAGGTTAATGAAGGATGTGGAAAAAACCAGCATGAAAAAAACAGTAACTAGCTAGAGAGCAGAAGGGAGTGGAGGAGGGTGGTGTGGAATAGAAAGACAGCTGTCAAGGAACTGGCTGGCCCTAAGCTTCATCCCCAAATTAAATTAAAATCACCTTTTCTCCTCAGCTTCTCCCTATTGCTTCTGCCTCTCTTGCCCCCTCATCCTTGCAGCCCTACACCAGAGCTTCTATTTCTCAGATAATGTGTAGCAATATTGTGTTGAATTACTGTCTCTTCCCTTAAAAATACCTGACTTTGGATCATGTTCACAATGTAATCACATGTGTTAACATAGCAACTTCAGACATGGTTCATTTTAGCTATTCAGGATGACAAGGGCAATGACACTGCAGAATTTCTCCTGTTCTACCCCTTTAAATTAAGATATGGAATCTGTGCCTTCCTATTTTTCATATTGAAGTTAGCATGATTCAGGGCTAGCTTAGTTCAGTGTGACAAGTGCAACAGTGATTGTCCCCAGTTACAGAATATACATGCACACATATATTGTTAGAAAATAGAGAATTTATCTAACATATAAATATACACACACATAGATACATATACATGTATATATTAATATATACAGACATATATAAATACATATGTGTGTAAATATATTAATAAATATATGTAAATGTACAAGCATATATCTATGTAAGAAAAATCTCCTGGAATATACCAAAAAGCCCATGCAAGGACCAAAAGACAAAACTCCATCTCCAGGATAGCTTAAGGACTATTATATTGCTTAATTGCTTCTACGACAAGGCTACCCACTTAGTTGACCAAGGGAAGCCTGTTGATGTGATCTTTTTGATTTCAGTAAAGCCTTTGATACTGTCTCTCACAGTATCGTCCTGGACAAGATGTCCAGCATAGAGCTGGATAAACACACAATGCAGTGGGTGAGCAATGGGCTGATGGGCTGTGCTCAAAGGGTTCTAGCAAATGAGGCGACGTCTGGCTGGTGGCCAATCACTAGTGGGGTTCAACAGGAATCCATCTTAGGGCTAGTGCTCTTTATAAATATCTTTATAAATGACTTAGACTCAGGACGTGAGATACTGCTGACTAAGTTTGCTGGTGACACAAAATTGGGAGGAGTTGTTGACACTCTCAAGGGCAGAGGGGACCTGCAGAGGGATCTGGACAAATTGGAGAACTGGGCAATCACCAACTGCATGAAGCTCAACAGGGGCAAGTGTTGAATTTTGCACCTGGGACATAGCAACCCTGGCTGTACATACAGACTGGGGGATGAGATGCTGGAAAGGTGTTCTGTGGAGAAGGATCTGGGGGTTCTGGTTGATGGTAAGTTGAACATGAGCCCACAGTGTGCCCTGGCAGCCAAGAGGGCAACCGTATCCTGGGTGCATCAAGCCCAGCATTGCCAGCCAGGCAGGGAGGTGATTGTCTCACTCTGCTCTGCACTGGTGCAGCCTCATCTGGAGCACTGGGTGCAGTTCTGGGTGCTATGGGATAAAAAAGATATAAAGCTACTGGAAAGTGTCCAGAAGAGGGTTACAAAGTTGGTGAAGGGTTTGGAGAGGAAGACATATGAGGAGCAGTCAAAGTTTGTTCAGCCTGGAGGAGACTGAGGGGAGACCTCATGGTGGTCTACAGCTTCCCCACAACGGGAGGAGAAGGAGTAGGTGCTGAACTCTTCTCTTTGGTGATGAAAGCCCGAACCCAAGGGAATGGCAGGAGGATGTGTCAGGGGAGGTTTAGGTTGGACATTAGGAAAAGGTTCTTCATCCAGAGGGTGCTGGAGCACTGGAACAGGCTCCCCAGGGAGGTGTCGTGGCCCCAAGCCTGACAGTGTTCAAGAAGAGACTGGAAAACGCCCTCAGACACATGGTGTGAACTGTGGGGTTGCCATATGCAGAGACAGGAGTTGGACTCAGTGATCCTTGTTCCGTTCCAACTCAGGACATTCTATGATTCTATGATTCTATATTCAAATTTAGTCCTCTGGACTTCAGCTATCCACTAATTTTATTTTTTCTTTTCATTTTATGTAATCTCCATCTGTTAATACAGTATACATTTTGTTCTCTTTATTAGATAAAAAACATCCAGGTATTAGATAAAAAACATCCAGTGTTGCTTCCACACTATATCTGTTTGCTTTATTGTGTCTTTTTTTTGGATTACTATTTTTTTGTTTTCTTTCTCTTGTCTCCTAAATAATTGTTCCAAAAGTATTTTTTGGCAGGTACTTTGCTTGCATAGGAAATGCACAATCATCTGGATTCCCTACAGATAATCACAGCCTGGATTATTTACAGATAATTAGTGGATCAAATTGTAGTGACAGGTGGGGTAGGAGGCAGGTAACCACAGGAGAAGGAGGAGAGGTAACACACCATCCAGGGACAGCTCGTCTCAGCTTGAACAGCAAAGGAATTGAGAGCAGCTCATTAACGAGCACACCCCATGGGTGAAATTTCTGCAGGCCCTCAAGAAGGTCATCTCTGTAAATGTTTCCTGGTATTAACTGCAGTGCTCCAAATGCAGTTTTTCAGGCACACTTGGTATGCTGATTATTAAAAATACTTATTCTGGGGATCTTTGGGTCCAACCAAATTTTTAGGATTTCAGTGGCTAAATCATGGTCCAGTTGTATGAACTTAAGGAAACTACTATACTTACTCAACTTGGCATATCTTATAGACAGGAGCCAGTAGAAAACTTTGTAATACAGTGTATTTCCGCAAAACCCCCAGGGGAAGCAGAAGCACCATGGGTTTAATTCTGGGCCTGAACCTGTGGTCACGGTCAGGCTCTTTCCACAGCTGCAGCTGGCACCATCAGTGACCACTCCATTAATGCTCTGAAGGGCAAAAATGGACTAAGAAGGTACGAGAGTAGCTGTGTTGATTTAACAAGGTGTCAATAGCAGGTGCTCTCAGTGTAACCCTTAGCAGATGTTGGGTTTTAGTGCTATTCTGCTCTCACCACCACACTACATGGACAATATCTGTCCTGTCCTTTGTAAGGACCAGCCAGAGGAAAGAGTAGGCTTGATCCCTGATTCGTCTTCCTTCATCTGCACTGGCCAATGCAGAGACCAGCCACAGGCTGCTTCCAAAACTGATGCAGCAAGTGAAGGTTGGACCATACTGGAAAGCACCCTACAGCTGATCTATACACCTGGCTGGTCTTGTGATAGCACTATGAGAGCATATGGCATATGTGGGTCATCCAGCTACACATTATCAGCAGTCTGTGATGTAAGGCAGACAGATCTTAGTGTCCTAGACAGTCAGAGGCTATCAACTCCAGTGCTTGAACTACATAGTCCACTTGTGGTAAGCATCTAATTTAAACATTACTACATCTCTTCAGTAATAAAACGAGCATGTGGCATCTGGCTGTCCAGGATAGTAGAAATTCTGAATACAGACCTTGTTTAAACAGGACAAGGAAGAAATCAAACTTGCAAAGCCTTTAAATGAAAATACAAAGTCTATTAGCAAATCTTCATCTAATGATTCTTTCTCATAGTCTGACATTAATAGTGTTAGCCTGTTGAAATTCAAGACATATTATGATATTGCCCTTCTCCTTTTTCTCCTTCAAAAATGCTTTAATGGCTTTTAAAACCAGCATAATCAAGCCATGATTCTATTGTCAACAGTCTAGAATAAATCTTGCTCTCTGGCATTTAGTTATTAGGTAACATGGTCACGTTTCTTTCAACTGTGCTGTGAACACAGAATAAATGGCTTGTGATGTTTAGCACTCTTGGTTAAAATCCCATTTTTACGGTTCAGGAAAAGTGCTATGACCCATGCACTGCAATTGTTGATTTATCTGCACTGCAGCTTGGGTACTAAACTAGTGTCAAAATACTTCTGAAAACATCAAATGTGTTATGACTTTAAAACAAACAACAATAAAACAACACTGGTTAGTTTCTGGGAAGTGCAAAAATTCAGAAAAATTCCTTAGTAAAAACTGAGTGCAAGCAAACCAATGTTTTTCATCTTAAAGGCACTTTGCTTGACAGAGAATTTGTGACCAGTAGGAACAAGCTGTCATATAGTACTGTCAAGGAGCAAGTTCATACACTCAGAGATGTGACCATGCCAAACATAATTAAATATTTAAATGATTTTTTCCCTTAAAAATTCAGAAAGTCTTCCCTAGTGAGCTCACACTACGAAAAGGGCTCAGAATGGACTTACACTCTTGGCTACCTCACTAAAATCAGTTCAACCCACATCAGGCTGACTGCAGTGCTGGCATGCAGCCCTACAATGTGGACTGATTCCCAGTTTCAGCCTGGTTTTAGGTGCCTGCAGAACAATTGTTTTGATTTTTTTTTCCAAATTACAGAGCATACAAAGCTAAGCTGTCTCACCTGCAGAGATGCCTCTGAAGATTTCTTATTTGTGATTCAAAGGAGGGTAACTCCTCAACCAGATTTTCCTGGACTCTGCTGTATAAACTTTTCTTAGGTAGGTTTGAACTTTTGTTCAGGAATAAAGATTAAAGCACAGCAGATATGAGCCCTCTCCCACCAGTCCCAGCACAGGACTATACCCTTCTACTGTATAACCAACTTCATAAACGTTCGTCTGCTCCATTACACTCTGCATCTTCCTTTATGCAGTGGGAAATGCATTGTTGAAGAAATGTCTTTCATAACAGAAAACTGTTTTGGGAAGTGAAAATTGCCTACTACAGATATGTGCAAAAGCTAATTTAGAGTTGCCTTGAGTATCTTGAACAAGATCAATTTTTACAAAAACTGCAGCAAATCTTACCTAGGTTATTTAGCCCAGGTTTCTAGAGTCCAAATCCAAGTATATGAGCTGAAAGAACTTCTCTCTAAAGCCATGGTTTCCAGGAAAGACTGAATAACTGCTTTCTAAGGTAGTGATTCCTTTCTCACCTTCATACCTCCCCTGAGGAGCTAGAGAGTTCACCACCTTCAACAGCAATTCACTCTTAAAAGAGGGAGATGTGTGCATGTGTGAGAAATTACAAAGCATCCCATCATCTGCTTTGCTTAAACCTGTGGCTAGTCCCTGAGTGCACTAGGAGAATGACAAGGAGCTGCTCTGTCTCTAACTCTGTACCCAAGAGGTTTCAAAGGAGACAGGCCTTTGGTCTTGCCCATATGCTGGCCAGCAGACCCAGCTGTCTGAGCTGGCGTTCCTCCAGGAGCAGAGGGATTCTGCACTGCCCAAATTCAAGGTCATGTCCAGCAAGTTAATACTACCCTCCAGTGATATAGCCATGCGACAAAAGCTCGCTCACAATGGGTGTTCCAAAACTTAAAAAAACCCCATAGAGTTACTGAAATCAAAACATTTAATACTATTATATTGTTTTGGGGAGGAATTTTGATTGCCAAAATACTGCTGAAACAAAGTGAGAAACCTGAACAACAGTGTTGCACAGCTTTAATCTACAGGTAGAAATTGTCTGATTAACCTTTCCCCCCATCCCAGGTTTGTTAAAATATTAACAATGATCTATTGGAAGAATTTTTACAGAGTATTCTATAGAATCTCAGAGCCATTGAATCATGTGGAATGGAAGGGACTGTAGAAGGTCATTTAGTTCAGCCTCCTGCTCAGAGCAGTTCTAGTTAGGGCAAGTTGCTCAGAGCCATGCCGAGTAAAATTGTATGTGTCTCCAAGAATGGAGTTTTCTGAGCTTTCTGAGCAACTAGTCTACTGTTTTACTATGCTCATAGTGAATGCTTTATTTCCTTATCAAGTCAGAGTTTCCCATATTCCAAGTTGTGTCCATTGTCACACATTCTTTTACTGTATCCTCCCGACCTCTGTCTTCTCTATACCTTCCAATCAGGGAAATGCTAACTACGATAATATATTCCCTGAGTCTCCTGTTTTTAAGATTGAAAAAACCTTGTTCTCTCAGTTTGTCCTTGTATGCCACAAGCTCCAGCTCCTTAACTATCTTAATGGCCCTCTGCTGTACACAAGAAGCTGGGAGGGAGCAAAGCCAGGACAGCTGACCCCAAATGGCCAAAGAACTGTTCCTTACCATATGGCATCATGCCTATGGCGAGGGGGAAAATACCACTGCTTGGGAACGAACAGGTTATTGGTACTGCAAGTGGTGAGCAATTGCATTTTGCATCACTTGTTCTTATCTCAACCCACAAGGTATTTGTTATTGTTTTTTCTTTTTTTCTTTTTTTTTTTTCACTTTCTGATTCTTTCCACCATCCCATTTTGGAGGGGTATGATGTGTGGTCCCAGTTTTCTCTTTGGGTTAAAACACAACACAGATGTAAGTGTTGCATTGTTGTTGATGCTGATGGTTTCTAAAACTCTAAATAAAGGTGACATTTGTTAGAGTGACATTGTTTTTCTGGTGACTCAGAGCAGGATTAATCTCAGTCTATCAAAGCATGAAATGTGCAATCTAAAATAATTGTGCAGTATAACTATCTCTCTCTGTTGATCCTGGAAGGTACCTAGAGAGCTTATATTACAGCACATGCCTAATTTTTTATGTCTCACATTACCTGGAATGCATCATATCTACAGTTGCCTGGAGGAGTTTGTCTTCTGATATTGAGCACTTATCAATAACTTTGAGTAAATTAACATTGTATGTACTGTTTATTATTCTCATGTATTTTTTTCATGACAGTCTCTGTCCATAGCAATCTCTGACCATCAGAATGATTATTAATTGTGCTGGACTTTTGTATATGTTTCTAAGAAAAGATTTTTCTCAGTGTATGTCACTGTGGGAATTGTATCCAAAGAGGAAAAACTAGCAGCAGCAAGAAACAAAGCCTCAGGTGAATACAGAGCTTTATTCGTCCACACAACAGTAATAAAAAACTCTGGAGATATATTTCTAAGTGCTTTTTGTAGTTAGCTGCTGTAGCTAACTAGCTACAACTTCCTTTCTGGTCAGCAACCTCTGTGAGGCAATTGGCTTATAAAACCTGTGATATAAAGTGAATCATATCCAAAGGGACAAAGACATGTACGTCTGATCTCCTCCTGCATCTTCCTTGCACTTCAAGGAACCTGATGCATTATTCCCTAGTCCATTATCATGAAATAGTTCACACGCTCCTATTGGAGAATGGATTAATTACCAGCTGATTTTCAGATCCCTTAGAGCGATATCTGAGTAGTCTCTTCTCTGACAAAGACATTGAACTGTACTTATGAGATAATGAACTTGTGACTGAAGATTTCCATGCTGCTGAGAAGTTTTGACGAAACTTCTCTCCCTTTCAGGAACACAGTACTTCTCAAAGTACTGCAGACAATTTCTCCTAGGCATAGCAGAGTCTTATCTTGAGTCAGCACCAGTCTTTGTCAGCTCATTCATCTTCTTTTCCTTTCCTAATTACTTAATCTAAGCTTGACATATTTGGCAGATATCTCAGGAGGAAGTCTACATGGGTCAGACCATCAGGGTCTTCTAACTGTGGCCTGTGGTAGAGTTGAGACACCTCCTATATAACTCATGCTTGTTTCCTTTCAGAGCATAGAAAGGTCCCCCGTACAATAAGTTCTTGATGAATTAAAAGTAAGGTAAGAAAAATCCCCACAGCACAACATAACCTTAGGTTTCTTTCTCAGTGTAGCTGAGAAAGAAAAACAAATCTTATTTTTTCATTGGATTTGTCCAGCTCATGGGAATAAAACTGATTTTTTGAGAAGTGCTGGTGAGGCAATTGCAAGTAAGCCTATAAAAGCAGACTTTTCTCCACCCAAGCTCTAAATAATATCTTGATAAACATGTATTTTCCTTTGCTATCAGAACACAATGGGAAGAAGATAATTCTATAAGAAGAAAACTTTAGAGACTCCCAGTTCATCTCAGATGTCATGAGATTTGTTTATTCATTTGAATTTGTCAGACCAACACAATTATCTTATTAACTGCATGTGCTGTCTGTACAACACTAACATTGTGACTTGACAGTTGGATGTTACTGAAGGTTCCCAAAGATATGCAGATGATTTTCAGATAGCTAGTTCTTTCCAGACAATAGAAATCTTGCCAGCTGGTTTCACATACTTTTATTTTTTCTTGGGGGGGAGTTCAGGGAGGAGAGGCAGGGAGGACAACTTAACTCCACAAATGTCAAAGATCAAACCCTGGAAGAGAGTGATATTGCAGTCTTTAGCTGTCCAGGTGCCACTTTAGTCAGGTAACTAACACTTTGGATGTTGAACGCCACCATGTATATAACCCTTTGTGAATCTTGTCACAACTCTCTCTAGTGAAGATCTTAAAACTACCAAGGTAGCATTCCTCTATTTTTTGCAGGAATTCAGCTCCTTTCATTTCTGGTGGTTTGAATCTCAGTCCCTGCTCTGTTAAATGGTGTGACGGCATTGCTTTCTCACACAGAAGGGTTTATAAAGGCAGTGACACTACAATAATGAGGTGTTTTTAGATTCTTGTGGCAATGGGAGCTATATACATAGATTAAGTAACAAATAAGATATACTGAAAAATGCAACATCTTGCACCAGGAAGACCTCAACACATCCTTATAGATTTAAACAAAAATGGATGCTTGTTTTGGAGCTTGCATGCACTACAACACACTGTTCAAATAGAACTACTGCTCTGTTACATCAGGAAAAAACAGATGTGCCATACTATAGCTAATCAAGTCTACATTGATCATGTCATGCAGAAATCTTACTGAATGATACATATGAAATAGACTGGGCACTTAGGACATCAGAGTAGTAAAACTCATCTTCGGTTTTTAGAGGCATGCATATCCATTGCATTTTTTACAAAAGCAGGTAGTTACATTAAATCACATTACTGTTTAAAGATATGTAAGCACCTCTATCACATGAAATAAGGGACTGTAATTGAGAGTTTAGTAGGAGGAATTTGGGGTTCTATCACCTTTGCCTTTGCCTCTTCTTTTCTTGTCCAAGTTGGAGAGAGCTGCCTATTGTTTGTCTCAGACAACGACTCACAGGGTATCATGCACATTTTTCCTTGGTGTTTCCCTTTTCTTCATTTGTTTCATCCTAATTTCAAAAATAGTCTCTGCCTCTTCCCTTCCCCCAACACTTTTCACTACTGTTTAGGATTTTTCCCTACTTGGATATCTCTTGGATATCACCCAAGTAGGATACAAAGGTCAGTATGCCAGTGATGTACAGTCCAGGTGAGTCTCTTCATCAGTTCTTAAATGCTGTTTCCAAGTTGCTTTAAATATATTTCTTCTAATTCTAAATGGAATGTGTTGGCTACACATCTCAGTTGCTCCTGACAATGAAATCAAAGCAAGAAACAAATTTGAGCCAGTCCCATCAGTAGCAAAAGGACCTGATGTAGCATACCTCTGGTTTTGCTTTCAGTTTTGGAAGCAAATTTCTTTACAGCATCTTTTCTCAAAGACCAGACTATTTTCATATAATCATTTACACATTCTCTTGCAGATGGGTACCTGAAATCCAAGTTGTACTCTCAGCATGCTGACCTTGCTGCTACAATTAGCTTGTCTAAAATTAATTCCACATCAAAATATTTTGGAATAATACTCTTCAGAAGATTTTTTCTCACTTGTCTTGTAAAAACTGCTCAACAGAGTCCAATATGTCTTTGAATTTATCAGCAACCAGGGGGCATCCATTAGCTTTTGATATCCAGGCAGTTGCCAGGTGTTTGTTATTTTGCTGTCTGCTCTGCAGTGGTACTTAACGTGTGCCAAACCAGGCATTTATCTGCAAGGCAGGTAGCATTTTCTTACTTACATTTTTCTGCAGTCTAACAGCTAAACAACTCTTACAGCTTCTGTGTATCAAGCCGGTACTATAGGATACAGTATGAATTTGTTTGACAGAAGATCAATTTATGACAGAAATTAAGCAGATATTAGAACTCCTAACATTGAATGTGTGGTAATCGTTTAAAAAATATATAGGGCAGAAGGTTTATAAATCTAAGTAAGCATTACTCAAGAATAGGGACATTTACATTAAGACACAGTTTGTGAATAAAACTTAGAAAACTACAAGTACTTTGCTTGTATAAGCTTGTGAGATCATTCTTAAAATTATGATCTGACTATGGAAGAAACCTGCCTTAGAGCAATGTGGTGACTGCTGACTTCTTATATTTTAAAGCAGACACTTGCTCTTTTTCTTTGAGTTTAAACTTTTGTATCAACTTCAGTTTTCTTGAAAGAGTCATTAGGCTCTTTGGTGGAAGTTCACACTTGCAGTTCTGCAGAGAACTGGTCATTTCATCAAGAGATAACTAAGGTTTTTACACAATGGCTGTTTTCTGAATCTGATCAGAGGAACAACTTGAGAATCCAAACTGAAAAAGGGGAAATGCACATTGATTAATAAGGTCACAATTTTATTGACAGTTGGAATATTTCAGTCTGGTCACTTAGACCTCATCAGCATGTACTAATCAGCACGTGAACTTCTCTTGCATGTAGCCATGTAGCAAATATTTTTTCCCTTTAACTCAGAGTAGTTGCTAATAAAAGTCATAGTTTCTTATCAGCAAGGTAGTACAAGAGCCCCCCCCCCCTTTTTTTTTTTTGTTTTGTTTTCTTTAATATCCTTTCCCTTTCCAAAAAAAGAATGAAATTTACATTAGTTCTTTAAATGAGAACTGACTTGTGTTGGATTTTCTGTTCTTGTTGCTTGGCAGCAGCAATGAAAGCATATGGGTGTGTCTGCTTCTAGGGCACTTCTACTGATATTTGTTCACTTCAGATCATTTTCCACATTAATGAAATGATGTTGAATTTCATGTTATTGAAAAAAAAACCAAACAAACAAACCCAAAACCAAACAACCTTGAAGCTCGGTTTCTGTTTCTTAGTTTAATTGTAGAGGGAAGGTTAGACAAATAACAGTAAGGAAATGCCTGTCTTGCAAGAGAAATATATGTCCTTTGGTGGCAATGCATTTTCATTTTATTAATTGCATATAACTTTCTTCTGTACCTTATTTTATAGAAGCAAGGCTACTTCTATAAACTGAAATCATTTGAGTATCTGAGAGGATTAGGAATTAAATATGTAACTCTTTTTTTTTTTTTTTTTTTTTTCTGAATATCTACCATTAAGTGGTTGAAATTATAAGTGATTAACAGTTCTATTTGTTATTAAAGCCTAAACCCCTAAAACAGACCTGGTATCTGGTCTTTGTGTGTCCATTGGAGTGTATGCCTCCAAAGATTATGTTAAATCAATATGCTTTCTCCATGATTTTCCAGACTTTGAGCTGTATTGATATCCAGAGTCTAGCTACTACAGATCACAGATTTGCTACACTCCCTTGATCCTCACAGATCAGCTTCTCTAGTGAATTTGGTAGAAGAAGAAACTTCAAATTTGACAGAGCAGTTGAACAGTGCTGAAAGATTACCTAGATTAGGGAAACTTCTATATACTTATAAGGAGAATTGGAAATTATTGTGTTCAGATTAAATGACAAAAATCAGCCATAGTAAGCATGAGATCTGCTCCTAAATGTATAAGAGAACCAGCTCAGAGGAAAAAAAAAAATCACAGTTTCAGTTATTGTGTGATTTTTCAGAATGCAAAAAGAAAAAAAGTGATAGAATCATTAAGTTGGAAACGACTTTTAAGATCAACGAGTCCAACCATTACCTAACACTGCCAATTTCACCTCTGAATCATGTCCCTAAGCAACACAACTACAAGACTTTTAAACACCTCCAGGGATGGTCACTCAACCACTCCCATGGGCAACCTGTTCTGATGATCAATAACCCTTTCTGTGAATAATTTTTTTCTAATATCTAATCTAAACCTCCCCTGGCACAGCTCCAGGGCATTTCTTCTTGTCCTACCGCTTGTTACTTGGGAGAAGAGACCAACACCATCTATTCTATAACCTCTTTTCAGGTAGTTGTATAGAGAGCGATAAAGTCTCACCTGAGCCTCCTTTTCTCCATGCTAAACAGCCCCAGGTCCCTCATCCACTCCTCATCAGACTGGTCTAGGTCCTTTTCCCCTGGGCAGCTTTCCAGTCACTCTTTCCCAAGCCTGTAGCGTCGCCTGAGGTTGTTGTGACTCAAATACAGGACCCGGCACTTGGCCTAGTTGAACCTTATGCTATTGGCCTTGGCCCATTGATCCAGCTGGTTCAGATCCCTCTGTAGAGCCTTCATACTCTCAAGACCTTTGGTCTCAGCAGAAAAATAACATGCAATTATGCATACAATTGTGTGTCTATGGGAAAATAGTAATATGGAGAGAAGATATTTAGGGAACTAACTACATGAGTCTGTTGAAAGGGTGATGGTGATATGAAGGTTTGTGAAGAGCAGTATATTAATGGATACAATGTGAAGCTATTTTAGGTCCTATATGAACATAAATGTTTAAAATATTTTACTGGACCATTATGTTAAATGGACTTTTATGTCCATTTAAAATTTTAATTAAATTGTTGAAGTTTTTATATTCTTCTAAACCTTTTTTTTTAAAAAAAAAACCACTTAAAGAGGATTTTTTTTAAAGAAGTAGGTATATCTTGGGCACAATTTCAATTGTGATCTTTCAGGGGGCCAAGTCTTGCTACTTTTTGAAGATAGGAAGTAGTAGAATGGTCTACTCGTTGGTGCAATTTTTGAAATGCTGATCTTTCACAACCCATCTAAAGTATTCCTGTTTTTTTCAAAGATTTAAGTATTTTAAATTTCATTGACTGAGCTAGTTTGCAGATTGTTATGAACAAAAGACCACTCATTGCCAGCCTTACATATTTAACATTCTGCATTACTAACAATCTGGTAGCATTGATTCATTTTGGTTGTGTAAACATTTTAAGTCACTAGGAAAAATATTTCAGAGTCTTGTAAATGAAAAAAGTAGTACGCTAGAGAGCAATATTATGCTGTGGTTATTACTTTGTCTAGAAAAAATCAATACAAATGGCATGAATCTGTAGGAAGTAGAATAAGAAATACATTTAAGGCTGGATAGTATTTATTTACCCGTCACTCCTGTATATTCATATGGATTCTCTGATATGCTAAAGAAATTTGTGGCAGGGGGACCAAACAAATGTGCTGTATTTACCATTAGTGCCATTATAAATATTTTAGAAGGTTAAAATACTTCTTACTTCTTCTGGAGTAGTATTCCTAACTTTTTTTAAGCTTATTTTAACCCATGCAAAACCACTTCTGGTAAACAAACACTGTTTCTGTGAGTAAAATATCTGTTAATTTAATACTTTCTATCTAAAAATCAAACCTGTTATCCAAACTGGTCTTGGAAAGATGCTCTGCAAGTGAAAGTCAATTAATTACATACCAAGACTAAAAGCACTGGCCCACATCAGATTTTTCTACCCATTAATTCAATGTTTTTTTTGATCATTAGACCAATACATTATGTATTGTTTCTGCATTTTTATGTCTAAGGCAAATTAGAACCAGAGTTACTGTGAGACATTTTCCAAAGCTATGAACTTTCCCAGCTGGCAACTTTCTTAGCTGTGGTTGCTTGGAATAATGTGTAAGTATTCATTCTAACCGACTTTCTGCAAAAAGCTACCTTCTTTTCCATATCAAAAGATGACATGCTGATCACTACAGTATTTGGTCAGATCAAGGAAAAGGCCTTGTGTAGTCAGAATGTATAATGAATGCTTCCTTCATCTCCATCTCAAACATAAACCCAATGATTCTCAGGGTCAAGGCTCCTGTGCTGCAGAAGTCAGTCCTGGATGTGAGCTAGGGAAGCTGAGAAACTCATGAGTCTGGCCAATTAGTCTGGCAGAAGTAATCGCTGACATCAGTCATACAAGATCTCTGCTTTCATGATTCATACTTTTAACCCCCAATCTACCAGGTGTCATGCTGAGTCCTGTTATCACATCATTATTTTTTTAAAAAGAGGAAATCAGAAAGAAAGTGAAGTAAGGAGTTTGTATCAGAAAGAACAACTATATAGAGCTAAAATAAAATGCAATATTCCTAGTTAGTTGTCTTTACTATAAAACATTAATCGACTAACATCTACTTGAAAGCAAATCATTGTCCTGGGTACTCAAAGAAGTATTTTACACAGGCAAATCCCTTTGTTAGATGGACATAAGAAGACTGCAGGTTGGGTAATTTTGTTGAAGCACTATATTACTGAATTTCACTCTGTTCCATAAACATTTTGTTTCTCACCAGTCTTTGGGGGATTTCCAACTTCAGAGAGAGAACCCCCCTCTCCACACATGTCCACCAAAATAAAGTCAATATGCATGATCCATGTATGTTTTTTGAACTTTCACAGAAATGTGACTGTTTCCTAGAGGTTTGGGTTTGGTGTTTTGTTTTTTTGTTTGTTTGTTTGTTTTTGTTTTATTCTTCTCTAATTGTTCAAAACATATTCTCCTTTACATGGGGTGTTAGAATGATGCAGGAGAATTCTTTCTCCATTTTAATCAAAACCTAGCAATTGCCAAAGTAATTTCCAAACATAAAAGAGTTATTGCAAAGCAAAGAGAAACAGCTTGCTAAATGAGGCTGGGACAATATCTTTAGGTATATAACATATACTTTTAGGTGTGGAAATGTATGGCTTCTAAGATAAGCTTTTTAAAAAATTTTATTTTTTTTTTAACCATATCATAGCATCATAGCAGCATATTCACACTGGCAAGCGCAGTAGCTATCTAATTCAGAAAAACTGAGTAATAACAACTCATTTTCATTCAGTGGCCACACACAAAATCTCCATTGGTTCAACAGCCACAGTTAACGGTTTTGAAAATTGCTGGCTTACAGATAGATCCAAGAAGAGCATTTCATTTTTAACAGAATACTTAATACTGTCCTACTGTCTATAATTGGAAAATTAGAGTTATGATTTCAATTTCAGGCCCTATGTCTGCTGCACATCTTCAAACAGAAAATTTTGTCTCTGTAGGTTTCATAAAATGTGTTATAGCCCATAAAAAGCTTTTTATGGACAACAGTTGCTGAATCATTCAATATCTTCAGTTACACAGTGTCTACTTATCTCCTTTGCCAACTCTCCATTGTGATAAAACGTATGGGAATAAACATATAAAGTGAATGCCTATCCTAATTTGTCAGGCTTAAATGAATCCTATTCACTACCATTTTTTTTGTAATTAAAGTGGGCACGTTGTTATTGGAAATAATGGCTTAGTTGGTAATTTTTATTGATTATCAATATATATTAAATGAGATAAATGAGTAATCTAATTGTTTGTGGATTATTGTTTCCTGCGCACTCATTACACTGGGTCACACTGAAGTAAGCAATACATTTCTCAAGGAGAACAAATATTGTTTTTTATTAGCAAAGCCAAACACTTGTGAGTGCCAACAGAAAAAAGTGGTTGCAAGTCTTCATGTATACACAGAGGAAGACTCAAGGGCAGCAGGGTAGTCCCAATAGTGAGACAGATCAGGAGGACATATACCTCAGTTAAGGGATGAGTAAAAGAAGCAAAAAATCATTTAGATTGGAAAGGGCTCCTGAAATAATCTCGTCCAACCTCTCACTCAAAGCAGGAGAACTTCAGTGTTTGGTTAGATTGCTTGGTTTGCTGCCTTTTCAACACCTCCAAAAATGGAGGTTCTGCAGTGTCTCTGTATTTGACTGCCCTCATGTTGCCAGACCGCTACCACTGTTGGCATTGTCCATAGAATAGTTTGGGTTGGAAGGAACCTTTAAAGGTCATCTAGTCCAACTCCCCTGCAACTGAGCAGGGACATCTTCAACTCATCAGGTTGCTCAGAGCCCTGTCCAGCCTGGCCTTGAATGTTTCTGGGGATGGAGCATCTACCACCTCTCTGGGCAATCTATGCCAGTGTTTCACTACCCTCATTGTAAAACATTTCTTCCTCATGTCTAGCCTGAAACTCCCTTATTTTAGTTTGAAGCTATTACCCTTTGTCTTATCACTACAGGCCATAGTAATAAGTGTGTCCCAATCTTTCTAATAGGTCTCCCTTCTCCAGGCTGAGCAACACAAACTCTCTCAGCCTTTCCTCATAGGAGAGATGTTCCATCCCTCCGATAATTTCTGCGGCCCTTCACTGGCCCCTCTCCTACAGGTCCATATCTTTCCTGAACTGAGGGCTCCAGACCTGGACCCAGGACTCCAGATGGGGTCTCACCAGAGTGAAGCAGAGGAGCAGAATTACCTCCTTTGGTCAGCTGGCCAGATTCCTTTTGGAGCAGCCCAGAATATGGCTGGCTCTCTGGGCTGTGAGTCCAGAAAAGCTATCATTTTAAGCTTCCACTGTTGATTTACAAAAATTAGTAAGAGACTCTGGATCCAGACCAGAGCTACTAAGGAGAATAAATTTCTGGAAAAGAAGTAACTTCATGCCTTGACTTTATGCCTTCCTAAGTAAAAGGAAGAATTTTATGGCAGTAAATTCTGGGAAGGGTATAAGACTGTTAAGTTTTCCCTAGTTTATATGCACATCTACCTGTATTCATTCTATGGATGCTTTTTAAAGGACTGCATATTCTGATACCATACACCACACTTAGAAGTTTCCATCTGCAACTTGGAGCAGTGCTCCACACAAATACTGTCCTGGATCCAGCCTCTAGGAAAGTGCCACTGAAAGCAGTGAAAGCCCTTGCCTAGAAAGGCTTATAATTGGACCAAAATAAAAAAAAACAATCCATTGTTTATTACTTAACCTTTAGTCCTTTCCAACGTATATTTATCAGATAAAGCAATATCTGTTCTTGAGCTGAACATTTTTTCCACAGGCATGTGGTAAGAAACCAGTTCTTTTGGTGTTTTCTCTGAGGCCAGAATGTTCTCTTAAAAACAAGGTAGGAGTGAATATCAGCTATGCACTTTGGTACAACAGCATATGTTGGTCGGTGGAGTTCAAGATGTAATTAGTTATGTTCTTTTAACCCATATTATGTCCTTTTAGCTCCTTACATTTTCTTTACCAGTTGAAACTCAGAATCAAACACATAAATCAAATTGCTTGTATTCTCTGTTGACATTTTATTCCTATTATTCCAAATCAACTGTATCACCTAATTATTAGATTTCTCTGCATTATCCTTAAAGGATTGCATTCAAATACTTTTTTTTTTTCTTAACAAGAATTTCACAGGGTCTTCTTTTATTTTCCTTAGCCCTTTAACCTAACTTGAAATGTGAATAAAATTTTGCAGCAAATTTAATCTAAAACTGAGGCTGATAAACTATGCAGGAATCCCTGGGTTCATAATATAGCTATGCCATCAATTAGGTAAGGCATGCCTGGTCTAGGAATGAAAACCACTAGTGTCTGCTGTATTGAGTGAAGGGTGTGAATGTTTGATGTCCTGTAGAGTCATAGAACAACTGAAGTTGGATGGCACCTCTGGGGATTCTCTAGTCCAGGGGTGTCAAACCCATTTTCACCAGGGCCCGCATCAGACTTGTGGTTGCATTCAAAGGGCCAAATGTAATTTTAGGACAGTCCTGGTGGATATTTCTTTTCCAAACTGAGGTCCCCAGACTTGTTCAGATGGACCTCATGGCTCTGCCTTTTACTCTGTGTCATCCTTTCCCATTTTTGTTCTATCTCTTGTACCAGCTTTATTATCATGGGTCCTCTCCCTTTCCTGTACCTCTGCAGACATGTGCCACTTCTGGTTTTGGGAAATGGTAGAAGACCTGAGGCCTGGAGTGACCCTGCCACTCTCCTCTGTTCTGCTTCTCAGTACCACACAGTGTTACTGTCACCTTTCTACATCCTACATTTAACAAATAGCAGCTCTGCAGGCCCAGTACAGCAGTTGAGGGGTCCCTGCATGTCCTAGTCAATAGCATCCCATAAAAGACACCTTGGCTTGTTACACAGTGTTATTATAATGATAATAATAACACAGTTCGGAAGTTTTGATACCTGAAAAGTTAAGGCTGTGTCAGTGAAGGGTTGATCTCAGGCTAATTGCCTCCACTTTTCAGTAGCAGTTAATTAGATTTGACAGAGCACTGTGTTTAGGACACTTCAATAATTCTAGTTTTGGAGCTAGCTGAGGAACCTATGCATGATGCAGACATACTCTCTCTCTATTCTCTGTATATATCTTTCCAGCACTACAATAAAATAAAGTTTTCCACTTGCAAAATGGACTTATGCTACATACCCAGTGTTGAAGAATGCTAGGAGTGGTCCTGAGGTGGGGATGACAACAACTGCATGTCCTATGCAGGTTGCTTTGGGTTGCCAGGCAGGTTTACTGTTATGTGCTCTGTGACATCTCCAGAGTGTACTTGCTTTCCTTCCTCTGGGCCTGCTGCTTCCAACCAGAGATACAGGTTTGTTGATAATACACACAAGACCTACATAACTCATGAGAAAAAACATAAGAAATTAAGGGAATGCTTGTACATGTTATCGTGAATAGTTCTCAGAGACAGTTTCTATACTTACAGAAACATTCTGCAACTTTAGTGGAGATAAATAGAAGAAAAGCCATCAGCCTCAGGGGCTCTTTGTTTCTAGAAAGCTTTTAAGCTTCAGAATCCAGTATGTTTTGAAGGAAGTTGTTTTGTTTAATTACAAGATGGTTAAAAACAAAATAATAAAAAAATCCCAGGGCATCAATACACTAGGCATTATTCAAATTTATTAGGAAATAAGGGTCCTTGTCCCACAGGATTATTGTGTTTGAGGTTAAACTAGCAGAAAGATCCATCTCTCTCTGCCCTTAAGGCGGCATGTTGATAATTCAGCTTTCTGTCATGGTCAGTTCAAGTGGAGACCAATACAGATACACACATCTGCGTAAATGGTTCGTTATTTTGCTTTCTACGATAATTAAGTAAAAGCCTAATAGATGAGCACAATTACTTGAAATTAATCACTTTCAGGCTGGTTAAGTCATGACAGATTAATTGTGTGTAGCTATTACTACATCGAGAATTTTTTATTGGCAGAAATACCTAAGTAGCTCTCCTGTCTTAATGTATCATTGCTCTTTTATTAAGAAAATTGTAAATATTTGTTTATTCTAACCAATTGTATTTGTTGTTAGTCTTTAAAACTAAAGTGGTTTTAATTACATTTTGTATGGGTGACATTCGCCTGCTGTTATCCCAAGCAAATTATTAAACATCTTCATTTCTCTGATACCACTGTGTTTCATTCTAAATATTTTGGGGATGTAATGCCACTGTGGGAAAAACAGTCTGACATTACTACTGAACACAGCTTATGACAAAGGATAGGACTCAACTTCTAGAAGCAGTTCGGGATTTTGAATATATTATGGCATTATTTCAAAACTCTGGTAACTAGATTTTACATTAATTATTTGAACACTCAAGAAAGCAGTGTCTGTGTGTTCCTAACATGTGAAAGATCTATTACTTATTTGCTTTAAGCCATACAAAGCTTGATCTATAGGAACAGCCTTTACAGTTGCCCAAGAAGGTTTGAATTCACCTTAATTTTAGCGATCCAAATGTTAAGCTTATAAATTATTCTGGTTATCTCCTTCTGTAATCACTGGAAAGGAAATGAGAGAGGCATCACCAGAGAATGGTCGATTCCACACAGAAATCCATACTGTGATCACATTCATTAATTATTCTTAATGGCCAAAGTTCTGTGAGATGAATCTAAACACCCGTTACTAGTACCAAAGATTGGAAAAAAGGAAAGACTGCTGAGCAGATCTTGTAAGGCTGGATAAGCAATCTGACATTCTGCCAAACTGACATTATATGGTAGTTTATCCTGTCTTTTGGATATTCAACTTAGAAAGGCAGGCATTGTGGTCTTGAGGAACATCTCTACCTATTGGCTCTAAACAGATTCTGGAGCTCTTAGGTTCTATGTCTTGCTTTAGCATAGCTTGCATTAAATGAATGCCACTCACAAGGTCTACAAGATCTGCTAGCTATTTGGCTATTGTTGTTGTTCCGGGGTTCAAGGCAATTCCCTATTAGTAGAGAACACTGAAAAGCTAGAATTGCCACCTGAACTTGTGTTTTTCCAGAGATAGCTTTGTAGTGTATGAATTCCATATCTTTTTAATGTCAAGAAACCCCACATCTGTCTAATACGTGGAATACTCACAACTATTAGAAAATCTAAGTCAAGTGGATGCCAGCAGATCCTCTGCATTTTACTGCTATTGTGGCAAGAATTCATGGTAGTGTTGAAAATGGATTTGTTAAAAGAAAAACCAAAATCTTACTGATGTTGAATTTTATTTTGGGATTCAAATAGAAATCACCAGAAACAAGCTTAGGTCCTCTGTTATGGGATGAGTAGGTAAAGTACAATTCCAAGGAATAAGAAAAGGATGTATTAGTTCATTGGAGGAGCATTAAAAATTCACAGTTGAAGGTATCAGGATGCTGACCTAGAATAGATTGAGATTAATGATGAGTGACTCTGCTATTGTATTGATCGGTGCCTGCGGCTCTTTAGTTAGATGATAAACCAAACAATATTGATTAAGGCTGGTGGCAAAATGTTTTAGATGTCAAAGCTGCGGCACTTTTCTTAAAGCTCAAAAAAGCCTTTAATTAGGTGTACACAATGGAATATATGTACAAACACGTACATACACACACTTGAAATACTTAAGAACAACTGCGAAAGGCACTGGTTTAGTACTACAAAGTGATTCAGGTTTTCTACAGGTCCTTTAATATTATTTTGGCAAGCTGTCATGGAACTAGTAGACTATACAGCAACTTTTACTAGAAAATTACCAAAACACTATATACATGGAAGATCAAGCAGTTTAACTCTTATTATATAGAGACTTGGGGAAAGAAAGAATATTGAAATGTCTACTTGTTACCTGAGAGATCCATTTCACAGCTGGAATATTCCTGGGGGGAAAATATAGATCTGAACTCATTAGTGACACAGTAGAAATTACTGAAATGTTGAAGAGATTTCAGAGAAAGGAGTAAAATAGGAAGTAGGCATAAGAAAATAAACACTTTCATGATGTAAAGAACTTATTGTAGTAACATTGCACACTCTTTGGCAAAATATCAACAGGGTTGTAACACACAATTGCAGCTTCTGGAAGTCACCAAAATTACCTCAGAAATGAATGTCAGTTATGTAGAATCTACCGTGAAGAAACAATAATGCTGGTGCAAGCATACAAACATGTTGCGAATCTCCTAGGCATCTGTTTTTCTAGTTTTCAGAGTTCCAGAAATGTCTATTCCATTTCTTCTTAGAGCAAATAGACTCTTGATGTGGCCCTGGTCAGAGCAATAATCAAACGCTGGACCATACACTGAGTTCATTCACAGACTCTATCAAAGTGTGCAAGTAAATGAAAAACTCAGGAAGGGTTTATTCCAAATGCAGAAGCTGTTTCCTAGCATAAAATATGGAAATGCAACCTCTTTAACTGGGTCACTTTTGTTCAAGCATATTTTACTATTCACAGAGATCCTGCAAGCAGGATATATGCCTTAAATATTCAAAGCAATTATTTATGTTATCATATACACAGCTACTAAGCTTAGCATTAATTTGCTCATTGGCTCTGATGAAATACCCAATGAATCTCTGCTGGCCAGGTAGTCATCAGTCAGCTGCAGAAGTGCTGCCTCTCTACTCTTTGCAAAGAGCTGATCCTAAATCTTGCTAAGTGTCCATCTGCTGATTCTCTGTGTTTTTTCTTTCTTTGGTGTCTATTTTTTTTTTCTTTTCTTTCACTTCCTTGGATCCTTGAATTGGTAACTATTATTGTCTCAACAACTTTGTTTCTGTCTGTGCTTTTACTTTTCTTATCTTTCTTTGCTTTAACTTGGGTATTTTGGCACACCTCAGCAACAATTTTCTCTGACAGGAAGCCACCCAGCTGTACTACACAAAACTGGGCTTTTGGTTACAGACAGCTGAACTCCTTGGCCACGGGTTACAGAGTCTTACAAATTTATGCTTCCTTAACTGGTAAATTAGTCAAGGTCATGTGCAGAGCTCCACCTGGGTTGAGGACACATATATATATTCCTGAAATAATCTCAGTGCCTTTCCAGCATTCTGCCCCTAACTCCATCATCTTACATTCAGCCTGGCAAAAATCCAGACAAACATCTACAACACTCTTTTGTGATCAGTGTAATCTAAGTCATAGGTGGATAAATAAAAATGTGACAAAATATGTTGTATAATGTTGTATATCTTTTCTATTTTTCCATGCAATGCATAGAGAAATTCTAGATCTCAAAATGAAAATGTCAACATACACTCTTATTATACCATTTTATTTCTTCTGTGTATACCAATTGAACAAAACATTCTGCAAAAATATTAAGAATGTTTAAGGTAGTCAATTCTGTCCACTGAAATGAAGTAAAATATTTTTGTTTCTGCTGCAGAATGGTCACTGGGCTGTTTTATCAGTTCTCAAAATTTGAATGACAGTACACTATGGGATGAATGAATTTTGAGCAGTTCTGGAGAGAAGGACTCAGGAATACAAGGGGATGAAAAATTGGACATGAGCAAGCAATGTGGTCTTGCAGCCCAGAAAGCCAACTGTATTCTGGGCTGCATACAAAGAAGTATGACCAGCAGGTTGAGAAAGGCTGTACTCATCCTCTACTTCCCTCTGGAGAGATCTACCTGGAGTACTATGTCCAGTTCTGGGGTCCTCAACACAAGAAAGACATGAACCTATTAGAGCGAGTCCAGGGAGTGCCAGAAAAATAGTCAGAGGGCTGTAACACTTCTCTTATGAAGAAAGACTGAGAGAATAGGGTGTGTTAAGCCTGGAGAAGGCTCCAGGTAGACCTTATAGCGGCCTTTCAATATTAAAGGGGACTTAAAAGGAAGATGGAAAAAATTTTTTAGCAGGGCCTATAGTGACAAGGCAAGGGACAAAAGTTTTAAACTGAAACAGGGTTGGTTTGGACTGGATATAAGGAAGACACTTTATAATGATGAAGGTGGTGAGACATTGGAACAGGTTACCCAGAGAAGTTGTGCTTCCAAAATTTCCCTATCATTGGAAGTGTTCAAGGTCAGTTTGGATGGGGCTTTGAGCAATCTGGTCTAGCAGAAGATGTCCCTGTGCATGGCAGGGGGGGTTGGACTCGATGACCTTCAAAATTCCCTTCAAATCCAAACCATTCTATGATCCTATGATTCTAAATATGCTGCTTTCTCTTTGCTTAATGTAATTGAACTAAGTATCAATACTTCACTTCAAGATCTGCAATATAGATGTCTAAAATCAGATTAACTGAATCCTATCCATGGTATTTTTAATGATTAAATAAACAGGTTTGATATTGAAAAAAGAAAATATTAACATGGGAATGGAAGAAAGACTTTTAACTATGGGATTCTTTTCAATACTTGCACTGTTCAGGGAAGTGGGGACTTGGTATATGTAATTGTTTTCTTATTTCAATTTTTTTTCCAAGGGTACTTATTGGAAAAGTGTTTTTCTTAAATAAGAATGTGTTGCTGAAGTAATATAGCAAGACTACAGTTATTTTATTTTAGAAAATGAAAACATGGCAGACTGAGTAGAACTTTGTTAGCATTCAAAAGCGTTGCTTACATAAGTATGAAACGAATTTTGAGTGTTTATTTTTATTGCATGTTAAAATGCTACATAATGCTTTAAAATTAAATCACATAAATACTATTTTTGCATTTGGAAGAATGTTGCAAGTTTTTTCACTAAAAGTAGTAACTTACACAACAAAAATCTTATTAGTGACAACAAAATTGACTGAACTTTAGAAATGGTACTCAATATTTGAAGGCTGCAGTTGCTGAAGTATATATTACTACCATTCTTCAGACTGAAAAAAGTATATTTGAGAGATTATATGATTTGTAGATGAGATTAATAGGTATTGTCAAATCCTGTGTTTATAACTGTGACACATATCTTTATATGAAAAACTGTTTTAAGATAATGATAATAAAAGAATACAATAAAAAGCACCTTCTAAAGATTTATTTAAATAAAAAACCCTAACAATGGAAAGTGAACTCACTGAACTAAGTGCTTATGTATACAAAGGTGTAGGTATTAGCTCCTTGTTAAAAGCAAGTAACATATTCAACAAGAGATATTCTTCAAATTAATTCACAGGATTTACTGTCTTTACTAAAATATATAAAAAATTTGCACCTGTTTTGCCAGGTCTGCTCTATTAAACTCAATGCATGCATCTGAATAAAAAATGGCTGGATAGCCAGGCCCAAAGAGTTGTGGTGAATGAAGTTAAGTTCAGTTGGCAACCGGTCACAAGTGGTGCTCCCCAGAGCTCAGTATTGGAGTCAGTTCAGCTTAATATCCTTACCAATGATCGATATGAGAGGATTGGGTGCACCTTCAGTAAATTTGTAGATGACACCAAGTTAGTGTGAATGTTGATCTACTTGAGGGTAGAAAGGTTATACAAAGGGATCTGGACCATCTGGATTGATGGCTCAAGCCCAATTGTATGAGGTTCAAGAAGGCCAAGTCCTGCATTTGGATCATAACAACTCCATGCAATTCTACAGGCTTGGGGAAGAGCTGCTGGAAAGCTGCCTGGTGGAAAAGGATCTGGGGGTGTTGGTCAACAAATGGTGGAACATAAGCCACCAGTGTGCCCAGGTGGCCAAGAAGGCAAACAGCATCCTGGCTTGTATCAGAAATAGTATGGCCAGCAGGAAGTGATTGTCCCCCTATACCTGGCAGTGGTGAGGCTGCGTCTTGAATGATGTATTCAGTTTTAGGCCCCTTACTACAGGGAAAAACAATGAGGTGCTGGAGTAAGTTCAGAGACGTGAAACAAAGCTGATGAGGGGCCTAGAGAACAAGTCTTATGAGAAAGAGCTGAGGCAATTGGGGCTGTTAAGCCTGCAGAAAAGGAGGCTGAGGGGAGACTTTATTGCTCTCCAGAACTACATGAAAGGAGGTTGTAGCATGGAGGGTGTTGGTCTCTTCTCCCAATTAACAAGTGATAGCACAAGAGGAAATGGCCTCAGGTTGTGCCAGGGGAGGTTTAGGTTGGATATTAAGAAAAATTTCTTCACTGAAAGGATTGTCAGGCCTTGGAACAGGCTTCCCACGGAAGTGGTCAAGTCAGTATCCCTGGAGGTAAGATGTCTAGATGTGAGACTTAGAAGACACGGTTTAGTAGTAGACTTGGTAGTGTTAGGTTAATGGTCAGACTCAATCTTAAAGGCCTTTTCAAACCTAAATGATTCTATGATACTATGAATACAAGGTCCAAATTTTTAGATTTTAGCAAAAAGAGCTCTTAGGGATATGACAGTCATTCATCAGAACCCGGCCTTCAATATCTCTAGCTATTTGAAGACCTCCCTTTTCTGAAGGACTATGTCATGAGTTCCTCTGCATTTCAATGTGTCATTTTAGAGACTTTTCAGAGCTCATCCCGTTGACGATGCCAGCAATTCCTCCTGCTGCTGGCTAGTTCCTGCACAAATCCAGTTCCTGTGACTGCTATTCTTACTCTTATTCCATTCTTATTGTTATACTGAGTCTGCCAAACAGCTGTATACTTTCCTCCAGTAAAGAGAGAATCTGCCATATGGGTGGATTCCTCAAAAAACCCATAGAAAGCACAGATTTCATGACATGCTCCCCTCCTTCACTTCCAGACTCTCAGACATGCATTTGTCTGCAGCTAGGCCACAAAGTGAAATGCAGGGGCCATGCTAATATGGGCCAGCTATGATTAGGGTATCTTGAAGCCAGGAGTCAGTTTAGAGCTGATACAATCTCCGTACCAGGTTAACTGTGCGTGATGAGGTTCACTTCTTTCCTGTTCTATAGGTTAGGCCCTTCCTCTAACTTCCCAAAGTGAGAAACAGTGATTAAAATGTTTGAGATTTAAACTAATTTCACACTATTTATCAAATAAGCAAAAGTAAGTGAAAATTGGATAGCATTATTATAATCTCAGTGTCTTATAAATTAATTAGCAATCCTGGAGACTAGAGAAGTGCATGAGATATGTTACCCAAGTAGATCCATGGTATTGTTCAGTTATTCCATTCAATAGATAAGCTACTGTTATTCTTTCATTTCACCAATCCTTTACTGTTTAACTACTACAGTTACCAAAGATTGCAACACACTACCAAGAAATAAAATATTGAAATATTGATTTTTCATTAATTCTTTCCCGTTAAGTCTCATTGTGCATATTCTTGAAGTTCCTTAAGGTACATCTTGAGCATTTTCAGGTCTTGGGTTTATAATGCAGGTACTAAATTTTTGTATTCAGTTTGGATTTCAATAAAGTTCCTCTAAACATCATTCAGATGATATTTCTTTTTTTTTCATTTTCATGAGAATATTTTTGAGAAAACAAAACAAAAGCATACAAATAAAAATGTTACCATATGAAGCAAGAAAAAGATAACTTTTAAACGTGTAAGTTATAAACAACCTTGGTTTCTGACTTAGAATTGAAAAAAATGACATCCTAGTATAAGGAGGAGAGCATTCCACTGCAAACTCTCTGCTTCAAAGAAGACCAAGTCAAAAGGAGTCTCTGTCAGGCTCCTAGTTGAATCTGAGCTGTGATCATTTATGGTAGTGGTCCAGAAACTTCTCTCAACCAAGGCATTTCATTGGTAAAGGGTTCTGTCTGTCAAACAAGGGCTGTGTGCATGGCCATACTGGTCTATTTGTCTAGAAGTTTCTAGTGTTTTCGGGGTCTGAGGTGGGGAAGGAGAAAGTGCACCTACCACAGACCCTTAAGACCATTGAGTCCAACAGTAAATCTGACACTGTCAAGTCCACCATTACACCATGTCCCTAAGCACCACATCTACACATCTTTTTAATGGTTCCAGAGATAATGACTCAGCTATTTTAGAAATATCATGACCAATATCCAGTAGATGACAACATAGACTGCTCCCGTGTTTCAGTACTTTGTTGAATTGAGGCTGTGAGAATGAGAAGACCAGAAACTGGATATATGAAGAAAATATATTTAAAAGGGGGACCAGTATGAGCTGCACAACATTTTCATATGTTCAAATAACTGCCATGTATTCAATTTATTGAAAAGAGTCTGTGATCTGGTTAGTATATTTGTGTGTATCTAAGTACCTCACTTATGTTCTCAAATTCTTGTTTGCTTTCCTTGTGAGTACTTTCTTGTATGGGAGAAGTGTACTAAAATTAAACAAATATATGGCCTCAGAGTGACTCAGGAAAAGCAATTTTTTTTTCATTTCAGTACTGGTTGTTTATGAAATATGCATGAGGCACAAAATCTGCAACTGCAGATGTACACGCACTAAGGATCCTACAGCTGTTGGTTAAAATCAAAACAAAAAAACAGTAACAAGAATGATCAAAAGCAACAAATGGAAAACTTTCTCTTCAGAAACTCTTAATTTAAATCTTGGGGGAGTATTCAAAGCAATATACTATTTGAGTTGTTACTGCTGAATGTTAAGTTTTTTTGTAGGTTCTTTCTGGACTGGCCACTGAAAATGAAGCTTTAGTAGCATCCTGTGACAAACAGCTGTGTTCACTGTGTGTTGAAATGTTACCTAATTTTCTCACTATGACTTCAATTGCTTTAATGCCTTTGTGGCTTCAATGGCTTTGGTGACTGAGACAAGCAGAGCTGTTTTGTCATACAAGTTATGATACTTTGCTTTTAATGTGATGCAATGTGTAGAAAAAAAAAAACTAAGGGTATTTATAATCAAAGTATGCAGATGCAGATCACCAGGTTTGCCAAGATCTACGGCATTCATTGTTTACCAATATCATTCCATGATTACCAGGTACTGAATGTCAAGTTACACAAGAAGGACACTTCATTACAACCTTCTGGCTGCTCTGCATTGGAAAGCTGGCAGGTAAGAAGAAATGAAGGGTCTGATGCTGTATAAACATCTAGGACACACTGCATTGTAAAATTTTATTTATAATTAAGGTAGTGGTAGAGCTTGATGAGGTTTAATATAAAAATTGTATGGCTATTTTTCAGATAGTTGAATTTCTAAACCTGCTCTAGTAATCTGAGGTTGAAAATGTATTTTACACATTTAATAACGTAATTTTTTAAAACGGTTGTCAGAGTGCCTAGAGCTTTTCACAAGGATATTTCCTACTACTGCCCACATCCAATTTCTTTTCTGTTATTCAAGAAATTCTAATAAAATTAAGATGAGGTTAACCAGAACCTAAGCCTTTAAGATGTTACTTCTCCGACAAGAAGAGAGAGTTATTTTTACAGAAGGAATCAGAGAGAACAGAAGCCAGCAGATCTTGTGAATTTTCGCTGTGTCCTACAACTTTTGTTTTGGCTCCTCTTGTCCACTGTAGTACGTTTTTCACCCAAGGAGTCTGATTCTGAACATATTTGAAACAGTTGCCACTAAAGCCAGTGATCACAATCATTTTGGCTTTGACATAATTGTATGGAACTAAGACAACATCAGTGTTTCTAAAAAGCTAGAACTGAATTGTTTCTATAGTGAATTATTGCAGCACCCATGTTTGTGCTTTGGTCTTTTTTCACTTTGTGTATTTTGGGTGAAGTATTTTGACTATGAAGAGATCTCGGAGGACACAAGCAGACTTCTGTATATAGTCAAAGTGTGAGAAATACTTAAAGTACCTAATGCTACTGTGGAAATCTGAATGTGATATAGCTGGCCCTTTTTGTACTGTGATTAAAACAAAACCAAACCCAAAACAAAACAAAAACCAACCAAAAAACCCAAGAAACCACCACATTATCATTAGCTGAATCTTATTTTATGTGTGGAAGAATATCAGAAGCCAGACAACCCAATTGCAACAGCTATTTTTTTCTCTTCCAAAAATCCCAGGTGGTCATATAGTCTGAGAGTTGCAGTAATGTGAGTTTTCAAAAAAACCTTGTAGGAAATATATGCCCACTACACACTGAAGGTTGAGAGCACCTAGCATCAGTTAAAGCCCCCATAGAGAACTGGGAAGACCTAAAGATTTTTATTTCTCTTTTCCAATACCTGTCTCCCTATATCAGAATGTTTTACATTAGAATTATAAGGCAAAAAAACCTCTACCCTTATTTACCTTTAAATAATAAAAACAACTTGACAAGGTATGGGAGGTCTGCTATTAAACTGAACAATATTAAGCTGGAACTCGATTTGCCCCAACTCTCATAATCACATCTTAAACAGAATCATAAATCACGATGGAGTTACAGTGAAGGAGATTGACTTTGTCAGGTTTCTTTTTTTTGTTTGTTTGTTTGTTTTGTTTTTTTTAAATTTGCTAAAATAGTTACACAGAGCTACATGAGCTACATGGGGCTATTTAATCAAGGTTTTTTTAAAATTAAAGTATGTTTTTTCTGAAAAAAACTTTGGCAAACAGTGTCTTTGAGTTTCTTACATTTTTATTTCTAGTATATTCTGTTTTCTATTTGTACCCAGTATTTTTTTCACTAGTAGTGCATTTGAAATGGTAGTAAGCTGTCATATTGAATTCTGTCACAATCATATATATCATCATACTAAACCAGCAGAATTTCTTCCATCAGAACTGGAAGGATTCCTGGACAATCAATTTAAATGCCTTATCACTTACTGCACTGTAGGGTTCAATTTAAAAATAGATAAAACACATATTTCCAGAACAAATCATACAGTACTTGCTTTGCAATGAGACGGCTGAAAGCCTGGTATCTTGAACATGAGAATAAGATGAGTACTAATTTTAAAAACCATTGTTTTCTGTATTCTAATATTAGCATGGATTTCTTTTACTGAGATATCAATAATGTATTGCCCATGCCATATCTTTTTTTTTTTTTTTCTCCTGGCTTGGTAATAAAAGGAGTAATAACAAAAGCAGTAATAATAAAAGGAGCACAACAATCTTAAAATACAAATTTATTTACAAGATATCCTGGAGAAAGATGTGATAGAGAAAATATCTAAGGTCAGAAAGAAATTGAAAGGACCTAACTTTTATGATTTGTCTTGGAAATAATTAAGTTAGAAAAAGAAAAACATTCATAGTTTGTTATACTGATGCATGATCTTTGACAGTGTAAAGTTGGCAACAATGCATAAATAACCAAATGCTTACTCAAGATCAGAACAAAGCCTCAAGGAAAGACTATAAAAGGTCTTCTCAATGTCTTTGCATTTACTGCTCTGGTACCCATTCAAAACTTCAGGGAAGAAGCAATCTCTGTTCGCCTGATATGACAAATTGTCCCAGACCTTAGAAAATAGGCATATAGGAAAGACATATAGGCTATTCCTGTGGTGTTTTAGTGAACCTCCTGTGTCATGTTGTTCCCTATCCATCTCATGTATGATTTTGAAAAGGAGGCTACATAAATTAGTATTTTCAGGAAATGGTAAGTTTCAAACAGTTATCAGCTGTTACCATTGATTAGAATTTCCTAGTTTCATTGAATAGCATACATCTAGTTGGCACAAGAACAGGCCATAGATACCAGACACTAAGAAAGTAGATCCTTCAGTGTTGAAAAACATTCAAAAAACAGGATTTAGTATAAATTCCATAAGCAGAGAGCTTCTCCCTATTGTGAGCTCAGTCTCCTTACAAATAAGCATCAAAATATTTGTACACCCAAGAAAAGGAGGATTGACAGATCACTTCAGCACTGATTTATCACAGCAGTTCAAAAGCTTCTGAAGAGCTTCCTTTCTGCATGCAGCTGAATGCTCAGTCCAGCCTGCACCTACAGTAATGCACTGGCAAGGCTGCAGGGTGAAAAGGGACGAAAGGTGAGGAAATGTGAAAGCAGGGTTTGCAGTATGACTTTGCTGAGCATCCTGTGGTAATTCAGTGATACAGAAGACTTGTACATATGGGTATTTTTCATATGTTAGATAATGCCACTAGAATAGCAGAGACATTTTTAGCTCTCAGAGGCATTTTTAACTCTCCTCTTTCCCTCAGGCATCTTCTAACTACTGTTTCTGCCTCCTACTTGCCAGACCTGCACGACTGTTCTCCCTGGACTGCAACAGCAGCAGCTATCAACTTGGATCGGGCATATTTGCTTCAATTCAATGCCATTTTCTTACCCTGCCTTTGCTACAGGTCACAGAAGATAAGAGATGGACTCACAATTGGACACAATCTTTCTGCTTGCCCTAAGCTAGCGTGATTCCCTGGGCATCATACATCTTGAATTGGATGTAGACTCTATTCAGTAACCATTGATGTTTGTGGAGTTCTGCAGTTCAGGGCACTAAGCATTTACAGTCTTTATCAGTCAGCATGGGCTGAAGTTGCAGCAGGAATAAGCCATCTAAATTCCAGAGAACGAACACACCATCCATGAAATAAATAGGACAAGGCTGATGGGGGGAGGTGACATATTTAACTTCATTTTAATAAAGACTATTCTTTCTGCTTACATTCTTTGCCTTATTTTTACTCCACGTAGAATACAGGGTCTCTTTTTCAAGTCAACCAGGAATCACAAGCTGCAATTACGTCATTGACATCAACTTAGGAAATTAGCATCACTATAACAGAAAGTAAATTCCTTTCCTTTCTTGGTGGCATATGTATGTTTCTGGAATGGGAAAAAAGTATTATTGGAATTTGTCCCTTCTTTGTTCAGCCTACAGCCCATTCTACAACCCTTTGTCTTTTGTTTATCTCAATTGAGGTGATTAAGACATTTATGATTTGCCTCTCCAGTTTTACTCTCCCTTTAAACACTGCCATAGAGGAATAAAAACCAGAGAACTTGAGAGAAGTTCCCACAACCCAAATTCAAACCTCTACCTACAATGAAGGGCAGAAAATGAGCAATGGTGAGACTGAGCATTTCTGAATATTCAGGCTTCTTTTCAGGGCTCCCCAGAAGCATGGATATTTTCAGAGTACAGAAAAAGAAAGCTAGATTATTCTGACTTTGCTTATTCAATATCCAGTTCTTTATGATGAAAGAGATTATTGAAGAAAGCTGTGATGTGTCAATGCAGAGCAAAATTGCACTGAACTAAAAGATGAATGTGCACAAACCATGCATCTCCTTTGCCATTGTAGCGTTTATATATTATTTATGTCTGCACTGAGAAAAATTTATATATTAATGCAGTCTTTTTTAATGTCACTTAGCAATATTTCAGCATCTACTTTCCCACTGCAGGTCACTAACAGCAAGTTTTTATATACTCTCAGTCAGAAAGAGAACAATAACTAGATGACCTTCTGATCTTATCATAGTGAATTGTCATTATTATCAAAATAAAGATAAAAATTTAAATGTGAAGAAGCCTTGGACTTTCCTAGTGAGAAATAACAATAGTAGCTATATTTATGTGTCTGTCTTCACACTTTTTGGCTATCGGGCAGAGCAAGGATCTCAGAAAGAAAGCACCCTTGGCTTTTCATTTCAGTATGAAATTTTCATTTCAGTATGAAAATCACTTTCCATTTTGTTGGTTACTGACTATGTAGTCATGTGTAAGCATGTTCAAAACATTTTGCTTAGAGAACAATGGTGCATCAGGCCAAATATGATCCTATGCTGAAATATTTATCTTTTTTCCAAATATGATTATGATCAAACCACAAGGTTGTCTAAATCTGTTATACTGAAATGGCCAACAAGATGAAAAACCATGCACTTAAGCTCTGAACAAAGCATCAACTGTGGAATACATAAGTGTAAACATAGCAATTTGGAAATGTCATCTAAGAAATATATACGGCCTTCAAATGCACCTGTTGCCTCTTTTAGGACAGTGGCAGTAATTTAGCAATGCCCTGTAGAACCCCCAATCCTCTATCAATCAATGGACACTAAAGAATTAAAGGTTAATTCCTGCTCCCTCTTCCTAGTAAAATTAAGAGGACCTATATCTCTGTTTGCTCCTTCAAGGCCAGATGGAGTAGCTAAGTAGCTTGAATAATAATTTCTTATACAGATATATGAATAATTCATTCTTTGATTCGTGACCAAACTCAGAAAAAGCACTGTTCTTGTATTATGTGAAATACTTTTTTCCTGCTTGGGAAAACAATAAAACATAGCTGCAGACTTGATCTAGGTGAGTTCATTGCACCTAAACCAGTATTTTTCTCTTTAAAATTTTCTTAAAGACTTTGTTATTACTATCAAATAAATAAACTTAAAATATGATGTTTTAGACTGAAAACATGAAATATCTTGACTTTCAAAGCATCTTCTTAAATAGTTTAAACTGTCACTAAATTCAACATGCCTTTGGACATGCATTCAAGTCAAGTTTAAATGAAGTTTTTGAAATCCTGAATTTGCTTTTTTATTCCTAACTCTTGTTTATAACCTTTATGCAACACTCTCAGGATTGTAAAACTTTCAATAGTTATGTTTAGATGTGAATGACCTACTCACAGGATGGAGTACTAGCTGACTAGAACCTGGATAAAAAGCAGAGTGTATGAGAATCTGAAGTGAGCACCTTGGATTGAGGAAAAGGCAGTAAAGAAAGGTTCCTTATGATGCAATATTTCAGGTGAAGAGAGCAAGGAGAAGTTCAGTAAGGCTTTGTGACAAATTGTTAGACCTCAAACTTAAACTTCCTAGAAGCTATTTAGGCTTAATTTTAATTTTGATTCCTTCTTTGAAGGCCTTCCTTACCAACCTTGGTTAAGCAAACACACTGGTATCTCTCATGGAAACCTCTCAGTAGAGCTGCCAGCTTTCCTTTGGTCAGTCATTTCTTTATCATTCTCCTTAGACCAATTTTTCAGTAGAACAGCTAACAAGTAAATTTCCCACTAACTCCTTTTTCGCTCCCATTATTTTATTAGGCAAATTTCTCAACTGTTCCAGTCTATTCTAACGTTCTAACTTTGGTTGACCTACTATTGTTCCAACTCCCTATGCATTTCTCAGTTGATTCTAGCTGAGGTCCTGCAGACACTGAAATTATCCACCTGATGCCACTCTTTATTTGTCAGGCTAATACACAGATAATTTGGACTTGTTGTGTCACAGCTTAGCCATCTTATTTTAAACCAAAGAGCCAGATACAGGAAAGTGTATAATGTCACAGAAATATTTTAAGAGCAGGACAAAATAGTTTTAAACTAAGTGTAAAGAAGGCTATATTTAAAAAAAAAAAAGCTACAGTGTTAAGTATAGTGATGCATTAAGTAAGGAATAGAGCATTTAGCAGTCTAAAAGAAGCATATAGTGCAACTACCTTTATGTTGGATACTTCACCTGTGATGTTTCCTGAATTTATCAGGAAACTTAACTGTGCAGGTCAGCTGTTTGTGACCAGATGTCTTTCTTTTATATTTCCACTTGAATTATTAGATCATTACTTTCCTGTTATTTTTAACCCTTGTGTATTTATTTATTTTTTTTTTTTAATTGTTACTGTTAATATCAGCAAAGTGCATTCAACACCCATGAGAATTTCTTCCTGGTAGGCACTGTCACATATGACATTGTCCATTATACTTTGTAAAGTTGACACAAAGCTCCCTGGTGTTCTATTAGATGATGTAATTGAATTAATTACTTGGAGCATGCTGCTCATGAGAGGCATATAAAGTAACAAATGTCAAACATTTGCCAGGAGACAATAAGACATTATTGGTAAAGAGAGAGTTTGCATTATGCCCAGTGGCAAATCTGGGAACAGTCTTCATATTTCATGTCAAATTTGTCTTTTGGTCTCACAAAATTCAGTATATACTGTGGTGGTTGAACTGAGATAAAATTTCAAAGGTCACAAATGATAATACCAACTGTGAAGATGTATGAGTGAATAGGTAATTTCTAAAGATTCATATGTGTTTCTCTTCTGCTTCTATTTCCCCTCCCAGTTCTTGTTTTCCACAAGGTGGATAGCAATTGTAATATCCACCGTTGAGTATCTTAAGATGTCATTTGGTACCCAAAGCAGAAGTATCGAAGAGTCAAATTAAAAACTATTTCAGATTCCAATATTCTCAAAGCAGTTGGACCTTACTAGCAGATCAGTATGAATAAAAGAAGGAATAAAAGAAGGACGTTGACCACCTCTCTAGAAAGTCTATTCCAGTGTTTGTCCACCCTGTAGTTAAAGAAATACTTTCTAATGTCAGGTCTGAACCTCTGTTGGTGTAGCTTTGAGCCATTCCAAAATATCTTATCACTGGATACTGGAGAGAAAAGATCACCATCTTCCTCTCCAGGTACCCTCCTCAGGAAGCTGTAGAGAGAAGTGAGGTCACCCCTCAGCCTTCTTCTCCAAACTAGACAAACCTGAGTCCTCAGCTGTTCCTTGTGGGGCGTTTCTTCCAGACCCTTCGCCACCTTTGTTGCTGTCCTCTGAATACACACAGTACTCAGGGTGAGGCCACAACAACACTGAATACAGTGGGATAATCAGCTCTTTTGACCCTCTGGTTGTACTGTGATGCACCCCAGGATGCAGTTTGTCCTCTGGGCTGCCAGGGCTCACTGCTGGCTTATGTTGAGCTGCTGTCATCCAGCACCCCCAGATCTGTTCCTGCAGGGCTGCTCTCCAGGTGCTCCGAATTTATACTTGTGCCTGGCACTACTTTGTCCTGAGGGAAGAATCCAGCATTTGGACTTGTTAAATTCCACCCCATTAATCATTGCCCAATGCTCCAATCTATCTAGATTGCTCTGCAAGGCTGCCTCTCCCTCAAGACAGTCAACAGCTCTTCTCAGTTCAGAATCAACAGCAGATTGCTAACGATGCATTCAACTCCTGCAACCAGGTCATTGATAAATGTATTGAACAGAACTGGCCCTAGAATTGAGCCCTGAGGAACACTGCTGGTGATAGGTTGCCAGCCAAATGTAGCCCCATTCACTACACTTTGTGTCCTGCCCTTCAGCCACTTCTTTCTCCAGTGCACCGTGTACATTCTCATCTCACATTTGGGCAACTTGGCCAGAAGGAAAGTATCAAAAGGCTTAATAAAGTCCAGGAAAAACTACATTCACTGCTTTGCCTTTATCCACTGTGCAGGCGGCCTTATACTAGAAAGATACCACATTACTAAAACAGGAATTTCCCTTTATATATAACCCCCCTTTAAGGGTTGAAAGTTTACAATGAGGTCTCCCCAGAACCTCCTCTTCTTGGGGCTTAACAACCACAACACTCTCAGCCTTCATAAGAGAGGTGTTCCAAACTTTTGACAATTTTTGTGGTACTCTACTGGACCTACTTTGGCAGGTCCATCTCTTTCTTGTGCTGGAGATCCTAGAGCTGGGTGCAGTACTCATGAGAGCAGACTAGAAGGGGAGAATCACCTCCCTTGACCTGCTGGCCATGATTCTTTGTATGCAGCAATATCGTGGTTTTTTGGGTTGCAAGTAGACATTGCTGGCTCATGTTCCATTTTTCATCCCCCAGTATCCCCAAGTCTTTCTCTGCAGGACTATTCTCAATCCAATCATCCAATAATAGGCTATGAGGAAATGAGAAATTATGAGAAATGGTCCAAGCATAGGCCACAAGAAAGGTTTCTGCAAGTTGCTCACTTATAGAATTGTTTTTAAGCAGTAGAATTTATGTTATTCAATATAGCTAGTTTAACATTACTATTAAAAAGATTGTTTAATTTCTTCTAACTTAATATTCTCCTTTTAGATCCGGACTGGAAACCCATCAGGTGCATATCAGATCATTTACTTTTTTGAGTAATCCTATCAGAAAGAGTTGCATGTTTGAATAACTTCTAGCCACTAGCAATAAGAACTTCATACCTCAGTATTTATGAGTTATAGGTTACTTAAAGTTTATTTTTAACATTGCAGGAATTAAGCTAAATTAATGTTCATTAAATGTTCATTAAAAATTGAATTTTCTAAACTTCTAAGTGAAAAATGAATACAATATGTAAGAAAAAATAAGGCTTGGATTTGGCCTTTTTGTAGACCTATTATGTGATATCTGCCTTTTCAAATAAATAAAAATATAAAATATTGCAAATAAATTAAAAAGCTTTTCAATTTCAAAAGAAACTGGAAACTAAACAGAGACGGAAAAGTAATGTTCTTCTGAATATGTAAGAGTGAAAAAAAAAATTATTTTTGATCTACAAATCTTGCCCTCAAATTTAAGAACTTTTGGTTTGCAGGAGGTATTCATTATTTTCTTTCAAATTTACTGTTAACCAGGGACTATATGATCATCACAAACAGCTCTTTTAATGTTGCAAAATACTAGGGAAATGTTTCCCTCAAAATGGTTAAGTGTCTCAGCTGAACCCTTATCACACAACTGTACAAAGTGAGGATTACAAAGTTATCAGACAGTAGAGGGAGAATAGCTCATTTCACTTTCCATTAAAGTACTGTGTTATGTAAATTGTCAGGGAACTCTTTGTTCAAGCAGTTGAAATGTGTAGCCAGCTGTTTTCAGAGATATTTTAATTATTTTATCAAGAAAACTTCATGGTTGTTGATACGTGTCCAAAAAGCAAAGAATTGGTTAAATTATCTTGCTAAATGATTTGCACTAGGTCTCTGGATTTTAAGCTTTTTACGAATATAGCTAATTTTATGAAAGAATCCCCATCAGGAAGCCCCTGATGGCAGTTAATTTGGCCTTCTTCAATGTCAAATATGATATGAACAAGCTTCTTCATTGTGGAAGCTGAGAAATAATTAATATGCTATGCAATATTTGATATGTGCACCATTTCATGAATTGTGCCATTTTTAAGACACAAATTCTGTTCTCAGCTTTCTTTCTTTAATTTCTGTGTGATTGTAGAGACCATTTCTGATCAAAGACAGTGTTTCTTTACTACCCAGTGTTTACTATGTAAACAAAGCAGATAAAACTAACAGATTGTATAGAGCATAAATATTAAAATAGTTTCATAGAAGTTGCACAGGCTGATCTTTATTTCTTGTCATAAATTCTTCTGAACCAAATAAATGTGTTTGTGCAATAATATTTAAAAAAACCCACAAATGTAATTAAAAATATGCCACGTTACTGAAGGTTCCTAGAAACTATTAAAATACTGAAAGTTAAACCTACCAGACTCTTTTCCCATCAGCTATATTTCCTAAATGAGTCACCACTGTAATATGTGTGCCACTCTCTTTCTCCCGTACCTTTGTATCTCTTTTTTCCCAATAAAATAAGTTAAAATAGACATTTTCCTTTCCTCCCTTTTTTGTCTATAATATTAAAGGTTTCTGAGGTTCCGTTTTGGTGTTAATTTCTCAAACATGTAGTTTGAGGAAGCTATAAAGGTCTGATTTTCAGAGAGCAGATGCTCAGTCTTTCACTCTTAACCATTTCACTTTGAATATCTCAAACCACCAGTCACTTTTGAAAACATAGAGCTGACTCCTTAGAATATTACATAAGAAAATTCAAAGATAACCAATTATTACCTCACTAAAGAGAATCTACTGCAAAGCAAATGTTTTTACTACTCTGTGGTAATGAGCACACAGAAAAGTCAGAAGATCAGATGTGACAATCAGGCATGGCTAGGAATCCTCTATCAAGATGTAATGCTAGTTTAATTCTTGTCTTTTTCCATATGCCACTTTAGTGAGTTCCCCTTTGCTTGTAGTTGCTGAACAGCTGAATATTTTCCCAGAAATATTTTAACAATCCTGTACCACAGTTTTCTGCTGAGTTTAACTATGCTAATTATGACCATATCCAGATACCAGTATTTATAGTCTATAGCACAAAACAATGCACATAGAAAACAGCAGGACAGCTCACAAAATAAGGTTGTCAATCATCTCGCTTAAGCCTGGTTGTCCCCTCTATACTAGTCCAGAGTCATGACAGGAACAAATTCCTGCAACACTGTGATTATTTCTGATGAGAGAGAACTGTAGTGTTTGAGGTTCAAAGCACTAGATGGATTGAAAGACAGATAAATAAATGAAGAAAAGCATAAGAAATTAAAAAAAAAAAAAAATCCAGTTCTGGGCCTTGGAATTCCCACTCCTCTTTGGGTCAAATATGTCTTCATTCATATTGTGAAATATGAGAGATAATAGTCAAATGGGCAAAGATGCATATAAATATATACATATGTGTATGTATAGGCATAGAGTTACACTATCAGCCAAGGATTTTATGAATAAATAATTCTGTAAATTGTCAGGAACTTTAAAATTTAAACTACAAAGAGATCTCTTCTTCACTTATTCCCATCAGTCTTTTGATAGACTGGAGAAGAAATACATGTTTATCAATGCTGACAGTAATTATCCAGGAAAAGAAAGTGATAACCTTTATCATGTCAAACTGCTTAAACTTAAAATATACAGTTTCTGAGGTGCTGTCAAGTGCAGTTAACTAATAAGAGCTCTGCTGGAAAGCAGTGACAGTGTGGTGACAAGCTCCAAGTCTGTGCAAGATCAAGGCAACTTAGAACCTCGTACCAATTATCTGTTGGATATATAACAGTCTTCTACGACTGTCATGCTTGGAGAGAGAGAAGTGAGAATGAAGAGAGATACCTTAATGAGACATATGGTACCATGGTCTTTGGTGCTCTGAATGAGGCATGTGTCACAGATACTGCTGAGGACAGAGAGTCACTTCTACCTTCATCCTTCATGAGGTGCCGTATATCTGACTGGCTGCATAGGTTGTCTCAAGGTAGGCTAACTCACACTGGTTTTAGAGCTGACAGAAAACAGAGTGATGTTACCTGATGCAGAAGAATCTATCACAAACTGAATATGAATGCAGACTGGCATGACATGAGTCATCCTTTACACAACAAATAAATAACAAGAGCAAAAAATGAACCCAGCATGTTTCCTAGCAGTCTTCTGGCAGCATGATAGGAAAATATTGTAAATATTTACAGTTATAGTCTTTGGCAGTGAAATCATAGTAAATATTGCTAGCAATACTCAGTTTAGCAGGTCAGCTATCTGCAGTTGTCATTCCGGAAATATTGACAAAAATTAGAAAAGAAAAATGTTATCTTGATAAAAAATTCAGTGTTATCTAATACTCTGAATTTTTCTAGTCTTGTTACGAATTTTTAATAGTTTCATTTTTCACAGAAACAATTGAAATTCTTTAGGTTTGAAATATTAAACTTCCAAATATTTCAAAAGAAATTTTAAAAATATATTAAAAAGATATTTTAATATCAAAAACTATTTTGGAAATAAATATCTTGACTAAATCTACAAGTAATAATTCATATTGTCGAAACCCTCCTGGATTAAACACACATAAATCCCCAAAGCTATTTATGTATAGAAATGGACTAAGCTTTTGAATACCTTACCTAACATAGTAAAATTGCAATAAAGAGAAGGTGAACTAGTTCAGTATATTACTCCTGTCGCTCAACTCCCAAAATAAAAGTAACCAGAAAATGAAATGCTTTCTATTCTAAGTAGAAGTTCAAGGAGGCAAATATTCTCCTTTATCTATGAGTTAAGGCCCCTGCCATTTCTTAATTGCAGTCAACTGTTAACATTTGAAAATAGTGTGAGACACTTCCAATCTGGAAAAACTCTGATGAAAAATACCCCTCAAATGCCATGGTGACTCCATCACTTCCCTGGGCAGCCTGTTCCAGTGCCTGAAAACCCTTCCCTTTAAGAATTTTTTCCTAATATCCAATCAATAGTCCCCTGGCACAACTGTCCTATCACTTGCTACAAGGTAGTAGTCACAATTAAGCTTAGAACTAGACTGAAGGCAGGATCTGACCATTGTAATAACTTTCTGTAGGGATTAAAAAGAAACTGTGCTTCCCCCCAAAACAAAACAAAACAAAACAAAACAAAACAAAACACCAACCAACTCTACCAACAACAATAAAAACCCCAAAGCCAAACCAAAACCAAACCAAACAAACAAAATCACAAAAACCCTTACAGTGGGGAACAAGTCAGAATGAGAATTATTGTGATACACAGAAGTGAAAAGAGTAGCCTACATGCAAATAAAAACTTTATAACCATATAAAGGACATTAATGTATCTGAGATCTTACTTTTAAGTAATGTAAATAATTAATTAAATTTAAATAATTTTTATTCCTTCCCTGCTCCCCCCGCCCCCCCCCAATCTTACCTGAAGTAAATAGAAGTACATCTAGAGTTACAGGTTCCAGGTGATATTGCTGATACATAGGAAAAACAAAAATGGTTCTTGTTCACATCAAAAGTTAATTTAGCTCAGTATCATGACTTTCTGACAACGGTCCATAGTGGAGGTTCAGGAAAACATATAATCACAAGTATGCAGTAATAGTTCCCTTGACTATCCCTCTAGTCTCAAATTGCAGTTGAGGGACTTACAAACTCAATGGGGAGGTTTTCATACTTACTAGTCTGCCACAGACCTTGTTCCATCATTTAAGCCAGGTACTTTTTGAGTCTCTGTGGATTTTCAGAATACAGTCTTTGGCAAGGATCTCCATAGCTTAATTATATGAAGAACAACTTCCTTCTCTTTCTTTTGAACCAGCACCTTGAGTATTTTTTACCACTGCTTAGTTCTTGTTCTTTATAAGACTGTGAACAATTATCAGCTATTTGACTTCTTTATATCACTTGGGATTTTATAGATAGAGTCCAGGAGGTGCGAACAAATAGAATCATTTGTGTACCAAGATATAGAATGATGGCGCTTGATGTCATACAGTTCATGATAATGCAGAAATGTAGAGAGAAAGTACGTGCAACAGGAATAAATCAGTTGGAAAAACTGGTTGGCCTATCTGGCCTAAATGAATTAGCCATTTTTAAATAATACTTTTGTAAATAACTGATGATCTGTTTTTGCAATGAAAAGTCACAAGTCATAGACTTGCTGAAAGCAAAGAATGTTTTCTGCTGCTAGCAGTGGCTAGCTTCACCATGAAGTTTCAAATTTGTTTCTGGTGATCAAAATGTGCTATATCTATGGTTACATGCCAAACTAGCAGTACAAGTACCTTTGCTGGCACATTTTGTAGAAAAAAAAAATTCATGTGTCTGTATTAATGTCTCTAAATGTTCATTCTGGCCACAGACTCTTAACTAATGCTACTAAATCTTTCACAAACTAATTGTGAAATTATTGACCAGTCAAATCATGACAGATACTACAGTTTCGTGCTGATTATAACTCAAGGAATGTTTTTACAGTCTTCAAAAATGAACTTATATTAAACATTTTTTAAGGTTTCTCACTCTTCACAAACAGAGGAAAATCGGGTTCTATTGTATCTTTGAAGATTATTAGAAAGACATATGGTCTTAAGACCTAGCCAAATAATTTTACAAGGGAATGGAATGTATTAATGCTAATGCTGCTATAGTAAACATTTCTGACATTGACCACATTACGCCTAACAGATCAATAATTTTCAGCTACTTAATTATCTGGGTGACTGCATTTGTCAATTCAAACATAAATAAATGTCTTACCTGATCAAATAAATGCTTGAAAATAATAAAGTGTTGTAGTCTTAAGAAGCTGCTATGTTTCCTACATCACTGACTACTTGACATTTTTTATGTAAATTGATTTCATTTTTTAAGCATTTCAGAAGTGACATTAGCAGTTAGCTGTGCTGTAAGAGAATCACTCAAAATGGTGTTATGTCCAGGCTTATTACCAAATTCTCTTGAAGAGAATTTAAACACACAGCAAAGATGTAGAAGCTGATAAGCATGAAAATCAGGGCTGCCTCTGCAGGGGAAAATTCTATTAACTCATTCTAAAGAAACTGGAATATGATAAATGAAATCAACCAAACAGGCAAACAAAAGCCCAACGTTTGTTTTTTCAGTAATGCAAAAATTTTTAGCAAAGTTTTGCTATGCCTTGTTTCTAGCCAATTAAAGAAAATTATGGATCAACACAATTAAAGGAAACTTGCTTTAGGGATATTTAAAAATCTTATTACAGGTCTAGAACTTCATTTTATAAGTGATCCTGTGAGAAAATAATCCAAAACTCAAGGAGTTCCTAACTTTATTTGTGTTTAAACAGAGGAGACTACTAAGACTGCCTTCACCATAATGCTATAAAAAGCAAGACTCTCTTGGCATTCAGAAATAACTGTTTTCCATCCTAGACTTTTAGTCTTATTACAGGAATTCATTTCACATTCAAATATTACAGTAAAGCCAACCAAAGCAGTGCATTGTTTGTTTACAGAGGCACAGAATGCAATGGAGCAATTTGTAAGAGCCTTTCAGAAAATGAAAATAAATAAAATCTCACCAGGAGATGTTATTTTCATGCAAAATTTATAAAGACTTGCGAAATTTCCTTGGTGCTGCCATATTTGCCAAATGAAATGATACTCTGTACTTCAAATATTCTTCTGGATGTGTGCTGAACTTAGTAGAAATACCAGGCACAGGGGGCAATAAAAAGAGTAAAATTTCAAAATTCGTGAATCTCTTCAATACATCTTGCAGAAGAACTATGAAACTGCTGCTGATACCTAACCATCACAGCATAGCTCATGTTCCATTAGAAATGCTCAAACTTTGAGGCACTGTCTGAAGAATACTAAGTCACGATATGTAGGAATTATTTTTTTGTTCTATATTCTGTTTCTGAGACTGCGATCAGATGCTCTTCCTACTTTTGGAGTTTGTTTTAAAAAAGACAAAGATTGGAAATGGTTCAGAGAAGAATTACTAAAATGATCTGTAGTCTGGTCATGGAAACATGTTAGGAAACATCTGAGAACATTCAGCTAAGAGACTTAGCAGAAATGTAGTTACAAATTGAACTATAATAAGATCCAGTGCCTGAAAGATGAACCCCTGTACATTCAGGGTACAAAGTGTTGAAGGAGTGGTTGAAAGAGATTGAATATATATATGTATATATTTTTTTTACTAAAGGCAATGCCTCTCCTGACAACAAAAGGGCAAAGTTAAAAGGCCTTTTATATGATATTTAGAGCAAAGTTGAGAAGGCTGAGCTGAAAATATTTGTTTGATTTACATCATACAGAGGACCAACCTTCAGACTGGTATGGAGAAAAATTATCTCAATCTTTTGCTGAAAGTCTTTAATAATCTTCTTAACATGCAGAGAAACTGAGACCTGGGAGAAAAGCAGAAGAATTTTAACACCTCCTTCCTCCTTTTAAAATTAGAAAGCCCAGAATTGTATAGCTAAGTCCTAAGAGTTTTACTGGGGTGTTGTGGCATCAAAGGGCAATTCAGAAATATCCCGTTCTGCCCTTCCTTCTCCTCCCACCCTTGGGAAGGAGTAATAAAAGTGTCGCTGAAATTGTTACTTCAGCTGAATGTGAAATAGTGTGGGTTTTTTCCCTTCCCTTGGGAATTTCCATAGACATGACTTTTTCCCATTCTGCAATATAACAAACCCACAGAATTTTGAAATATCGTGTAAATGAACACAAAACAATGTTTGTTTCACTCAACCAAGATAAAATCAGAACATGCATTGCAATATCTACTTTTAAAGTTGAAAAAAAACCCCATTAAAATTCATTTCATTTCAAAAAACATTTCTATGAAAAGTTAAAGTCAAAATTTCAGTTTGAAATGCCTCATCTAGCTATTTCCCTGAAGGAAATGGAGATATTAATTCAAGATTAAATATTTGTTTGAAGGATCTGATAAATTTTATTTCAGAAATATCTATGGAAGTTTCTTTTAACTTGCTTAATAACCTCTCCCCTAGCTGAAGATTCATTGGCAGGGAGCTGTGACATCTGAGAATCAGTCATTCTTTTCAAAATACATGGACTTTTGATTTTTTTGGTAGGAACTCCAGGGGCACAACAACACTTATGACATCTTTTTTCTTACTCATGAAAGGTAAATCAACTTCCCAATGCCCAGCCAGGGTAGATCTGTGAATTGAATAAGGAGAAAAATATCATGTTTTTTTTTGTGAAAATCCAGTAGTTGCAGCACACATTATATCCCACATTTTTTGGTTAAAAAAAGGACCTGTATTTTTCGATGTTAGTTACTGAGTTTAAACTTTTGCCTTTCTTTAGTCTCTTCACTACATAATGTAGATATGCTGAGTATTATTTATAATTGGAATTATAAGACCAACCCGATTTTTGGTTTTGTTTATTTGTTTGTTTTTGGTTATGTTTTTGTTTTTGTTTTTGTTTTAGGTGAGGTATCGAAAGGATCCCTTACAGAACTGTAACTATACAGGTATTTTACACTTTGCTTTGCTTCATTTGACTGGATGTACCTGGTCTCAATTGCCACAGACCCACTAAGGATAAGGAAGCCAGAATCTACTTTAAATAAAAGGGTACTATCAGTCTTTTTAAATGCAATGTCTTCTACTGTTTCACTTTTTCACTAGCGGGTGACACATTAATTTATAATCTGTTTTTTTTGAGAACTGTGTTTCCTAACATATGCTTGAGATATTTCTTGCTTGTTTGCTTGCCATCTGCCTATCTATATATCTGATTATCTACCTGTTCAACTATAATATCTCATGGTACTAGACATTGCTAAATACTATCACTTTTGTCTGAGTGTAGCATTCAAATGCAAATGCAAATGGACTGTTTGCTAGTGTCATCATTAGTATTTATACCAGTCTGAATTAAGGTACTTATTACAAGGTAGCATTGTAATGCTACATTGTACTCTATGTCAGGTAAGTGAAAATATTAATAACTTTTGAGTGCTGTGAACTGAGAGAATGTTGGTTGTTCAAATATACATGTTCTACTGGGGGAGTAATGCTCAATGTTTTTTTCCATAGTAAGCCTATGGCTTGCAGCACCACTGAACATAATAAGTGAAAATAGAGTTATGATGGACACAGAAGGCTACAGCTTCTGTCATTGTGCCTCAGACAACTGAAAGGAGAGTCAAGTTTCTCAGTGCAGAACAATGCACCTTTTTACTGTAGTAGGGGAAAGAGATGGAACAAGCCGACATATTGGTCAATTGCATTTCTCCTGACACATTTGGTTTTTTTTCTTTCTGAACGGTGTCTTGGAGTCACTGCATAATTTTATGTTTATACCTTCTTCTGGAATTTTGGATACTGAATAGCTTTATTACTATAACTGATTTGTGTATTAGTGTTAAACCATATTAACTAAAATGTGTTTATTACAGATAAAATGAAATCAGGAGGGCAGGCATTTGGATAGACTGCATTGTTAGGTAACATGCAGATTTTTGGGTAAACAGCCTGGAAGGAGACCCATGAGGTGCTACAACTCTTATGCCCTTCTCAGAATGTATATTAGCTGTCTGCATAGCTCAGATTCTATCTATAACCTATCTACAACATAAATGTTGTGTCCAATCCATTTAATTTAAAAAATTTCGTGAGTCAAGGTGAAAAAACTTTAGTAAAAGAGGCTCTTAAAGTGTTCTAATGCCTTATACAAAGTCAAGCCTTTGAACAACTCAAATGTTTGAAAACTCATGCAAAGCTATGGCCAGGTTCTACATATGTGCATATATGCAAGTTCAGAGTCTTGTTCTGGGGCAAAATGAGATTGATATGTACATTTTGCAAAACTCAATTCTATGTCATTTTGCTTTTTAAACTTCAGCTCTGCAGAAGTGAGCGTATGTTCCTTGACAGAAATTCAGCAAGTTGTCAGATAGAGTTCACTTTATGAGAGCTATATGGTTTCATTTTGGAGGAACACTCCTGAAAATTTTAAGAAACTGTCAAAACGAATTCACTTTATTACTGACTAATGTCAGATTCGGAACTAAAGCCACATAAAATAATTCCAGTGATTAAAAATAATACCCAACAGTAGTCCTGTCTTTCATTTAGGACAGCACTGTGGAAACAAACTGTTTTGCTTCTGTTTTGATGTGGGAGTTCGGACTCTTACAGGAATTTGAAAATGTGTGGGTAGAATGATTCTAGTGCTTGAGATTAAGCATATTCAGGAAAGGAAATGTAGATGTGATAATACCAGTTATTGATTATTAAAAATGGATAATCATGTAAATTAATAATTTTTGATGTTTTAAGTACATAGAGTGAGTCTGTGACTGAAATAAAGAAATCCTGAAATAAGTATAGCAGCTTAGTCACAATGCCTTGTTTAATGATGCATGTAAAATGAATGAACAAATAAATAAATAATAGCATTTTCTTGTTATGTGAGCATATGATATAATTAAAAAGATCTGTGGAGAATATAAACTAGCTAAACTGATGAAGCTGACTCCATTTAGATTCTCTGAAGTCAGTAAAGTCAGTATCAGACTTATAGGAAGTATATTCAATAATGTTGATAATATCTTACTGTTATTGTAATAATGTGTAGAAGTCCCAGGCAAGACCACATTTAATGAGATCTCAACTGTTATTTATTTTAATAGTCTAAATAGTTTGAAATAGTATAAATAGTCTAAAATAGTTTATTTTAAGTCTACAGCTCTCAAACTGACTTCAAAATGATACATGCACTTTTATAGTTGCGGGATCCACCACTATCGAGAGTGGTATTTGCCACAACATTTTGTGCAAAAAGTTTCTGAACAACCGATCTGGAGGGATAAGTTGAGGAAAGAACCAATTCTTCATTTAATTTGAACAACATGTGCCAAGGATTGGGGAAGGTACCAATGCCATCAGTACGCTCTCTTATCTGGGACAATTTTATTTTTTTCAGAATGAGATGCTTTTCAAGTGATCCTGAAGCATACATACATTGCCTTTGGTATATTTTATTCTAGAGAAAGATAAAAAAAAAATATTTCAAAGAGAAAAAATAGAAATAAACCATGTCCTTTCATTTAAGTCAGGCACTCCTTGAGCAGAAAACCTGTATATTGTTATACACGCTGTAGCAAAAAAAAAAAAAATGTGGTTGTTTTGTTTTGGTTTTGTTTTTAATCCTCCTGTGCATTTATAGAAGTTTAAGTTAAATTGATTCTGTCATTTCTAATAATCAGTTTAAGAATAATCAATATTTATTTTCAGGGATTTGTCAAAATTTGTGTTTGATATATTTATGGAGATGAAACTGCTCTTTGAAATTAAACAGCAAATACAAATGCAACTCTGTATTTTTGACATTCACAGAGAACTTGGAGAACGAGTGATGTTTTAAGTAACAGAATGGAACTATACGACATGAAAATAGCACTGAATTGAATTGGAAGTGTTTCCAAGTTTTTTCTCTGTTTATCTTGGTATGATAGAGGCCTAGTTATATATACATGTCTGTAAAAGTTAACGCTAAATAGAAGTAGTAACTTCAGGGTCTGTCTATCCAGCTAGCATTTAGATCTTGTTCTCCCTGAATCAAAGTGCTTTTCAGCACTGAGTTCACAATTGTATTGTATTTTATTTTTTTAAACCTACAGTTGGTATTAAATGCCAAATGTTATACTGTGTTGTTTTGCCTGCAAAGAAGGTAGGAAGATTGACTACAATATGTGATCCATGACTTTTTAATAGAGATTTCAATGAAGGCTGGAGCTATGAACTATCTATAGAATATAGGATTTTTTATCTTCTATAAGGAAATAATCCCATGCAAATCTGCAGAAGGATTGCATAAAGAAAGGCATTTTCATATGTCCAAATTTAATTATGTCAATATATATATTTAAAACAAAACAAAACAAAAAGCAGTACCTATGTGCATAAGGAAACAAATTGCTGATCTTATTTAAGAGACAGCAAGTTTTTTCTTTTTTCAGCCATAGCAAAGACAAATATATTTAAAAAAAAATGCAGAAACAGTTCTGTATGTTAGTAATGCCTGACTTACAGATGTCTACATAGGCCACACTTTCACTACTGTTTCTTATATGAATATAGCCTCACAATTTGTCATGTCAGATCAAGCCAAAAGTGTCTCAAGCATGCAGGATCCTAGTTTTGGGCAGCATGGACAGCCCTGCATGTTCCTTCTGGGCAGAACACCGGTTCCTTATCTTACTGAACAGGGAACATATGTTGCAGTCACACATTAGAGGCTGTAAAACAGGATAGCTTTTTTGTTCTTGTTTGCTATCTACCTCTTTGTTTCCAGCAGGTGGAGAGGCTTCAAATGTCAAAGAATATGACAGACTATTTTTTTCATGCTTGCTGAGGAAATATATCTACTTTTTCTCTAGGCAATATGTAAAATCAGAAAATAACTTTTCAGTAATTAATTTTGTTTGAGTAGGAATGGCTTCTGGCTTGGCCAGTTTCTGGTGTATAATCATCAGGTGGGTTAAGACTCTAAGGCATTTTCTGAATCTCTGCACTCAGCCTTGACTGCTTGTTTAAAAATGAAAAATGTAGCTAGACACAAATTTTTAGGGAAGTGGAATGTTGTCCTCAGGCTGAAGCCTAATGATGAAGCTGATAATTATTTTAAGCCACTCATATGCTAGTCTTATTAACAGGAAGACAGATTTTCTGCATTGTTTGTTACTCAGAAAGTTGATCACTGACAGATGTTTTTCTAAAATGATACTTTATTAAATGTCTTAAAGTGTGCTAGTAAAAGTGCTGTTTAACACTGTGGCTTACTATTGTTATAGCTATCAAAATATATTGTGCTACAGAACAGTGATCTAGAGTTAAACAATATGAAAGCAATTACATGTATACTAGAAATATCTCCTTGAATTTAACTAGGAGTTATAAATGGCTTAGATAATGAGAAAAGATAGAAATACACCAAAGAGCATATGTGAAGATGTGTAAACCATTCTGTTTTAAATTTTACAGAGAAAGAGAATTGTATGAATCTCTGTTTAGTACTCTTAAATCCTACACCTCTTGCCCACATGGATATTCGAGAAGACTTTTTCTGGTCTGAATATCATATTGACCCACAATGAATCACACTGTTTTGTATGATCAGTCATACATTTTGGGGATAGGGGCAGAAATGAGCTCTAGTCTCAGTAGCATGTGTTTTAGCACCCAAAGCTTACCTGTCCCAAATGAAGGTTATCTTGCTCTGCTTAGTAAGGTGTTTTTCCATGCTAAAATGGCAGACCATGATCTGCTTATTCAGCTGGTGCAGCAGGTGCACAGCTAACCCTGATGATAAACCAGTGCTGAAATCTGACAGTTCACCGGACAGGACTGTGTAGTTGAGCTTGATTAATTATAATACAAATGAACTTGAATAGCCAAATGTAAAAGATCTCTTCTGACACAGAGGCATGAAAAAGCATAAGCATTGAGAAAAACAATGTAACATTCATAACTACACTGGTTTAGATTCCATCTTCCAAAATGGTAAAATGATTGAGTATGTTTAGTTATGTACTGTGCCCAAGCAAACAGCTCATTTAATGATTAAAGCAATATATCAATGTTTGTGTAAAAGTTTTATTAAGTAAAATGCTGCAAAGCCTCTGGACTTTTGGTCCTGAGACAGTTGTACTGGCAATGATGATTTTGTCAGCAGTACAAGGCTGCCATGGTGCCTCTGATACTACCTCAGTCACAGTATTGATGCTGGTTAAAGCTATTGATCAGAGTTGCTGAACAATGAGAGATACAGACAATGAAGAAGGTCAAAAGCTTAACAGGAGTTCTCTGCCATTACAATTGCATGTTTTGTAACTGACTGCCTTTAAGATATTATTTGAAAAAGAAGGCTCAAATTTTAGGGATTGGAAATTTAGTATTTTGTTAAACATGTGAAAGATGTTTGTTGCTGTTTTTCTTATTCACTTCTTGATTTACGGTTATCAACGAAGTAATGGCAACCAAGCAAGACTGTCCATTCAGGACTGCAATACACATTTCAACTTTCTGATGTCTTTGAGGACTGGTAGTCCTCAGATGCTTTCAGCTATAAAGATAGTGAAATGCATTTCTGGCTCAAAGTCCACACCATTGCACTTATATTTAAATAGCTTTGAATATGAAAAAAAAAATATTACAAAAATATCTAACTGCTATCATGATGCATTAGAAGAAAATGCATGACTACAAAACTTTTGCAAGATCACCTTGTTCATAAGCATTTTTTAGGCTTTAAAAGATTTCTTACTTATATCTGGATGAGGAGAGATATATATGCTAGTATCTTGGGAGTTTTTTCAAACTGTAATGCTAGTTTTATGACAGTTTAGTGCAGTTACATATTAATAGCAGAATATATTACTCAGAAAAGACCTAAAAGCAAGGAAAAGAAAGTAAAGAAGCCCTTGATATTCACTAGCCTATCCAGAAATCAGAAGACCAATTTTCCTACATGGAGATATATTTCTCTTGTATACACATAGTGTATAGAAAACACCAATGTGTTTTAAAATTCTATGAAAACTATTGTGGATATAACTAAAGAGAAAAGATATAGAGAATTCTATATCGGAAAATCAACTAAATAAGTGCATCACAAGAAGATATGTTTGTAATGCATAAGGCATCTGTACACTACAATTGCTGTGTTGATTTGCAAATGTCATGAAGTTAAAAGAAAGTCTTTATTGCCTTCTACAAGTGACATTAATTATTTAAAGTTTATGAAGTGCTTTGGAATGTAACTTATTTGTAAATACACTAGATAAATGTTAAATAGTGTTACTATAAATTTGCAATTACAAAAGAAATCTAATGATGTCATTTTATTTATTTGCTAAAATGACAGCAACAAGCTAAGTTTGTTCTCTTGTGGAAATGCTTTTATGTTACGTTCCTACTGATTTTTTTTTTTTTAATCATTATGCTGAGCTCAGGAAAAATTACCTCTGCACAAATGTGGAGCTCTGCAAGCATGCACCAAAACTAGAACCTTTTATAACATGTAAGGAAATAAAGATGTGTGTGAGGAACTCTGTGGAATATTAATTCATCCGGTAAGAGTTGCACCTAAATTACTCTGGAACAATCCCTATGCAGTTTTTTTCATAGAAGGACTTCTAGAACAACACCAATAAAACACCAAAATGTAATTTAATCTGAAGAGTTGAGAGCCAAGGCTTCTCCCCAAACCGTATGAATCAGAGCAGGACAGCCTCTGCATCTGAATGCATGACTTTTATATAGAGATAAGCAAATAATTAGAAATTTAATCCAGATTTTAATTATTTTCAGTGTTATACTCTGCTTAATAAGGTGTGTTGTAAGGTATTTACTGAAACTGTATAGCATTTAATTTCTAATTTTATAGTCTAAAAATATCTGTAATATTCTATTCAAATTAATTTTAGAAAGTCAACTAGAAAGTGAAAAGCTTTGGAAAGATTTTGTTTACTTTCTGGAGTAGTCAATATTTGTCAGGATATCTCTATATGCATAACTTCAATATGTGACCCTCTGTGTTTTTTTTTTTTTTTTTTTTTTTTTAAACACTATAGCAATGAGTGATTTGATAATTAGCAAGACCAGAGGAAAAAACTTTTTGCAAGCTGTCCTAACAATGGTACAGTTTTCTTCTACTCACAATAAAATATTAATTTTTTGAATGAATGTGAATTCCCTAACACAAGGTAGAATGTTTCATAACATGTTTTTTTCAGAATAGACTAGCTTCTTCTTTTTTATTAAAAAATGATTTATCATTGAACATAAAGTGGTTTTAGGCTCTACAAAAGGAACAAGTTTTACTTTGAATAAGATAGGAACATAACTCAGAAGTGCAATGAAATATACTGTAAATAAAAGTTGTCCTTTATAATTCATGAGATAACCTGTTTATAACTAGATCGGAAGACATTCTTTAGCCTACAAATCTACTTCTATCCTACTGTGCCTGAAGGATATTTAATAGTAAGTAAAGAAATGATGGATTTTCATAATTGGCAGTGAAATTCACCCTGGTGACTTAGAAGAATAGCCAACCAATGCAAAGGAAATTGAACAGGCATTAATGGAAATGGAAATCCTTTTTATTTGAACTTTCATTGTTCTAATACTAGGGTTTCAGGTTAAAATGTTGCCTTTTGCGTCCCATTCATCAGAAACCAAGAACCCTCAATACTTCTTGATGGCAGTTGAAACTTCACTGGGGAACTCATCAATATTGTGTGGAGTATGTTGTCAAAACGTACATACATCTGAAGGAACAACAAAACAGAAAAAAGGATCAATGCGTTTTATGAAAGTCACATCTCTTACCTATGGTTCATCTCATTATTCTTTCTTTATAAGGATTTAAAGAAGAAAATAAGATGGTGTTTCATCTTCTTATTACTTTGTCGTGTACATAGGTTTCAAATGTGGAAATAAAGCACGAGAAAGTACATTGTGTTTCAGTCAGTTCTCACTTTTTGTGGAAACTCCAGTTTGACTGAAAGGTTACAAAATCTAAAGCTTAGTTTTTACCTGAAATAATTTGCATAACACTGATGTAACACCATATATCGCTGAGTTGGTCATTATATGAGTAGTGTAGGATTAGCGTATGCCTGAGCAGTATTTATATGACTAGGACATTAAAGGAGTGAATCTGAGGCCAAGACACAGGTGTCTAGCACTTTTTGAGGTGGCATAAAGTTTCTGTTGCTCCAGAAAAGCACAGATCTTCTGCGTCTCATCTGCCAGCCCCCTGTGAGTGACTGGACATCCTAAGCACTTACATGGTGTGGGCTTTCAATGCACAGGCAGCTGAATTGCATCCTAAACTAACAAGCACTTACTTATCTAATCCAATTTAGTCATGTATGTTCCATTATAGTTAAAAAGACTATAAAAGAAAGAGGAAGTCACATACAGAGAATGATATATCAAACAGAAAGTATGATTTGTTCATTGGAAACACCTCTTTCTTTCCACTAGCATGAAGGAACGTGACGAGGAGGGTCCATTTGCCAGGTGTTTGGGAAGATTAAGCTTACTGCAAGATATCTTTTGCAATCCCCTATTAGGTAGTATTTAATTTGAATTAAATTCCAAGTCACAAGAAAAAAAAAAAAAAAAAGTAGTCCCTTTCTTTGTAGTCCCTTTCTTTATATCAGTGAATATTAATGGAAAACTGTACTTTGTATTGTGGGGGAACTAATCAAATAAACAACTACCTCACCTGAAGAACTAAAACTCACAACACTTTGTTGCAATTATGACACTTGGTAATTCTGCTTTGTAGAAAAACATATATTTATTCAGCATCTTTCTGTGCTTGGCAGGCTGACCTTACCAATTTCTTATTTTGTCATCAATACCAAGAATAGATTTACCATTGGTTTCAAATTTCCTTAGTATTTTCCTGCTTACATCTAGTCTGGTTTATCCAATCGTACCTTTAATTTGATATAGAGTTTATCAGCTGAAACAATACCCACAGGATACAATAAGGCTCTAGATTTCAATATTTTATGCAAATATGTAACTTTTATAGTGTGTTCAGTTTGGGGTTAGTATACAAAATTTACTTTATTTGCTGGTAAGAGAGCAATTACTTTTGCCTGGCTGATAAAATAATTCATTTTGACACACTATAGTGTTAAATATTAACTAAAAGGGCAATTAAAACAAGTGAGAATGGTTTATATATGAATGTTTATTCGTGTCTTGATCCTGAAAATTGATAAAACTGTAGACTTAGAATGCATAATTTTATCTGGGTTTTAAAAATAGGTGAAGTCATGAGGACATGGTCTTTTAGTGGAATGCTGTATGCAGTGAAGTGCACTGTGATATAATCTGGAATGAAATGACCTTCACTGTCGGACGTCTGGTGAATATTTTAACAGTTTGGTCTCAGTCTTTCTTAGCTGTAACAACTTTGTTCTTCCCTTAGAGCTGTCAGTGAACACCCCAAGTATTTCTGGAGAAGCAGGGCTTCAGGTAATGTTGAAATTTCCAAAATGATAGAATGAGGAATATCTGCATAGATTTGGTATTTGAAGAAACAACAGTAAGAAAGGAAACAAACAAACAGTCCTTCTGAACTTTGGCGAAACACCTTTTTAACATAGACATGAATAAGTGATGCTAGCTTGTAGTTGAGCAATATTGCTTGAACTCATCTGCAGCAGGTAAGTGTTGGATTCCATGGAAAAATGTGCTGATTAGGAGAAGAAAAAGAGTGGTTTATTTCACCTGTCAGGAGATGGGAGTAGAGGAAGAGAGACGACAAAAAAGACATGACAAAAAGGTGTTGGGCCAGACTGCTAGTTCATAAACATAACTACATGAATCACAACCTCACACAGACTTGGGAGTGAGAGCAAGGGATTAGATTCCAAAGGAGGGCAGATGTTACTATGGTAAAAAGTTGAAAGAGAGAAAATTTTATTTTCATATGCAATTACATGTCATCTCACAGACTGCAGTCTATCCAAGTAGCATGAGAAGTCACAACATGACATGGAATCACACCAAGGTAACTAGATGAAGATTTGGTTAGTGTGGTATATAAACAAATATGGCAAAATGCTTAACTACCATGTGCATGGCTTATGATGCTTCAAGGATCTCTTCACAGAATTATATTAATTTTTTACATGGCTGCATATCTATTATTCTCATTACATTTAGACTCATGGAATTACTAGTGCCCAGGTACAGTTATCATATATTAAAAGGTTTAATTTTTTAAGTCCATGGAAGGATAAATTGATTATGAATTTTTAAACAGGTGAGTCTTCAAAAAATATAATTACAGAGCTGCCTTGGGAAAAGGTGACAGATTTTAATTCAGATATAATCTGCTTTTGTGTTAGTTGAAAAATGTTCTCTTTGTTTCCAAGTTTCCAACATTTTGATCATGTGGTGCTGCAGCAAGGATAAAAAGTGATGGTTTACATGGACTAATGTCAAATAGAAAGTCAAGTCTGCTGTGGATTGATGAAACCCTCTGAACAGCAAGTGGACAGTCTTCTGAAGTGTCCTGTGAAGGGCTACTCTTTCATAGTGCTATAGGGGATTCTCCAGACCTGGCCATGCAGGCACTAAATCTCCTAAATCTGCTTACATGCCTTGCCTCAAGACTGTACTGTACAGACATGTAGATCCAACTAGTTAGACCTGGAATTACAGCTGCATGACTCCAGGGCTCTGGTGCTACAATTGTATTCTGAATATCAGAAAACAAAGATCATTTTCCCATAGTAATTTCTTAGCTGTAACACTGACGCTGAGGACAGAATACTTCAGTGAAGGGTAATACAGATGAGATTGGATAGTATTTTGTGAAGCTCATGTTTTATATGATGGTATTTTCAAGGTTTGATTTGAAAGCTAAAGCTGATTTGACTAGAGTGAATGTTCCTTAAAATTTTAGCTGAAAGTGAAGTAGCACTTCTAATACTAGTGTCAGACAATAGCGGTCTAATAAGCTTTCAGGTAATCTGGCTTGTATTCTTGGACCTGTTACTGATTATTGTTCACAAAACGGTGGAGAATGAGCCACAACTATTTATTTCACTGTGCCTCAGCTACCCCATTTATAAAATGAAGGCACTGATGATGCTCAAGATTTTCTAATTGATCATGTTACTTAAGAGTGAAGATTTAAAAAATAAATCTTGATACACCAGTTTACACCAGATGAGAATCCGACCTTGAGTAAATATTACTTACTCAAGCAATAAATGGAAGGAATAAAAGTGAAGGTAATTTTCAAATTAATTCTCACCCTTTCTCAACTGTCTGTAGAAAATAATAGAAAAAAGTCATTATTTGCCATCCCAGTTTGGATTATATGATGATATTAATTTTCCTTTTTTTATACAAATAGTTTGAAAAGGACTATCATTTTGAGTAATTTTCCAGTATAAATGAAAGAAAAGGGTTATGGTTCATAGATACATATTAATTTGGTTAACAGAAAGCAATTTACTTTTCCTTAATTAAACTTAACCACTGCAGTCTTTGTTTTAAATTGATAAAGGAATTACAAAATCATCTTTTCAGGTTTGTATAGCAGTTACTGTTTGAATAAAAATGGCTTTTGCCTGGACTCAAGTTATGTTAAAGAATTATAAAGAGAAATGCTCTTCAGAAAATTAAAGTCATCTTCATGTTTCTTCATTAAATGGTAGAATTCCCTTTCAGTCTTAAATTATAAGGTTTGTGTGATTACTGGAAAACTAATTTGAAATACATAGGTAGAGCCTGTCAGTCAAATTACAAAGTCCATTAATTAAATATATAGCTACTTTTTGTGACTATATTAAAAAAATTGCTACCCTAAGAGCCAGACAGTCTGACTTAGTGGTGAGACTAAACCTCACCAGCTTCAACGGAAGAAATGTTAATAAGAGAAGAAATGGCCATTTGGAGACATCCCCTCTCTATCCATTGACGACTGAATAATATGAGTAAGCTATAATGAGCTGAAACCTTTTTCTGACCCTTCATCAGATGTGTCCTTGAATACTGGGTAATAATAGTTAGTGACTCTGAAAATAAAACCCTGTTATATATCCTGAACAAAATACTGAGCATATCACACACACAACGTACAAATTGAAAGCTGAAGCTTATTGTAGCTGACTTTTGCTATGATTTGTCTGCTTAGAACATCATAGTTGTATGCAAGAGTTACATGAAAATGAGCAGGAGTGCTTAGTTTGAAAGCATAAGGAAAATGACCAGGGAATGCCTTGAGACTGAGAAGGATGAATAACCACCTAAAAATAGAATTAAGAGGATGCTGAGAGCCAAAAAGTGTAAAAAAGAAATTGTTTGAGCAGAAGGAGAAACATATAAGGACAGAACATAGGCAAGGATATGTGAGGCCTTAGTTCAATAAGAATGAAATTGAATGTAACTGTAATGTACAGACAGCTCCCAGAAATCAGTGTTTTGCCTTAAGTCTTAAACAGGGACAGTTACACTGGGCAAAGAGGGTAAGCAAAGAATGGCTTGAGGTGATGGCCTGATAAGGACACTACGAGCAGAATGTGGGGAACCAGCAAAACCAAAATTGGAAAGAACCAGGTAATTCCTACCTTAGTCTTTGGAAATAAGTGGTATAAGAAAATGAATTTCCAGTAGCCATATTTTAAAAAATGAAATCTAGAATAATACAGAGTAAGAATAGGAAAAAGAATTCTTAAACTTGAGGAAGAAAGACTGATCTGATCTTAAGTGGAAAGAAAAAAAAGAAGATACAGAAGATACGTGAACAGAAAAAAATGAAATAGACATCATGAGATAACATAATAACATAACGTAATAAGATAATAAGATAACAATAAGTTAACATAACTTAAGATAATAATAAGATAACATAACTTAATAAGATAACTTGATAACTTTTTTTTTTTTTTTTAGCAAAAAAAAGGTAGCTTTAATTTCTCTTTTCTTCCTTAAAAGATTTGATAAGTTGCCACAAATGAATTTTTTTACCTGCCTTTTCAAGGAAAGGAAATCAATAAAAGTTAAGTGAAGTGATGTAGAACTGGATAAAGAATAAAACTAGAAGTAATTGTGCTTACAATGATGTCAAGGTGCCATGAGGGCCAGTGGGTCTCTGAGACATAGGGACCGGGGGGCATAGAGACTCTCCTTGTGGGGCTGAAATGGGGTCCTAGGCTGTACGGAAGAACCCTGGAGAGGCTGAGCAGGTACTGTTAACTCTGATGGTGTCCAGATCTAGTAGGCTTTGAGAAACTGAAAATACCCATCTGGAAGGTGATTATTAGAATTTTTCCAAGGCAGAACTTCAGTTTAAAATTTTAAGAGCATAATTGGCTTTGCCTTTTAAAACTATGACTACAATTGCAACTTATAAACACATCATGGATATAAACAGAAAAGAGAGCTGACTTGTTTCTGACATAGACTTTTAATATGCAGAATCATATGTCAGTTAAAAATAAAATAAAATAACAGATTCTGGAACAGCCTCCAAACATTGCTCTAGTAGAAGTACCAAGAGAAGAAATCCAACCAATGTCAAGAGGCACTAAGTAAACTTCAGAACTAGGTCAGTGATAAAGAAGGTTATAAATCATGTTTGCAACTTGTGAAGGGTGGAAGAAATGTAGAAGAGGGCTGTTTGTGGTGCACTGAGTATATAAAAAACATACGTTTAGAAAATTATATTTAATAGAAATGCATTAAACTAGAGGTTTTAAGTGTTGCAGCTTTAACATCTAGCTCTGGAAGGGAAGTATACAACTTCATAGTGTAATCCACAAGCCTGGCCTTAGATGTCTTAAGTTTACTTTAGAGTAAATGGAAACTAGAAGGTTTCTGGTGCTGAAATCTCACTATCATGGTAAGTTTTGGGATACCTATGACAGGCAGTTGGAAATATCTGGGAGAAGAATATATGTGAAAATCTGTGGCCCAAGGGAATTCAGAGCTGGACTTGGCATGTGTCTACCTCTTTATTATCAGTATCATGGCAGAAAACTCTGGGAAGAAGGAGGAGACCTTCTAAGCCCTTCTCAGCTTGGGAGTTTGAACTGGCAGCTTTACTGTATGATCAAAAGTTTTCTTACCTGTCTATCACTGCTGCATTCTCCAATTAAACTTGATTTAGTATGAATTAGTTAGTTGCCTGTTCTTTGTAGAGTAAGCTCTTTGGCTGGCATGTATGGTGCATCTTTTTTATCTCAGGTTCTAAAAGGGAGAGTTAGGGTCCTCAAAACCTGGGATAGTAAATATATCAGCAAAGCTATTGGTCACACATATAGCATTGGTCAATCCATCCAAAAAGGTTTCCTTGGAATTAGGCTCCTGATTACATCTCAAATGAGATGTACTACCTGGAAACTTTGCAGGCTGGCTGGCTCTTGCAGCACTTGAGAGTTCAGTGCAACTTTGCTGGTTTACTAGAGTCCATGCTCAGTTCTTTGGTTTGATCTTTAATCCTTTTACCCAAAGATTCTAAAGAGAGTGAGAATAAACATAGTTTTCTATTAAATGAAAATTCATCTATAAAAACAAAGACGTACTTTTTCATATTGATGAGTGTTTATTTCTACAGACTGCCCATGGAATTAGCTCATCAATCAACATATGATTTGCAGTTTTGTTTTAATAATGTAGTTTAATGGGTGTGGCAGTTGCTAATTTCCTAGCTAGTATGTTGAAATAACCTCTAGATCAAAAAGTAAAAGCTTGCTCTGCTGGAGTTAATTAGTTTGTGTTCTGCAACTGCAGAGGTAGGAAAAAACACACATTGTTTTTGACTGTGCACACCCTTCCTGTAAACTGCAGTATCTTGCCTTGTTTTCCTCCATTTGTTGCATTAAGTTCCATCTCTGTTTTTGTATCATAATAGGAATAAAAATCTAAACTATTTTCTAAACTATATTGCAGTAACGTATATAGACTGTCTTTCATTCAAAGATCAAAGTAAAAAAAAGATAACTTTTATTGTGTTTAGTTGAAAGACGTTTGTTTTTTTTTCTGCTTGAGAAAATCTTTGAGGCCTTTTCTGAAAACCAGATGTTTATTTGCATTAAGGTTGTCATCACTCAGTAGAAAAAAAAAAATCACATTTGTGGTCCATGTCTTTTGTAGGTGCTATTCTAATTTGTATATTACACTATTTTACTGATAGATTATACTGTCAGCTAGGAAAATTATCTCTATGCTACTCACACAACCTTCTTTAGGAGATATATATATCTAATTTCTTTAAAGGCTGGAGCAAAGTTCTGACATAGCTGATAGACTCATTACAATTACTCACTCTAAAGAACTAGCTGTGATATCTATAATTAGAAATATTACTGTTACATCATTATAACTTTTCTCTGTTTTTACAGGTCAACCTTATGCTTCATCTCTCCATTTCTACTCCATCTAGTACTATCTACAACACTCAGGAAAACAAGTTAGTACACTGTACTATGGGTAAATTGGATTTGTACCAAAAAAAGTATTTTTATTCTTGTGTTACTGCCATAATTTAAAAAATGTTTCCTCTTTTTGGTAGCAGGCTAAAGGACTTAATGAGGATTCAGAAGAGAGATAATCTCAGATAGATAAAGATTGTCCACTAGCACTGTCCCAAGATTTTATGTTATTTAAAAAGTGCGACTAACCCAGTCCACGTAATTTTTCATGTTACTAAAAGAGACACATGGAAAATTTTGGAGGTGAAATCCCAATGAAGTGAAAGGCAAAACCCTTAAACAACAACACTACTTTATTAGAGTTCAAAAGCAGGTGGAAAAAAAAAAAAGTCAGAAAAAGGAGGTCTTTTTGCAGTTCTCTTATCATAAAAAAAAGTTTAAAAAGTACTTGCAGACTTGTTGTACATGTAGTTCCTACAAGTATGCCTTAAATTTGGACCGTGTAGTTGAAAGCAATTTCCCAAGAACAGATAGCGCATATCACTGAATAAATATTTTGGTTTCTCCCTGAGTTTTACCAGTGGAGAAAACCATCCTGAGGTTACTGTGGACCAGTGAGGTTGAAAGGACTAACAAGGTTTCTGGAGTTGTTTCAGCATGTATGAGTAGTCCTTGCATGCAAAATCTGCAAATCATCAAGTGGATAAACATCACCATTAATAATCCAGAAGATGGAGGAACCAGATTGTCAATAATGTTTATGGGAGATACTGAAGCAGAGAAGTGGTGAGTACCAATTATGACAGACAGTATGTTGCAGTGAGTTCTGAAATTAGAAATATAGGGAGGGACTCAGGGGAGAATGGTGAACGTGGTCAGTTGCAGAGGGAGTCACCCGGAGAAAATTGAATAGAAAACAGAAATATGTGTCAGACACAGTTTTAAATCCATAAACAGTGTAAACTGTCATACCCACACTGATGTTGATTTACCAAGTTACCTGAACTCACAGTGTTTTAGTGTCTGCTGAAGTATGTATTACCGATGCAGTTTCTGGTGTTAACATTTATTCACAATGGTTATGATATACCAGGCACTCATACTCTGAATTTATAAAAACAGAATAAATAATTGAATAAAAGGAAAATTGTTGAAAAGTATTACCTTTGCTGTAAGACAAGCTTTTAAAGAGTTATTGGAAAAAAAGTAATGGTGAGCATGGCAGAATTTCTTCAGAAAAAGTAATTTTGTTATGTGGGCAAAGTAAGACCTAGAGGGTTTTGACTTGACTTTCAAGAAACTTAATGTATCATATACTTTCTGCATAGCCTGGCTTTTCTTGCACTAAAAATCGTTCATATTCATCTACTACTCAAAACAGAAACTGGGACAGGGGAATTAAATTGCTGGGATGATTTTAAGTGTCTTTGTACTATGTATTCAGGTTTCTTTGGAAACAAGTAACTCAAGTAGCCAGCTTTGATGGTGTTGCACACATTCCTTTTGACCAGTACTGTTCTAATTCAGGATAATTATCACAAAGAAATATGCCCAACAAGATTTCCAGAGGAAATATTTTTCCACTTGTGTTCCAAGAACAAAAGATAATATTTCTTTACACCTCTGCTTATAGTAATTTACAACATATGTGGAGTCTCCTTCTCTGGAGACATTCAAAACCCATCTGGATGCCTTCCTCATCTAGGTGTTCCTGCTCCAGCAGGCGGGATTGGACTAGATGATCTTTCGAGGTCCCTTCCAATCACTAACATTCTGTGATTCTGTGAAATAAAAAAATCTGTTTAACCCAAAACTCTGTCTCAGACTGTACCAGTAAGAGGTGTCATTTAGGGGAGCACATGGGTCTGTGGTTCCTTCTTTTCCAGATCCTTCAGCATGCACAATTGTTTTATTAGGGTTGGTAGTGGACACATTGCTTCCCAACCTTTTAGTTTTTCCTTATGACTGTTTCTTATTAATTTCTCTATTTTGTTTTGGGGACTGCTGAGACTCTCTGGATTATCAGACTTCACTATATTTTGTGCCAACAAAGTGGAGAAATTTAATACTCACTGTGCAGCCCCCTCACCTCCAAATCTAAAGCCTGTATTATTTTCTTGATTATAAACTGATCTTATACTAATTTCCTGGATTGTCCCTTTTATTGTTAAAGGATGTCAGGAGCAATGGTCACCTCCTAGCTGCTGGAGCAGCACTCCTGAAGACCTGAGGTCTTTTCCCAGGCTGATGAATGCAGATGCTGCTTTCCTATTTGCAGGTTCAATGCATAGTGAGATGAACATCTACCCCACAGACACATACGTGCACAGAGGACACTGGCATGGCTACTCACACTTACTGCTATAGACAAGGTGCCGCCTCCAACCTCACCTGTGTATAGGACCAATATAATACATACGCAGAGACAGCCATGTCCTCATCTTCCACTTTGGCTGGCAGAGATAGAGGGTCACTAGTTCAGACACACTCTCACACACGCCACTTTAGATTCCCAAGCACACACACATTCTTGGATTCCCTGAGTACCAGTCTGGCCCCTTTGTCTGCCCAGTACCCTTGCCTGGATCCCAGACCTCCTTACCTCTCCTATGAATCTCATGTTCACCAGATGGTCTAGCTTGATGCTGGTTGGAAAACACACTCATCCCACAAGCATTCCACACTCCAAGTCCCCTCAAATACCCTCCACCCAGTTGATCTCTCTCCCTGGACCCAGGACTTCCTCCTTGCCACCAGTCCAGATTGAGGATTGCTAGCAAAAGACTTATGCACCCCATCCACCAACTCCCTCCAGTCTGGGGAAGATAGAGACACTTCCGCAGCAGCCTGCATCAGGCACACGGGTGTTTACTTGTGGTACCACTCCAACTGCTGGCATTGAGCCCCTCACTTCCCTCATGCCAGTCCTTCCTGTAGCTGCCTTTTGAGATACATACAGCTCCCACCACAGTGGCTGGGCTTCAGGCCCCTCTGACCCACTAGCCGGTACTGGTCTAAGTCAGACCTGCTTACACCTCTGGTCTTAATAGCTGGCATCTAGTCCACCTCAGCAGTAGCTGACAATTAGTTCTTGCGTCACGTGGGATAGAGTGAGGTTACTCAGGGAGATATTTCAGAAAGGATTTAATAAGAAGACAGGTTTAGATGGCAGTGGTCAGGCACAGGGCTCAGTAAGACAAGCGTACTGACCAGCCACATTCGACATGTGACTGTCCCCTTTTATACTCTTTTCTTTCTATTTCCCACTTCTTTCCTCCCAGTTTCCTTCTCCTGAACTTTCCCTCAACAGTTTGTACATTTCTACCAACACCCTTTCAACAACCCTCAGGTTTACATCCCTATCAGCTGCAAAGCCCTAGTTTGCCTGCAGTTTCTTGATAACCCACCAAAATTACTGTGACTGACAAGGTTTGTTACTTGTCTTTGCCTCCATTAATTTTGGCTGTCATGTTTGTGTCTCTGCATATACTGTCCCTTTTCCTTAGTATCCCATCCGACAAGGTCCTTGTTCAGATAATCTTACTGAAAGAAACATTCCCATGTTTCACATACACGTACCAACTAGTGTGACTGACCAGGTTTGCTTTTTACTACTGCCTCCCCTATTGTTTGTCAGTCAGGTTTTTGTCTTTATATATTATTGTTTATGGCTTCTTCCTTTTCTTGTTATCCTCCTTTGCATTGAACAGGCCCTTGATGAGATACCCTTGAAAGAGCAGACACTTCCTCCTTCCACATAGCCTTACAAGTATGATGAGATTTGGAGAAGATGAAATATCTGTTAGTTGTGCCTCTCTAAAGAAGCAGACAAATGAACTAAAATGTGCCATGTCCCAGCTCACAAGAGGAGCTCAAACAAACAGGATGGTTTCAGCTGTAAACAAATCTGTTCAGCTGATAATTGATTTTATGAAAAGGTGCATGCTAAGAGTGCCTGGAATTTGGTCACCCAATCTGAACAGGAAAATATAGCAAAGAAATTGGCTACATGCTACCTGGAAAAGAGAAAAAAAAATCTTCATATTTATGGAAAAAAAAAAAAAGGAAGTATGGAAACTTGGAGTTGTTGTCAGAGAATCAAGAATGACCTGCTGAGGAAAGTGTCTGCATAGAAGAGAATTAATTATATTAATTTGTGCTAGGAATTCAAACAGTCCTGGAATTGTGATTGAAGTGGTTTAAAGGGAAAGATACTGTTTTGGAACTGAATCATATACATCAGATTTGTTGTTGCTATAAATAATTTGTAAAAGATTTATCAATGCATACTTCAAGATGTAAACATTTTCTTAAGTCAAATGGTACTTATGATTGTAAAGGTAATAGTATCAGTAACCAGCGCAACTTAAAGAGCAGTCTTGTTGGGTATTAAGATGTCTTTATCAGACTTGCCACAGAGAAGTTGTTTCCATGTCCTTCAGGAAAACTGGCAGAATGTTGCTAAGACATATACAAAATGTCAATCTGAAAAACTCCTTTGCAAAGACCAGAAACATGGCTAAGACTGTGCATATGCAGAATATGATATTTTTTAAATGTGACCTCAAACTACAAGATAAAATAGAAGACCTGCGAAAGATGGTTCATTCAGTTGTTATGGAGAAACTCGACTGGATCAGCATGAATGGAATGGATCTTGGTATTCTGCCAACATTAAAAAATTAAAAAATTACAAATATCACTGTGCGTGTAACACAAGTTCTCTGAATGACTAATAGACTTCAGAAAAAAACATCCATGTATGATGGGTTTTGTCACTATATGAACCCCTGAGATTTGTATGACATTTTCTTCTGCACCGTGTAAATTACCACCAACTTGTTTACAGTTCTTGAGAAATTATTATTTTTTCTGGAAAAAAAGGCGGCAAAACACTATCTATATGAAAATGTATACAAATATACTAAAGGAATAATCTGTTTGTTCTCACAAACAAACAAACAAAAAAAAGCTTTAAAATATGCTGCATTTTATAAATAAAATAAAATTAAATTAAAAATAAAAAAAAATCACTAGTGACAATCTATATATTTTTACAAAGTTCACAAAATAGAAGAAAAATTATAATATGCTATATCAACTGATAGAGTTAACAGCTGCTATGTGAGCTGTATAATTAATACATTGTAAAAATTGCAAGCCTACAAACTGTATATCCTATGAATCCTAAAGTAAAGTAGAAAAAAAAAAAATCTGTATTTTACATGGTTTAGACAATGTAATCAGTGAAAACACTTTATTCTGATTGAAACATGAGAGAGTATGGTTCAAAAAGTGCAGTACTTTACGGAGTAATCAATGATTTATTCGAAAGATATCTTTCATATAATAGTTACATGTCAGTTGATAGGAGTTAAAATGAACAATGTAACCATATCTCATTGTTATAAATTTGAATAAATCATTGTAAATTTAAATATAAGGCATAAAATACAGAAATTTTAAGGGCTCATAGCTTGGTCAGATTTACTTGAGTTGATGAATACAGAGATATTTAAACCCATTATTCCAATTATAGAGGAATTTTACTATCTTACAAGAAAAAAAGTACTAAGTAAAAATATAAAAAAAATAGGTCTTCTGCAAACCCTAAATTTAAAGACTCCATCTATTCATATGGAAATGAGGGAATCTCTTTCTTCAGCCACATCCTTCTGAACATCTGACTATGTCTAACACTGCCCAACAATACCAGCCTGGAACATAATTTCATTTTTAGCCATAATATTTTTTTACTGTCTAGTTAATATTTCCTTGCATTTCACCTTAACTTGTAATTTAGCTTGAGGTTGTGCATTCTCATCTCCATTACTTTTAATATTCAAAGGTATATTTTAAAATTACTTCATTTTGGCACATTTTCAATGGCTCAACAGAAAACATAGAATTAATCCAAATAGAAATAGACACAAATCAACATGGAACTTACTAAATTTGTGAGAGGCATACCAATAAATGATCAAATGAGAAAAGGATGCAATAAGAAAATTTTCACTGCCTCTGAAATAGATCGCTTTATCCACAATTTGCAGCCACATAATTAAAAAAACAGTAAATTATTGCAATCAAGATGATGAATATTTTTTTCTGATCACTAATTATGTGCAGTTGAACAAGAGCAAGAATTGATGCAGTATAACTCAGATGAAATTTTGTCTGATTGTAAGTTATTTATTTCATTTGGTACGTTTCAACATTAAAGTAAAAATTTGTTTTTCAAGTGGAAGATTTTATATGATAAACCTGATGTTACTCTAACCTCTAGGAGGTGCACAGCCATTGGATAAAAGGAAACAAACACAAATTAGGGCAACAGAAATTCTGAACACCTTCATAGAAAAAAAAAAAATTCTCTGATGTCCAATTCAAACCTACTCTTTTCCAGTTTAAAAGCATTGCCCTTTGTCCTATCCCTACAAGCCCTGGTCTCTTCATGTTTCTTACAAGCCCCTTTAAGGCCGCAATAATGTCGCCCTGGAGCCTTCTCTTTTCCAGGCTGAACATACCCAGCTCTCTCAGCCTTTCCTCATAGGAGAGGTGTTTCAGCCCTCTGACTGTTTTCCTGACCCTCTCTGGAACTACTCTAACAAGTCCATGTCTCTTGTGCTGGGGACCCCAGCTCTCACCACATCGGAGCAGACAGGGTACAATCACCTCTTTTGCCCTGCTGGCCACAATTCTTTGTATGCATCCTAAAACATGGTTGGGTGTTTGGGCTGCAAACACACATCTTCTCATGTCCAATTTTTCACCTCCTAGTATCCCCAAGTTCTTCCCCGCAGGACTGCCCTAAATTCATTCATCCCCCAGCCTGTATTGATATTGGGGATTGCCCCAACCCAGATGCAGGACCTTGCACCTGGCCTTGTTGAACTTCATGATTTCTGCATGGGTTCATTCTCAAGTCTGGCAAAGTCCCTCTGGATGTCATCCCTTCCCTCAAGTGTATCAGCTGTACCACTCAGCTTGCTGTTATCCACAGACTTACTGATGATACACTCAATCCTACTGCATATGTCATTAATAAAGAACAGTACTCATCCCAATACTGACCCCTGAGGAACACAAGACAATAAATTATTTCTGTCAAAACAGAAACTGGTACTCTGTGGAATCATTACATGGGAAAATTGTAACCAGTAAATGGTGAATGAAAAATAAGTTAATTCTCCTTTTTGATCTACTTCCAGGTTATTTCCAGAAATAATTATCTGATTCAATTGAAATTGAAGTCAATAGCAAGATTCTGACTAAGTAAATATGGGAGCATGCTATCAGATCACATGCACCTGTGAAAAGCAACTACGTCCGTATTTCCTTTAGTTTTTAAGTGTCTTCGTGCACTTTAACTTTAAAACTTTGTATGGATTCCCAAGTCCATGGAAGATGCAGCTATATAAAGATTCTAATGGCAGCCACAAAGAGATCTGGTTTTGCAAACTAAATGTTTCAATCTGCAATACCATTAAGCATCCATTGTTCTTCAGTTTTCAGCTGCTTGTCCCAGCCAACCTCTGAGTGTGTAAACTAAGCTGTTTGTTGAATGTATAAAAGCTGTCTTCAACTTGAGTAGGGTCTGCTGGACTTAGAGAACAAAAAACAAACAGTCCCTTCTGTCTGTGGAACTTTCCAATAGCAATTGTGTTTCTGTTATGTGTTACTCCGGGCAAATGTTGTCCCTCGTTCCCAGGCTTGGGGAGCTTCCATCGTGGTTTAAACCTAGCTAACTCAATGAACACAACCATTCTTCAAGAAGAACAAAAATGTGTTTAATACTGTGGATGTCAGTATGTCAAGACAACAACAGAAGGCTGAGAGTACAGTTTCCAGTTTTTCTGTAGAATTATTCAAGTATTTTACTTGCCTTTGGATCACACATAACAATAATTGCATATTTTAAGAGAATCTTCTGAGTAAAGTTAATGATAGAATTTGGATTTAAGGTCTGAGTTGTCCTCCACCTTGACACATATTTGTGTTCTGCATTTTGGTAGAGAACACCATGAATATTTCACAAATTGTATTTTCTTAATTTATGTTGCTGGAAGCAAGGAATCACATTGAACAGTGGATCACAATGGATGGTAGATTCAAGGCACAAATCATACAGGACCTAAATACACTTTCATTGCAGTCTGAACTACCACAGCCTTCAGCAGAATTAGGAAAGACTTTTGGAAACTACTACTGCAATGACATTACACAAAATGTTGAAACAGTTGTGGAAAGTTGAGGGAAATTACTTTAAAAAAGAAGATTACTAACCCATGTCTACTTTTACAGAAATCACTAGTCACAAGGAGACTAAATTCTGCCATAGGTAAATAACATCAGTGAGGAAAAATAGGACAAAGTAAAAAGAGGAAAGGATCACTATATATTATTGTCCTGTTAGTTTTAATGAGGCACACTGTTTTGCCACTTCTGTTTAAGAGAAAACACTTAAAAATTAGATGTTATTTCTGAGTGGACAGAAGAGCGCTGAGGTTTTCCTTCCTTTTTCTCTTTTCCAATAGTAAACGGGAAAACGGCAAGGATATTTTTTCTCAAATAGTGTTGATTTTCACCAAGGCATCACCACCACCTGATGAACAGACCAGCTGTCAATGAAGTTATAATTTGTCAGATAGATGTCATAATTGAGTTTTAGTTAAGTTGTGAAATCTGTAATAAAATCCCTAGTGTTAAATCTACATTATCAAGTATAGATTTACAGATAGAAATAGACCGATATAAAAATAGCCTTATAAAATTGCTAGAATAATTTCAGGATATTGCCACATGAAGAATTATGTTAAGCAAGAAGTACTTCCTAGAGAACTTAAAAAGGACAAGCAGCATATGACTTAAATTTTGGTTTAAGATACTGAGAAAATAATAAAAAATGTGCAGTTTTAGTATGAGTTATAGGATGGAACAGCTAGTACTGTGGGAAATCACAACTGCCTCCCTTGATACAATCTTTTTCCATCAGAACACAGCAGGTGTATCTATTTTCTTCTGTGAAGTCTGTATGTATGGCATGGAGAAGTATAGCCTACAGAAAAAAGAGAAGTTTTATTTGCTATAAAGTATATGAGAATAATATATTCCAGTGAAGTGAGTGCATGTTAAAAAATGTAAGAAAACAGTTCCTGCTTACTTCTTAGGCAAGATAATTTCATAAAGTTTCTTAAATTAAATGAGAAAGTAACACATCTGTTGGAAATGACTGAAGAATCATACCAAGTAACACAAAAAAAAGAAGAATTAATAAGTTCTCATGAGATCCTATTAGTCCAGTAACTGAAACACCTTTTATTCAGGCAAAAATGGAATCTGGGATATTCCTGAATGAAGAGCTGAGTATGACTTGCACTTAACAGAAGGCTGGAGGGAAAAGGCATATTGCACCCTAGCACTGCAGTGATAGTACTGTGGGAAGAAACTGAAACAGAAATTAGTATTGACCACATGCAGTCCTCAGTGACCAAGAAATGAGATGACTCTTATGAAAAAAAAAATATATGTTAATGACATATTTGGTATGCACAGTTGTGTCACAAAGGTAGCAAATATCACTAGCCATGAAAAATCGACCACAAGCACAGTTGTTGTTTTACAACATATTTACATGTTTACATATTTGCAACATAAATCTGTAAAGTTTTATCTAGTTTCTAGTATCCAATCCTGCATATTAAACTTCTTTCTTAAATGAGGTTAACCTTGTAGTAGGCATGAGTCATACAGCATCTTTGAGATACTGTGAGAATTCTCATAAAAGATGCAAAAGTTTTATCTTTGGTAATCCAAATGAAGTCAAAAAAGTGACTTCTCTATTGATAGTTTAGTATTTGATGCAAAATATTTGAGTTCAGGAATTTCAGCTTGCTTTCAAGTTTGATCACTTTGTAGTCTCTCACATTTTTTTGTGAACTCTGGTCAGGGGAGCACAGGCTTTTTCCACTGGGGATCTGACCTGAAACCATAACAATAAAATTGTGTTCGTGTTTTGTCACTGGTATGTGGTTTTCAAAAAAGCCAGAGTTTCTTAACCTACAATTAGCCTTTGGCCATCTTATACTGTGACACAAACACGAGTGAATTGAAGTTAACAAGACCTGAGTTTCAGAATCCATTTGATAAAGTCTAGTAAATTGGCAATGAAGAATCCTGTCACTTTTTTAAATGACTTGCTTGCATACCAAACCGCCTCTCTACATAGAAGCAAAATGATACAAGACTGAACATTTTGACAGTAACTTGTCTGTTTCAGAGTTACAGGTTTAGAGAAGAAGTGATTAAAAGAAAAAAAAAGCCATGTTAAGATATAGAATTGTGCTCTACATATTTTCCAATTATGAATGCTGATAGCATAATTCGGGCCAACAAGGTGGTAAAAAAAGCATTAGAAGCCCTTCATCCTTCCCCAAACAGACGTTATCAACTATGATACCTTTTTATTTTAGATGCACACAAGTGCATACACATACATGTAACTTCAAATACACAACAAAAAATAACTCATTCAGGAGCCCAGATGATTAAGTACCAGTCATGACAGGGTAAATGAAATGTTGCAATTCAAATTCCAGTTTTGAACTTTGAGCTTTGAAATCAAAATAAACCTGTTACAGTCAACTATGATTCAGCTTGAACCCTTTTTCTCTAAGTACTCAAAGCAGCCTCATCAGAAACTGATCTTCAAGTATTCTGTGTATTTCAACAAGAAAGCTCAAAACACCTCTTAAAAAAAGCATTTTAAAGCAAAATGGAAGAAAAAAATTGTCCCTTTGAATGGAACAGATGACTGATATTTTCACTCACAGTACTACCATCTTAGATGTAGACCTTCTTATACATAGACAAGCTACACAAGGAGAAGCAGGTTGGTGTGCTTTGATTCCTTCCCTCCACCCCATAAACCAAAGCAAATACAGAGCTGTTATGGATTTTTTTTTTTTTTTAATATTTAATAGAAATAACTGTATTATATAGAAAAAGGTATTATAAGAACTCATGTAAGATAACTTTAAGAGACAAGATAATCATGCAAATAGCAATCTAACAATTATTGTCATTGCCAAGAGTATACATTAAATTTAGCTTTAGTTATATAGATCAACATATTTATGCTAACAGAAAATAACTGGAAAATATAGGGAGATGATTCAGAAACTGGAGGTCACAGAGTCAGTTTAGTTATAAAACAATTAAATTATTTTGTACATATCATGGTATTGAGAGTGGATATGTTAATTTCATGTATATAGATCAAGAAAATTTATGCTATTTGTAATGCCTGGTTATTTTATATTTTTCCTGTTAGTAAAATTAAGTGTTTGTGTTCCTGTGACATTCAGACTTACCTTGTTTTGTAGTTTCTTAAAGCCTTCTTATTCTCTATATTCATTTTAGTGTGTTAAGGTTTTCCTCATGTAAAGTTTTGCCACTGATTGGTGTTTCTGAAGTACACTTTGCTTTTTAAATCTAATTATGTATTCTTCTTTTACTTCTGTCAACACCTGTGAATGAAAGTCTGGGACCCAGATGTCAGCTACTCCAGAGGCCTCACAATATTTCTCCAGGTACAAGAGCGGTTCTGTGGGTAAGATTAGCCTTTCTGTTGCTCTGTTCTCTGCCCGGTAGGTTTTCTAGAGAAGAAAATTACAGAAATTCAAGTAATATAAATAAGGCAAACACTAGAATCACAGAAAAACCTGGTGTACTACATGGCAGAATAATTTGTTTGCTAGGAGAATATTTCACTACCCACGTAGATGCAACAGCTAATGGTGTTCCACCCCATCTATTGAATCAATCACCAATATACTACAGCAGTCTTGTCCTCTCCACTCCCCACCTTCCTATACATAATCTCCTTTGTATTGAAATGTCAGCTTCTGTCACCAGCAATTATATTTTCCATGGGAAGCTATTGCTGTCACAATGATAGGTCATGGTTTTTGGCAATTGTTGGAAATTAATGGAATAATCCAGTGCATTGGTGGTCTATTTTGAAAGGTGGCTAAAGTAAGGAAGAGTGTTAGGGTCAGTAAGAGAGAAGTACATCTCTAAATGGGAGGTAATGCTTTGCTTTTCCCATTTGCTGTGTTTCATATGTTTCATAGGGCATTTTTATCAATGCTAGGTATGTGTTAAGCATATTGACTATGTGTTGTGAATCTGAAGATTTGCAAGTACATACCCATATTTGGGTACCTAACTACAATTTATTTACAACATATACAGACTTTCATTACAGTGAACCAAGGTTTTCAAAGAGTTTTCTGCTTTTTTTTTTTTTTTTTTTCCTAATCCCACTGAAAGGTAATGAGATACTGGCAATCTGTTTTAAACTCAGTTTCGTTTCAACTCCAGCAACAGACAGCATTGCTTGCTAGCTGTAGTGAATATTGTATAACAGAAAGAACTTGTTCTCTTCTTTTTGTCACAGCGTGCCATCTTTCAGAATGTGCTGCAGACCAGCCACCTACTTTGTTTTAAATGCTTTCCGCAAAGACTCAAGGAACCAAAGGATATTAATACTTGGTGGAGCGTCTATTTTTTTGCCCCTTCTCTTGTTTTTTCTCTGTTCCTATTTTCAAGCACCACTTCTATCCTAGTGGCTTTCAGGGAAGACTTTTGTGTCCTATGTTTACAAATTATCTCCAGAGATTCCTATTTATAACCTATAAAATAATCAACATTTTTGCAAGTGGATGGATTTTGTGCTGCATTATAAGAATAAAAAAGATAAAATATTCTTCTATCATTTGTTTATCTTCTTTTCACATGTTGTTGTAATTTTATTCACTTTGTAAAGAAAAGACCCAAAGCTTTACAAGAATCTATGTACGCTCTACACATGGGCACGTGATTGAATGTATTTTCATATTGTACACAGAAATATAAATCTGGACAGAATGTCCTGGTTTAGTTATAACAGTTTGTTATTGGTTTTTAGCATATTTGAAAAGCAAGAAAATGTTTTTTCTTGTCACTTGCATTTTTTTTTTATTTGAGTTGCGTTGTCCTGCAGTAAATAGTCCACAAAGGAATTGCAGTGAAAATACTGCTCTGCTTTCTTTGCTTCTTAATACTGTTTAAAGTGGTTTTTATGCCTTACTGCTTTTATTGGCACTGAGTGTCATTATGCTATACCTCATCTTCTGTCTAAGTAGTTTGACCTTGGAGATGAAGCTGTATTCTCAATGAGACTTTTCTGGCTTTCAGTCTCATAGCGGTGATCACAACTGTGTATGTTTCTCTGTCTTCTTAACAGCCCATAGAATCTGATTTCGTTAAAGCTCTGGATACTTGCCGAATTTTGGTAGTGTAGCAGTTTACCATACAGTTACTGACTGCAGTGATTACCTGTATGTACTTGCTGAGTTTGGGCAAATCTAAAAGCAACAACACTTTACCAACTTTCCCAATTGCCAGTATTCTGGACAGAAAGTACTCACAACAGCCATTACCACAGCTGAATTAAGGTGCAGCAACTTCTTAAACTCCAGTAATTTAATTATAAACTTGAGCTATTTTACTAAATCTAGGGGAGGCTTAGTGTCTACTCTTTGAGCCTGATTCATGAGAAGAAAAAAAACCCGATACATAACTCCAGGGATGTAAGCAACGTGACAGGCTTTCTTTTCCTTTGTCTTTAGCTTGTAAATCGTAATAACTTGGATGCTTCCACCTTCAAGTAGGCAAATCTAATGGAGTGAATAACTTACTTTGGGTCATTTGATTAAAAATAATATCTTGGTCTGGAAATAATTTTTTGGGCTAACCAAGCGTTTCTCATTTTAACTAAATAAAGCAGAATAGATTTTTTGTTTGTTTGTTTCTTAGTACAAAAAAGCTCAGTACCTAATGAAATTATTTGTTATCCAAAGTAGATTAAGAGTTTCTGCACTTATGTACACTTAGTACATTCATTTCTGTAGATGGGAGTAACAAAGAACAATAAAGAATAAGAATCAAAGCTACATGTGTATATAGAAAAAACAGGCAATAATTAATGTAAAAACCCCAAACTTTATCTCAGAGATTGACAATCTACCATAAATTTACTTACTAGGCCTAAAGATGACCAGATATTTATCTGTCCTCCTAATTGGTAAACTGGTGTTACCCAGATGACTGCTGCCAGTTTTATTTTGATTGCTTCAAAAGTATAGTAAAATCTATAGAAACATTACAGTGACCTGTATTTTCTATAGCTTCTGTTTTTTTATCAGCAGACATTTTCATACCTTGGGGCATTTCTATTCGATAATGGTTGTAGATGCATATCCATGTTGACTTTCAGGTAAAAAATTAATTCAGGAGCTGAATGGTCTGAAGATGAGAGTGAGAGTCGCCTTAAACATATGACTAAAATAAATTTGTTTGGAGGTTTCTGACACAGAAGTAATTCCTACGAAGTAACATATTTACTTTTCCAGAATATTTAGTGTTGCTAGTGTAGTTTATTCAGTATATTTAGATCTTATAGCAGAGAATGATATAGCTTTGAACTTCATAATAAAAGGAAGCAATATTGTAAGAGAAAAAAAAATAAAAGAAAACATCAAATTCACATGGTACTCTATCACCAGAACTTTCATAAAATAAAACACAGTTACTTGTTAAAGTTAGAATTACAGAGTCATAACTGGGATGCTACGTTTGGATAGAGATATAAAAATAATAAAATTAACAGATTACTTAGTACAAAAAATGTGGTGTACTACACCTTCTTATATTTCAGCTTTCAAGTTTCCACAATAGGTCTTGGTTTCAGTGCAGGGAGGAAAGGGCAGTGTAAGGATTCAAATAATTTGCCTAAAAAAAGGGCATCTAATTTTCTAGAGCATCCAGCTGCTATGCTGTTCTAAGTAGGCAAAGGTCTTCTATAGGTTCTAGTTTGCATTTGCTGTCCCTGTGCAGAGTCTCAGGTACTGCAGAGCATCTCAGGTAGCACTAGGTGCCTATGCTCAGGCAACTGAAGTAAGCGTGAATTATAGAAATTACATTGAAAATTGCAGCTAGTGTGAAAAGTTGTTAATTCTTGCATAAAATGATATAATTGAGGAGTTATATTTTCTTGATTTATATTAATTTGACTTAAACTACTTTTCATTTGTGGCTTTATGTGGATGGAAGGGGACATTATAAAAGTAGTTAGCAAAACAGCTCAGTTAAATCCAATTTGCAGATATTTTTGTCTAAAAAATGGAATTTATAACAGAGACTGATATAAGTAGGCCTTTAACAGAAATTGCATTATTTCAATGATGTTTTTGTATTTTCGAAAGTCACATTTTAGAATTTTAATTATCTCATAGTATGGAACCTCTTGCTATTACAATGATCCTAGTGTATAGGAGGTTTTCTTCATGAGGTTATGAAGAAAGAACAACAATATAGAAGCTCAATTAGAAAGAAAATTCCTGAAGAAACACTATTAAATAAATGTGCTTATATTTCAATTACTTAAGTCAGAAATATATTGGTATTAAGAAAAACTGATGTAGATAGGATCTCTTTCCTGTCATTAAAGAAAGGAGTGCATATGATGTTTGAAAGGCAAGAGAATTAAATTATGTGCCATCTTCTGGGATTTGACAAGGGGATTTACACACTTTCATCTGCAAATCAACAATTCACATTCAATTATGAGTGAAAGTGTTCCCTATATTAAATATATAATGAGCTAGCAATTATTAGTTATATAATTCTAATGTCATTATAGTACAGTTATAATAGTAATGTATAATTTACGATTTATATTATAAAATTATAGCATGGATGTATGCAAAGAATGATAGTAAAGTATTAATTTGGCCATTTATCTGATACTAGACTTATTGCATAATTGTAGGACAACTAAGGCCAGCATGAGGTTTAAAAGAGAGCGTAGAGTAGGACTCTGGTCTCTGGATAATCAGATAATACCGTGTAAAATATATATACTAACCAACTATCAAATTTGTGATACACTACCTTATATTTCTGTGGTGGTGGTCATACCTCATTGTCTATGAGCTACAATTGCAAGAAATGACACTTGCTAACTGGAGCTGGGTCTTCACATGGTTTCTGTCTTCTCGTTGACTTCAGTGGTTTGTTGTTTTCCTTTTACGCTATCTCTATCCTTTAAACTCTGTGCTCACTAAAACATGCTCAGAAAAAGGGACTGCTAAAAATTGGTAGCTTTTTTTCAGCTTCGTTTCACTTCAAAATCTATCATTGACTAGGGTGTTCATAATGAGATTATAACATGGGAAAAACACCCTAATAAAATCTGTGTTTCTTTATTTATACATAACGTGATTTCAACAGAGGGTAAGGATTAGTTGTGAAATCATATGGGTGCCTGGTAGCAGCTTTTGTTATTATTTTGGGTCTTGTAAGGTCATCTGACTTCTTTTATTCTGTCCTAGACAGAAGAGAATAACCTCATCTTGAACCACAAACAGAAGAATTTTCTCTCCTCAGTTGGAACAGTAGATGAGGAGAAAAAAAATCAAATTTTGCTTAAGGCCATCCTTTTTTTCAAAAAAAGTTAGTATCAACGGAGCGTTTTATAACAGATTGGCTTTGATCTTTGCTTGTTTGTTTCTATCTCCTTTATCATTTACGATGACAGACTAAACTCACTGCAGTGTGAACTGACCTGCTCACTGTGATACTGTAATCAATTAACCTCCTTAACCTTCCTTCCCACCTTCCCGTTTGCTAATTTGCAAGCATGTAGGTCAAAAAGTACTGACCACAAGCTTGTTCAGTAGTCCATTCATTATTTTAGACCATTTGTAAAAAATAACCCCACTTCATAATGTTGAAACTCCATATATAATACCCTCATTAAGAGCAAATATTTCAATATGTAGATGTGCTTGATTTCAACTAGAAGAACCCTTACAGTGTATTTAAGTGTAGGCACACAAACAGTGTGCTGGATAATAATAGTTGAGTAATACCCTTTTCATAAATATTTGAACAGAGAATTGGGATCAAAATTTTTCACTGTTCTATATTGTTTTCACTCTTTGGTGTGTGTATATGTACATATATACACACAGGGCCATTTAAAAGGTAGTGGGTTTGCAGACCCCCCATCAACTTTAAAAACTTTACTTGAAGCTTCATTGACAAGAAACAGAAACCGATTCCTAACATAATCTGGGTCAGAATGATGCAAATTTTCCTGTATGCATGGCAGGGGTTTGTGTAATGTCATTTGCTATTTCAGACCTGCTCTGCAGCTCTTCAAAATGGTTTGAAATGCATTCTTTTGTAGAATTAGAGAAGAACCTAAAAATTTTCTTTGTACTGATGCACAAAAAATACATTGCTTTTGGCTATGCTTGTAGTGAAAGTTAAAAGTATTTTTTTTTTCTTTTTTTTTCTTCCCCCCGCCCCCCCCCCCCCCCCCAAAAAAAAACCATTAGTTTTGGTCAAGGTGAAGCAGGTTTATCCTATCACATTTTTATTTGTATTCAGACATGCAAAAATCAGAGGGACAATTATGAACACCCAATCCCTCTTTCTAATAGCAGAGCAGCAAGATAAATAAGACCCAGGAGTGTGAGATTAAATTTTGGTCTGCATTTTCACTAAGAACGGGAACCTGTGACCTGAACATGTTGTTAGGGGAGTCAAATTTGTGTTTTATTGTTGGTGGAATGGAAAGTAGTCTGCTTTAATCCTCTACCCAACAAACAATGCAGACTTGGCAAAACATTCAGTAGAATTTTTGGAAATCTAATGTTACATCAAAAAAATTGATAAGGATTTTGATGAAAAGGTCTTTAATTTGTTTTTGACATACCTTTTAGGATGTAATCCAGCATATTCTTCCTTTCCAATAGTTATTCTTTGTGAAAAAGAAAGTGTACTTATTTAAATTTTGAGGCTTTAATACATTTTAACTCCTTTTGATAACTTACTCCACTTTCTTATAACATTTGTAGGCATTGTCAGACATTCTTTTCCAAAATTTTATGATCCCAAGGACAGATCAGAGCCAATAATTCTGAAAAATACCCCTTGCTTGGAGCTTCCACTATCATTTTGTTGGGAAACATAAATAGGGAAGCCATGATGATACAGCTTATCATTATATTAATGTAATTATATTAATTATACCCTTATAATAAAAAGGACTCCTTCTTGTGTCAGAAATTTGACAAATGTATTGAACTGCTTAAGCTACCAAAATAATATCCAGAGCTAACCCAGCTTAATATTTTCCATTTATGTTCTTAGTGAATGCCATGACCTCATCAGACCTACCTGTTTTTTAATGCCATGATCCTTGGAATGACAAGTGGCTCCTACTGTAATTAAAACTCCACAGAAGATTCCAGTGAAGGCCAAAATTCTAGAAACAACTCGGACTTACTTTGTCTTCTGACAGCTCTTTCACTGATATATAACATGCTGTCATTCTGTTATGCTCAACATTAGTTCATCTAGGCCAATATGTGTTAAATCAATGTTAACCTGAGGTGTCAGCTCACTTCTTTTTAAGGTTCTGAGGCTACTTCAATCAGTTAGAGCAGCATTGTTCAAGGAGACTTGACTGATGTTTTAAAGCACTGAACTCCTCAGGTTTGCATTTAAATATACCCCTTTCTCCTTTTCGTTTGACTGCTTAAAATGCTGTTGATAAGTTGCAGATGCAGTCCCCTGTGTATATTACTTGTGAAAAAGACAGCAAGTGTTTAGATTTCATCAGCTGTCATTTTAACCTGTCTGTTTAAGACTAAAGTTGTATTCTTGAAAAAGTGCTTCTGGGCTTCAACATCGTTAAAATACAGTCTCATGCTCCTGATGAGCAGAAGGAGACTGACATCAAGTGTGTACTATGACTCAGTCACCTGGTGTAGAGAAAAGTAAAATTGGTTTCTATTAAAGCACATATGTCTGCTGGCATTGGAAGGGAGTTTCTCCTGATTTTTTTTTTTTCTCATAAGTGTGTAAATAACAGGCAATCACACAAGCATTAAACTTAACCAAACTCATAGCATTCATAAATCAAGATATCTACTGCTCTGTCATCAATTATTGACTAAATACTATTTTCACAATTGCTGGTGTTACAACTTTTTATTCTCTTTGTGATGGTACCTGACCAACACTATGAAACACAGAGGTTTATTCCAGCTTACGTGACAGTCCATGGACACTCACACTAAAAATGGCAGAGAATTGTGAAAAGCAGACTAGGAGCACCAACAGTGGCAACAGCAAATCAGAAAAGAACAATGCAATTTGAGATGAGTAACAGAGAGATGAGACAGAGAGGTGAAACCTATAACTAAGGACATTTCAGAGTATTGGAGGTAATCACAATATAAAGAAGACCTTGATCAGGAACCCCATGACCCTCCCCAGGATCCAGGACCATCTGTCTACCCTCCAGGAAACACAGAAGAGCCCAGGGGACCCTACAGCCCTGAACTATGCACTGCAGCACTGACAACACTGCAGTGACTGACCTGACCTTCCTCCTGGCTGCGTTGTCTCTCCCATGGGCTGAGGAAGTCACACAATTAGTAAAATTGCATGCCTGTGATTAAAGGATTTTGGTGTCCAAACCCGTTTACCTACTCTATCCTTTGGTCTTCAATCAACTTCAGCAGAAAGACAGTTCTCTTTCTGTTAGGAAGAAACCATTTTCTAGGACCAGCCTAGGTGTCTGTTTACAACCAGCAAACACCTCTTTGTTCCGATGTTAACATTGTCCCCTAACTGAGATGTCCTTCTATCTGAGGAGAGGTAATCTAACTCTGAATCTTGATGATAAAACCATATTTTCTGCTAGTGCTTATTTTGCAGGGCCCGGTTGTTGTCCTCTCCTTGTGTAAAACAGGAATTTCATCTCACATCTAGGACGATTCTTGGTAATGCTTGCCTGCTGGTGTTCCAATTTGAATTGGTCTCTCTTGCACATTAGCAGCAAAACCATAGTCTTGTATATCCAATATCCTGTATAATGGTGTCAATAATTTCTCTATTTGAAATACTTTCCCTGATACAGTCTTGTTTTTTTGCGTGATTACTTCACACAGGCAGATCATCTTATGTTCAGTGTTGAGCTCTGAGTTTATAACATGCATCCTTGTTGACCTTTACAGAGACACAGCTTTTATTTTGGACTATTAAATGTCATCTCATTCCCCGTTTTTACTGTCACCTAGTGCTTGCTGATAGTGTGACCCTTATATGTTTAGACAGTACTTTAAAAATGTGAGACATTAACAAATTTTGTTAGATGGCAGTTTTTATGTCAGGGTCACTAATGAAAAGAATCTTAAAGGCAAATAACAAGATGTGAAAATGACCTCACTCTTTTCTTTACACTGTGTTTCATAATTGCGGCCTTAACTTGGATTATGAATTTAACAGAAATGGGGTTGTCATGGCAAATTGTGAAAACTGGTACTGCATTGTTTTGATATAGTTCTGCATATTCTTTTGTCTAAATGGCCAGATGCTACCTTACCTGAGCATTTATTGAAAAAAAAAATCAGAAAAGAAAAAACAGTGCTAGAATTTCTGAATACAACACTTCAGAAAAGGTTTTCTTGTCTGTATGTTGGTGTTAAGTCAAACAGCACGTCAAAGTAAGACACAAAACCACAGAATTCATATACAACTTTATGGACACATAAAAAAAATCTTTTGGAAGAAACAAACAAATCCTCAGTTCAGTCAGACTCAAAATTCAGTATTTTTCCTATTTTATGTGAGCAGTTTTATATCTCTGTTGTAACTAACTGGATATTTTTGCTTTATTTTGCTTTTATTTTAAACTAAATTGCTTTCAATATGTGAAGCCATTTTAGATGAGCAGAGGTGAAATTCTGCTTTCACGTTATAGGTTTTTTATAGTAGCAAGCTCTAGGGAAAAAAGAGAAAAAAAGAATAGCCATCTAAAATTGAAAGCTGTTATTAAAGTGGATCATTGCATTTTGAAAACAATATTGTTTTGCGAGTGAAGCAATTTTTTTCTGTGCAAAATGGAAACAGTAATTCCCTATTTGTTTTAAGTGTCAGTACAAGTCCATGGAGACCATGTCATGTCAAAGAGATAGAAAAATTATTTCAATGTAACTATGCTATGAGACATTACCCTGTCAAGACAACGGTAAAAGTATGTCAGTAAAAAACCTATGGAAATCCAATAATGTGTCGACCTAATAGTTTTTGATGTAGGGATTTGGAGATTATGTTACATTGCCAAGATAATAGCATGCTATCAATTCAAATTATACTACTATTTAAAAGCATACAATGAAATCAACATCATATGAAGAAGCATCATGTAAAAACTCAATAAAATTAAAATTGTATTCATCATCCCGTAAACAACCTGCTGTCTGTTGGCCGAGTCCAGGGTTGATTTCAGCTGGCACAGCAGCACTAACTTTCCCTTGCTGTAGATAATTTCCTACGTTATCATCCTCTATTAGACATCCTCCACTAGGAGGTGGAGATGGGTTCATTTCTATGATCTAAGCAGATAACTAAGCACAAGTATTTAATTAAATGCAGACTAAGTCAAAGTATTTGGATCCTGCTGAGGGTTAAGCTAGCATTTGTATTTCAGGTCAAACCCAGTTTCTGTTGTAATATCTCTCCTGGCAAGCAATTGGCTTTGTCTCAATGGAATTTGGAAAGGAGCCTATTCTGCTGAATCCAACCCAGAAGGAAGTTATTATGACAGTATTAAAAACTAGTGCCATAAATAATGTGTCAGTCTGGGCTGCTTTTTGGCCCATTTCCTTTTAGTGCACATCTAAAATTTTATTCCATCTTTCTAGAAAAAAAAAAAAAGGAAAAATATCCAGCTTTTTTTTTTTTTTTTTTTAAATCTCCATTCACCATGAGCTCTCCCTGTGTCAGCATGCAGTCTGCTTACATTTGATGTCAAACAATACATGTTATGACATGTTTTCTGCTGCACTTCTCATGACAGTCCCTCTGACAGACCTTACAAATTCTGTCTACTTTAATACAGACTGGTAGGAGAGTTTATTTCTTTGTCATCCCTGATCACGTTTCTGCTTTTCCGCCTGCCGTTTGTTTTTAGTTGCTTTCTACAGAGATTGACTTTTTACATCAGATTGTGCTGGAATATGATGCCATGACTTCCAGTTTAACCTTGCTCCCTGTAACATCTGGATAAATATACAATTACTATCTCCCTGTAATTCAAGCCAAATGTTGCCTTCATTAACTTTTATAAATACTTTTATTAGAGAACTAGGAGAAAACTCTGCTGTATTTGTGAAGTTACAGTTAGAAAATGAAATCCACAGTCTGGTATTAATTTTTGTGCATTCAGAGAGGGTATAGGCCAATGAGTTGCTGAGCATATTGAACTTATTTGAAAACTGGTGTTCTACTAGTTGAATTAGTTCTTATTCAAAAGAGTGAACTGAAAACAAGAACAAGACAATGTGCCTATCTTGTGCCCATTTGCTAAAAAATAAAATATGATTATAAAATTATTTATACATATTTCTTAGAAGTAATAAATTTATTATAATACGTAAACATTTAAAATAAAAAACTTTTCTGAGCCTTCTTGGAAATGCATGGATAGTTTTAAGACTAACATTCAATTGTTTGCATAGCAACAAAACCAAAAATATTGGCAAAGTTTCAAAATCAATTTGAGTATTGCAAAACAGCTGAAACAGCTACAAGACAGTTGAGGAAATCACACAAAACCAAGTACTGCTACCAGGTTAAACTATACAACATAAGGAAAATATAGTTACTGAAGGCAAGTGGCTACTTGTGAGATGTATCTGTATAATATTTTTCTCAATATTTTTTGATTCTTTTAATTTAATAATTACAAAAAACCCCAATCAATAACAGAGAAAAGAAAGGTGGCACCAAGGAAGTCTAATAATTTTAATGAAAGGGGTGCAAAGGTTATCTGTATTTTGTATGTAATCAAATGTTTTTGTTTGGAACTGTTGTTTTGAAGCAGAGGATCAAAATTTTCCTTAGCAACATAGTGTCTGTTGGCACAAAAGAGGCAGTGGAGATTTTAGAAAAACAATTATTATGAATCAATTACTCTTCATTTTGCATCACAGTTCAACTCCAGCATTATTTGAAATCTATTTCTTGTAACTTAATGTGAAGACCAAGGAAGAATCTGAAAAAGGTGTTTTGATGTCTTTTGTGTCAGTCTCAGGAGTAGGAAAGGAATGAGACATGCATGGCAAGTTAGGAGGTTTCTTCACAGGAATATGATCCCAGCTCAGTCCTGTGAGGTACTAGAGCTGGGCAAGGGTGTCCGAAAGTGATATTTCGCATTAGCTCTTGCTTTTATGGGAATGGATTGTGGTTTCTTCCACTTGCTGGCACCATTCCCCTTAGATTTGACTTTCCTTGTATTTATTACATCAGTGAATTGCTTTCACGTTCAATAATTAATCTTGCTAGCTAATATCTGTTATAAAGTTTTCAGCAGATGTTTGAAATAATTAATGTTAATTGCTGCGTGAACTTTGGATGATCCACCAGGAACCAGTTCATTCCAAAAAGAACATTTTTAATATGAGCACACAGTCCTTAAAATGCATTAATCTACTAATCCTTACACCTTTACACGTTTCCTTTTTCTTCAGCCAGAAAAATGACAAAAAGAGAATTCTCATAGGATAACCATTGATTTTGAGTTTATAGGGAAGAATTAAAGAAAAAACATTTTAAAACTTGGGGGCTGGAGTCTCCCTAAGGGTTATGGCTACATAATGTCCATATTTGTGAAAACTCACAAAAAACAATGTTTTGTTCTTTTAAATATGAATTACTGTGTTAATAATTAGCTGAAAAAAAAAAAAAATCATTGCTCCTATTTCATTTACCACCATTCAAATACTGTGCATTTCAGGATATGTCTCAAGACATAACATCTTAGTACAAACAACAGGGAAAGGTCTGAGAAGCATTGAAATAATGGTTAAGTAGCACAACTGGAAGCTGGAATCAGTCTTTGCTGAATTGCTGTATGATGGGGTTGGTAAAGCTATCAAGCTCATACCAATAAGTACAGAGTCAAGGGCCTTCAGGCTGAAACAAATTTGTGTGTTTTGCCTACAACCATCCTTGTGAGGGGTTGTGTCCCTATTTCAACTGTCAGCTCTGCTGATGTTGATGGAGGGTCAAGCCTCAGCCTCTGTGAAGGTCTCACTCAGCTTTTCTGCTGGTTCATGCCCTCAGAAGCATGGTGGGAAGAGACTAGTCATGAAGCATGCTGGAAAGAGAGCACAGCACATGTTCTCTTGTGGTGATGGAGGATTGCTTGGGGTCCTTTCTGTATTTTGGCAGCTGGGAACAGCTGTCATCTGGAGTGCAATACCAAACTGAGTGCATTACCAGTTATGCACCCAGGGCACGGGACAGAGACCTAATGATAAAATTATATCCTCTTTGTCCTTCCAGCGACCTATCCATGCGTCAGAATTCTTTCCAAATGGCATAGAAGTATTTTATATATCTTAGTTCCTTTTAAGGATTGTCCATAGATTAAACTGCCCAGTAATATGTGTAAAATTTTAATAACCACAAGTCTAAATCTCAGGAAAAAACCCCACTAGATTAACTTGATAGACATTTTGGTTTTAGCAGGCCCTTTCTGAAATTTTATGGTAAACTCTGCAGTTAGGCATACACTGTAGCCACAATTTAATCAGCTGGGAGTAAATGACAGCAGTGTTTACCCATAGCTCTTTTCAGACTTCCAGGTTTCCTTGACTTGTCAAAGGAAACATCCTTTCTCCAAACCTGCAACTGACAATTTGAACACCACTTCTGTGTTGCCCTGGTGTGACCTGTATAAGCTTAGGGGGTTTCAGGAAGAAAATGAAACATCTGCACAGAAGATTACCTGAGCAATTTCTAAATATACCTGCTGGATTTGACCATAACAATTCCTGGAAATGATTGGTAGCTCAGTCTGGAGGCTAAACTGATCATTAAGTCCAGACATAGCTACCACATTTCTCTTTCTGATGACAATTTCTATGCAAATGGCTATTTCTGAATGTACCATGTCTTAAAGCTAAATTAGATTTTTCATGAAACTAACAGGAAAATGAAGAAAAATTTTAATCATCTTAGGTTCACAGAATAATTATAGCCAGATAATACGGCACATACTCTAAGTCAGAAGTTTACAAGGAAACAATTTTGTATAAAATAAACAAAAATATTAAAAAATACTTCTAGTTCATAAAGAACAAAGATTTAAAATGTTTTTTGTGCTATATCAATTTAATTATGACACCTCAAAGCAAAAACTATCTCAAACACCAGATTTTCAGGTACTTTAGGCACAAAATCCTAAAACAAGTCAATGACGTATTTTGGAAAAAAAAAATTAAGTAAACTGCAATTATGTAGCAAATCAAAATCAAAGATCTTCAAGGTTTGCTTAAGCTTAGTGTATAATGAAGCCATGAAATTCCATGTGCCCTGGCAACAAAATCTGATCCATATAGCACACTGTAGGAGCAAGACAACATGGTCAAAGTAAGGCATTATTTGAAGAATGTTTGGAGGTATCAAGATCTGATTTGAATTCATTAAGACGACCAAGAGAAGACAATATGATATGGTCAAAAGATCACAATAGATCAGTGTAAAATATTCTGAAAAACTGTAGTGGTTACCTTAGGATTGATCATGCTGCTTCCTAGGCTGTTAACTTAAAATTACTTGTTTGATTGCTTATTGTTTTCTCACTTGTACCCACAGGAATGACTCACATGTGTTGAAGCAAACAGTTGTGACAATCGGAAAAATGACTTCCTCAAGAAGTATGTTCTGTCTGCCTGAAACAAGTGCAATAGAAGTGACATCAAACCCCCACTTCAGCCACTATAGCTGAAATATAAGCAGAGGCCCACCTGCACCAGTAGTTTGAAGGACAATATAATAACCACATCAGTTAAGAATCAAATGAACATTTGCGCTGCAGATTGTGTTGGCCTTATATCTGTCCCTAGCCGATCTCAACACTCCCATCCTGATTTTCTCTGCTGGGTCCTTTCTGCCTGCTTTTCACATGCACATCTAACCGATCCCAATAAATTACATATTTCAGGAGTATAATATCATATCTTTCCATAGCAAATTAAAAAAAAACAAATAAAACCCCAAACATAGAAACAAACAACAAAAAAATCCCAACCAAAACCATGGAGTTCCATAGTGATGCTTTTATTTTCTTTTCCATTCCAATCCAGATGAAGTGTGTACCATCAGTTCGCTCTCAGGGACACTTTTGCCAAAGTTTTAAATGTTTATTTTACCAAAGTTCTTTAAACTTAGGACATCCTTATGATGTACTATTTTGCTTTAATTTATTTCTGATAACTACTGTAAAAGTGTTTTACAACTTCTATTTGAAACTTGAAGAAAATATTTTCATTTTCATCATTTAATCATTAAAAAATAGAAAAGCATGTCTCTGCAGCCTTTTAAAAAATATTATAAATGAGTTTGTATTAAATTCAAATAACAATGGAAACAATTTAATCTGGAAAATATCTAAAAATGTTAACATAAACATACTTAAAGATTTTAATTAATTTATCTTTTCATGTGTTGGTGTTTCTTTTAATTGTCTGTATTTGCTTTGATAAGTCTTATTTTCACTAGTCAAAGCAGGGATGTTCCCATCCAAACATTCATCCTTCCAAACTGAATTCCAAATGAAATATGATAGTATTGATTCTACTTTCCTATTTTGGCCATTTTTTTTTCTCCTTTTGAAATTATTCTATCTGTTAAACAACCAAAAGAGAACCTATGGGTATAATTTATTTTACTCTCAATAGTGCACATGGAACCTGGGGGCATTTTAGTGTCACATAAATTGTAGACAGTACAATAGAATGGCAGTAGGTCACTATCCTCTTAAAAGCAACTCCAAAGAAAATGAGGTGATCGTAACATCAAGTGGGCAATCAGTAAATCTTACAGTGATATTACCAGTATTAAAGCTAAAATGTTACAGTGAGGGCTTGTCTGCCCTAGAGGAGACAAAGAGGTTATAACCACTGGGTGAAGTATTTTGAAATACTGGTAAATTACATTGTGATCACATACAAATGTGCTTGTTCTCTTTGGCTGTTTTTACTAGAACTGTGTGCATTAGCTCACTCAGAAAACCTATTGTCTATGATTTGGTTTCTTCCTCAGAAGATGGACTGGTAAAAACTGCTGAAACTTCTGACTTTGAAAATTTTCCCACTAAAAAACTCTACTAGAAAAAGCATGACTAACCAATTTATTTTTATTAAATGGCCTATTTTAATCAGTTAATAAAAAAAAGTCCTTGACTGTTATGAAATGCTACAAAATTATAATTTTTTTTTTTTAATGCAAAAGCAATATTTTGATTCAAATCTAAAAGGTTTCTTGGATTTTTAATGTTGAGGAGAAATTAATTTGGATTTTTTTCACTCTGAAGAAGTTCATAAGGTTGCTGTACTGAGGCTTTGGAATCATCAAGGAAATTTGCTTGCTGGAAGGAGTGGACAGCAAGACAGAAAAGGAAGAACTGGGCACTAATTTTCCGAAGACCATCCCATATTGCTAAATAAGGCAAATAAAATAATGACTCACATGCACTGGAGTGTTACCTCTCCCAAAAGCAAAGGCCGAAAGTGAATAAAAGTTTTCATTGCTCTGAGAATTGTATAGCAATTAGATGAACCATCACAATCAATACGCTGCCTTATTGCTGCATAATAAAAAAATCCAAACATTAAACTATGAGGAAAGTAATGAGTGAGTGAATATGTGAGAATTACTAATGCTGCCTACAAAGAGAAAAAAATATCAGGGATATGTGTGATCATCTCAATTATTTTAATGTATTTTCATTCCTTTCTTAATAGGTTTCTGGCAGGGATTAGCAAGAAAATGAGAGCCCATGACCACACTTATTCAGTTTCCTTTTTAGGATGCACTCTTTCTGCAGAGAGTTTTCTGGATTTTTTTATCTCTTGACATGTTTGATATGAAAAAACCCCACACTTTTTTTTTTTTTGGTGATTCATAGCATAGTAAAGTCTATAGAGCTAATGTTTAAGAACAGGATGCCACAACCACAATGAGAAACTCAGATCTTTAAAATGAATGGTATAGCTGTACAGCTGTAATAAATTAGAAATGCTGAAGATATTTATGGAGATGACATAGTTTAGCAAGGCCAAGATGCCATAGCTGACAAAGATGATCAGATGATCAACATACGCCAGGCCTAAATCTTGTGTTAGTCAATGCTGGTGTGATTCACTCTTGAATAATACGTGAACGAATCAGATTTTACTACAGAAGGTCTTGTTCTTTGTATTTATTATGTTTTCTTACAAAAACATCTGGAAACTACAGAGTGATCATTCACTATCCTTACCCACTCACCAAACCCACACGTTAAAAGTCATGCAATTAAAAAACAAAGTAAGAAATAATGACATTAATAATATGATAATATGACTAAGAAACATGTCAGAAAGAACAATTTGCTTTTCATCAATCAACTATGAATTTCATAGTTTGAATAAACAAAGGAAACATATGGAAATATGTCATCTTTGTAGTCATCAAAATATTGTTAAAATTCATGGCAAACATGTCTAGCAAATAAGAGTATCAACTTTTATATTTTACATAATTTAGTGTATGAGATTTTTTCTTATTATGACATGATTTACTAAATATGAGCCCTTCTTTGTTATATATTTACTTGTCTATTTCCTTTTCAATACTGTTTGATCACATTATGCAGAAGATATTATAGCCGTTATGTCAAAGCATTAATGTCATGGGCAGAATAATGTCAGTTTTTATTAAAATGTTATTAATACACATTCATTTTAATGTCTTTACAGAAAGAACTCTGGAATATTAATAGCTCTATCTTATCTTTACATTACATTCTGAGTATTTTAGAGTGTTTCAGATATGAATCAGAGAAGTTATTCATCTTGATTTTAAAAATATCTTGTGACTCAAAAAAAATAGTTTAAACTTCCAAATTTGTTCTACACTAATTGGTAGAAACATTTTGGGGAAATTGAACTGATGCTTCAAATTAGGTTGGTGACAAAAAAATTGAGTTGAAACAATGAATTTTACATTCCTTGCAAGGAAGGGACAGACAAACTATTTCCATTGCTGAGTATAAGGCCAAAGGACATGTTGGCAGGATCTAAGCTTTGGGTTAGGAGCTGGGATTTCCATCATTCCCCTCCCTTGTGGAAGGGTGAAGGAAGCTGTTTGCAGTGCAATGAAAACATAGAGGAAAGACAAACAAAGTATTTTAAAATTTATATGAACATTCATGAAACGTGCATTTTTTCTCCTAACATTTTGAACATATATCACATCTTATTTGAATATCATCAATATACCTGAATGCACTAATCATGGTTTATTGGAGAAATTACTATTAAACATGTCCCTATATTTTTAGAAAATAGCAAAATGAAAAACCAAACTATTTCATTATTTATTTGAACACTAAACAGTCCCCAAGGCTGGTCTCAGAATATAATCTGTTTAATTACGTTATTGACTATTAGAACTATAAAGTTAATGCCTAATTTCACCTATATATTCCGAATAGATCAGATTTTTTAAACATATTCTCTGAAATAACTAGATGAAAACTTCTAACCAGATATATTTTTTTTTTAATATAAAAATTACAACAGATTTGTCATCTATGTCTTGAAATTTGAATTTTAGGACATTTATATTAGTTAGTATATTGCTACAAATTTTCTGGAAAATCAGGTGTCCCTGTAAAACCATCTTATTTGAACAGAGTGTATTACTGTTTTTATTTACATTTACAATTCCCAACATATAAAGTTATAACAAACTCATTTGAGTAATTTCACTGATAATCTAGCGTTACTTGGTAAAGGACAGAAAACTCCTTTCCTACTGTGATAGAAAATGAAATATTTGAATATTTGATATAAATAAAAATACTGGAAATCAGAATATTGAGCTTAAGAACAATTAGTTGTTTTGTTTTTTTTTTTTTAATCTTCCTTTTACTTCCACCTGTTATGAAGCCTGTAAAAAGGCTATGCAGTGATATACATTAATAATGCCCCCAGAAATATTTTTAGGCTGTATTTTTTCCAGAATATAATGTAATGAATTAGAAGTAGTCCACTACTATTATCTGTGTGACTGACAGTGTAATTAAAAAAAAAAAAATAATAGTTTCCTTTTACTGAAGTCAAAGAGTATAAAAGTACAGGACTCAGGTAGGTTCTTGGTTTAGTTCTTTTTGTCTAGATACAAACAGCTGACTGAGATGGAACAGTCATTTCCCAAACAGACACTTGAGACACTTGAATGTTTGGATTCTCATTTCTGTGGTTCCATGCCTATCCTATCTCTTCTCAGTGGTATTTAGTTTTTAATTAGTAAAAAAAAAAAAAAAAAAAAAAAAGGACATTAGGTCATATAACACATATGCTTAATATTCTGTATAATGTATTTTCTGGATAAATCTTCCCCCAAAGAAGACCCTGTTGGAATAATAGTAACCTACACACATTTATTAATCTTCAAACAAACATAGCCTCTCATTCTTTTAATGGGCATTTCTTTGAAATCAGAGACACGAAAAAGGAATCACAGAAGTTGTCTAAATAGTTATGTCCAAACTGTCCTGTGACAAATTGCCTAAGACAGTACACCAAAGGGACATGTCCACTTTGCAAGCAGAAGACCATATTTTTCTTCAGCTGTTACTCACAGCTTTCTGCTCATTTCTTTCTCCCAAGAGAAGGAAACAGAGAGGTTCCTCAGTTGCTTCAAAGCAAAGTCAAATGGACTACTTGAAGTTGCTATTGATTATCTGAGTAACCCAGTTGACTTAGTCCTCAAACCAAATGAAACAAAGTGCTCTCAGGATCTCATTGGGAAAACTGGCTTTTACCTCGTGGGTAACAAAAAACAATTGTGAGTTTCAATTTCCTGAAACTTCAAAGCTAGGTAAAAAAACACTTAGCTATCACACAGGTAATAAGAAGAATAAACTCAAGAAATCTGAGAGAAGTCTGACAATGCAGGTTTTATAGCACTGCAGCTTAAGGTTTAACAACAGTTTAGGGTTTCACAGCACCTAGTATTGTTGACATGGCTGTTTCCAGCTGGAGAGCTATGGTGAATTTCGACAACTGGGAAGGATTTGAGAAATATGATATTTTAGGTGAAAAATATATAGTATTATTGGATTATTTATCTAGGTAGAAAATAAAACTGAATTCTGTAATTGCTAAGCATTTCATTTCAATATTTTTGTGCAGATTTCACTTTTAGATATTTCCCTTTTCCAGATTATTCTCTCTTCTCATATTATTTAGTATGAAAATATCCTTTCTTACAGATCCGGTTTTGTTTGTTTAGTAACTTCTATGCTATCCACAAGAGTTTATTTCCAATAGTTTATTACACAAAAGACAGCCTCTCCCTTAACATCTTCTCTGTAATTCCACTGATGACTCTGTGTTTTATTAGTCACTACACATACGTTTGTCTATGCCTTCTATTCAGATCTGATCTATTGTTTGCCCAGTCCATGCACACATAGAAACTGACCTAGTCAAAGCTGTTTTGAAGTAGCAGATATTTAGTATTATATTCAAGTTTATACTTTCTGCTAGAAAACTACAGTTATTGTAAATGTTAAGTGCTGCTTTTCGTGCAACATGAGGAAAGATCGATGTCTTCACTTCCACTTTTCTGGACCAAATGCCATTAAGTGAATTTCAACTTGCTGTCTGAGTATTTTCCAGTTCTTTGCAATGTTATTATCCCATTGGCTGAAGTGCTATTTTTTTTTGCCTTTCAGGTTTACTTCAACTCAACAACCAAGAGTTAGATTTAAGTAATCTGCAAGTAAAGATCATGAGCAGAACCCAAATTTTGCCTGTTAGTTATTGTTTCATTACTTTCTGCCTCTACTTTCAGCTCTTATGCAAAGATGGTTTATGGTTCTATACAATACTGCCTAGAAGCACCATTCAGCAGTAGAACAAGAGGTATACACATATACTAAGATTAGATGAATTTGTAATCCAAATTGACTAGCTCTTGATTACAATTGTCATACAAAATTAGCTAGGGCAATGGTTTTGTGGATTTTTGCTGCTGTTTTGTTCTGGATTTTTTATTTCTTTTTACTGCTACTTGGAAGTCCTAAACCTGCAGGATGCTGAAGGTACCCTTATCAGAGAAGAGGAACAGTTACAAGGTATAAACAAGTTCTTACAGCACAAAATGTCTTTACTGCTTTTTTTCAAGTTGGTTAGAGTAGAAAAATTAATGAACACAATGCCATGGCAAAGGTAGATGCATTTTCTGAATTTATAAAATAATCTGATTTTAGAAAGAGTTTTCTGAAGCAGGAGTATTATCTCTATGGATTCAGCTCAGTTGAATCATAGAATCATAGATTATTTTGGTTGGAAAAGACCATTAAGATAATTGAATCCAATCATTAACCTAAGACTACTGAATCAGCCACTAAACCACGTCCCTAAGCACCACATCTACATGTGTTTTAAATACCTCCAGGGATGCTGCCACAACCACTTACTTGGGCAGCGTGTTTCAAGACCTGACAGCCTTTTTGGTGAAGAAATTTTTCCTAATATCCAATCTGAACCCCCTGTGGCACGACTTGAGAATGAGGACACCTGGGTTAAAAAGGAGTATCATCAAAATGGAGAAGTGGTTTACAGCAAACAAAATGCTCAAGTTTTCTCCACATGAGAAAGAAGGTTGATCTACGCTGCTCTGGTCAAAACAATAGGTACCTTTATGTGGGCAGAAGCCAGGCATATAATTGAAAATGACGTATCTTGTGGCTAAGAGTGAGAATTATTATGGGAGTCTGGAAGTATTTTATTCTTGCAAGTTACCGTACACAGATAAGTTAATCTAACCATAATAAGTAAACTATTAGACAATGTTAAAATAGAATAGTAAAAAATTGTTGTCCATCTGGAGAATACTGAAAAGAAAAAGTCTTAGGGACTAGATTGTATCTGATGGAAATGTTTAGAGTCTTAGAGGGATCCAAGAACAGAGCCAGATAGCTCCAAGCAAAGCTTCTACTAAGGGCAAAAATTCCTTCTGTGTTGTAATTTTTTTTCTTTTTTTTCCCTGATAAAGTGGTGGAGAAGGGAGGATCCTTTTGGGTACGTACACCATTTTCATCAAGTTCCTTAAGATTGTCTACAGAAACAAGAATTCTTTACTTCTAGTTTAAATGACTACACTGCTTCAGCAAGTATGGAGAATATTTCCATTCCTTCAGCTTCATAGTTTATGACTATGTCATTTTGCAGAAGAATATAGCCTCTCCTTCCTGGAGAATAAACTTGACTGCCCTTGAATATTTTCATGCTAAAGACATCACATAGTCTTTAATCTATTGAATAACTGCTCTAGCTAAAAAAAAAATGAGTTAAACTATCTGCGTATTTTTAAAGCAGACAACAGATGTTGTTCCCTGTGCCAACTCAGTGGTGTTTGTGTTAATACTGCAAAGACCATTTGCATTAGTACTGCTTTCTAGGTGTTGAGATTCCTCTCCACATGCTATCAGAATCCTGGTGGAGTTCAGATGTGAAGTGCATCCCAAGTTCTTAGCTTGATGTTTCTGATAATGCCTTGTCAGAGATTGGTTATCTCAGCAAAACATTACAGTGTATAAATTTGTACTAAACTTTCTCTGTCACAATTGTCACAAATGTTAAGCTTTCCCCTCTTCTCTTTCTTCAAGTTTTTTAAGAATAATGTTAGCTTCACTATCACTTTTAATTCTCTGCTCCAACCATTGTGACTTTTCTTCAAGTATCCTCTCTTACACTTTTTACTCATGGCTAAATAAACCCTACCATTCCCAAAAACGCAACAAAAGTAATTTGAACACATATTGAATGAATACACTTAATGCTCGTGTTGTTTATGTCTGTAAAGTTTCTGTCTTTTCTATTTTCTCTGTAACTCTACTACCTGCTGTTTATACATCACACAATGAGCCTGGTTGACCCTTGTCTCTCTTTCTGTTACTAGAAAAATAATAATAGTTTTTTTCATTAACTACATATTTACATTACGCTAATTTCTATGCCCTGTTATACTTCCTGTTTTACATTTTTAGTCTATGGCTGACTCAAGTTCCCATTATAGCTTGTTCTGTACACACTGACAAGTGAGACTCTCTGATCAGCAGTGAGATGAGAAAAAGAAGGCCACATTAAAAAAGAAGAGGGGGATAGCCCAAGAGCCATAAAACTAAATGAGGAAGTCTCTGACTTGTCTGGGTCTTGCAAACTGGCATAATTTTAAGCCTTCTTACATCTGGGTAAGAAACAGTTACCAGCATTTAGGTCTTTTATGATTGTCTTAAATTGCTGTGGATACAAATATTTGTCTTTTATTAAGGAACAGAAGAACTATAATAGGCCTTGCTTTCTAAAATATATTTCTCCTGCGGCAATATTTTTTTTTTTAATGAAAGTTACACTAAGGTAGAGCTTACTCGTGTCTACATTTTCTCTAAGGTTCCATGAGATTCAATGTCTGCATTTATTTCTGCTTGACAGGATAGGATGAAATCATTCCAATATATTATTTGTTTTCTCATGAGTGAGCTCCAGTGAATACTTGGCTCAAGCAATGTGATGACAGTAAGGCCTCTGTTAAATCTCTCTTTATGCCTTGTTGGCAGTCACCATAAGCTACTGTAAGTTCAATTTAATGAAAACCCATTGCTACATCAAGTTCCATTCCTGTCCAAACAGAACTGAAACCCCTTTGGTTCAATGAAACAGAATAAGAAATGCTAATAACAGTATAATGCTATCTGGGGGGAGAAGGGATCCATACTTGCTGTACCATTTTTTTGCCCAGAGTGTCACAGTGATTCTTTCAAAATTGCTTTCCTTTGTCATTACCTTTCACTCTTGCTCTTGAAAAATTTAAATTGTTAATTTCCTGAGCTGCAGAGAATGGTTCAGTAGAGACTTCAGCATGATCCAACAAGCCCCTTAGAATTTTTCAGGATCACTATTGTTTGCCTCTAAGACTTACAATAAGGCAAAAGTCATGTCCAAGACTGAAAAGCAGAGGGGAAAGCACAGCTATACAGACATAAAGATCCACTATATTAAAGTTTCCTGACTTGTCAGTGTCCCAGTTGGCCTAATGAAGTGAATTCTGGTTACTGTGAGTTGACATTGAAGCTGCTGAATGCCACCTTTGTTTCAGACTTCACTGCTAAGACCAGGCCTCAGGAATCCCAGACCCTGGTGGTAAGATAGAACGTCTGGAGAAAGGAAGACTTCCCCTTGGTAAAGGCATAATGGGTTAGAGATCATTCAGGCAAAGTGTACACTCATGAATCCATGGGTCTCAGTGGGATGCACCCACAAGTGCCAAGGGAGCTGACAGATGTTATTGCTAAGCCACTCTCCATCATCTTCGAAAGGTCATGGAGAACAGGAGAGATGCCTGAGGACTGGACGAAAGCAAATGTCACTCCAATCTTCAAAAAGGGCAAGAAGGAGGACCCAAAAATTACAGGCCAGTCAGCCTCACCTCCATCCCTGGAAAGGCGATGGAACAACTCATTCTGTATGTAATCTCTAAGCATGTGGAGGAAAAGGTTATCACGAGTAGTCAGCATGGATTCATGAAGGAGAACTCATGCTTGACCAGTTTGATAGCCTTCTATGATCTCATGGCTGGCTGAGTAGACATACAAAGAGCACCAGTCTGACTTGACTTCAGGAAGGCTTTTGACACGGTGTTTCTCAACATCCTCATAGGTAAGCTCAGGAAGTGGGAGTTGGATGGGTGCATGGTGGGATGGATTGAAGACTGACTGAATGGCAGAGCTCAGAGGGTTGTGGTCAATGGCACAGAGTGTATTTGGAGGCCTGTATCTAGCAGTGGTCCCCAGGGGTCAGTACTGCATCCTGTCTTGTTCATCAATGACTGGGATCAAGAGACTGAATGTACTCCCAGCAAGTTTGCTGAGGATACAAAATTAGTGGGAGTGGCTGATACACCAAAAGGCTGTTCTGCCATTCAGCGAGATCTGGACAGTCTAGAGACTTGCATGGAGAAGAACCTAGTGAAGTTCAACAAAGGGAAGTGTAGGGTCCTTCACCTAGGGAGGAATAACCCCAGGCACCAGTGCAGGTTAGGTGTCGACCTACTGGAAAGCAGAATTGAAGATAAGGACATGAGAGTCCTGGTGGACAGCAGGCTGACCAACTACCAAGGACTCAGACTGAGGAAAACAGTACCAGAACTATATGAACTAGAGAGTTTGGGTTGCTGCCAGAATATTACCTCATCCTAAGATTTGCTACAGTGGAAAAATATTGACTAAAGTCAACAATCTCATCACCCTATAAATAGTGATCCTAAAGTGAGCCCCTTTGAACTCTCCTGGATCACAGCCGGTTGTGATTCTGTCTCCATCTGAACTGATGTCACGAAGCTGTGGGCGAGGACAGATTTCTCAACTTTCAGCAAATCACCCGTTGAGGAATGCTGACACATTAAAGTGAGTAACTTGCTTAACTTGAGATGGAAATTTTATAGGTATACACCTGCATATATTCCACACACAAAGCTATAGGTTAATGTGTGTGAATACATTCAAATATCTATGGATTAGTGGCTACGAATGTGTGTGTTTATAGATTTGTAAGCAAGCTTTTAATCATAACTATGTCTAGTTCAGTTGGAGGCCTGTATGTAGTGGAGTGCCTCAGGGGTCAGTACCGGGGCCTGTATTATTCAATATATTCATTAATGATTTGGATGAGGGAATAGAGTGTACTATCAGCAGGTTTGCTGATGACACCAAGCTGGGAGGAGTGGCTGACACGCCAGAAGGCTGTGCTGCCATCCAGTGAGACCTGGACAGGCTGGAAAGTTGGGCGGGGAAAAATTTAATGAAATGTAACACGGCAAAGTGTAGAGTCTTGCATCTCAGCAGGAACAACACCAGGTTCCAGTATAAGTTGGGGAATGACCTGTTAGAGGGCAGCATAGGGGAGAGGGACCTGGAGGTCCTGGTGGACAGCAGGATGACCATGAGCCAGCACTGTGCCCTTGTGGTCAGGAAGGCCAATGGCATCCTGGGGTGTATTAGAAGGGGGGTGGTTAGTAGGTTGAGAGAGGTTCTCCTTCCCCTCTACTCTGCCCTGGTGAGACCACATCTGGAGTATTGTGTCCAGTTCTGGGCCCCTCAGTTCAAGAAGGACAGGGAACTGCTGGAGAGGGTCCAGCGCAGGGCAACAAAGATGGTTAAGGGAGTGGAATATCTCCCCTATGAGGAAAGGCTGAGGGAGCTGGGTCTCTTTAGTTTGGAGGAGTCTGAGGGGTGATCTTATTAATGTTTACAAATATATAAAGGGTGAGTGTCACAAGGATGGAGCCAGGCTCTTCTAAGTGACAACCAATGATAGGACAAGGGGTAATGGGATCAAACTGGAACATAGGAAGTTCCACTTAAATTTGAGAAGAAACTTCTTCTCAGTGAGGGTAACAGAGCACTGGAACAGGCTGCCCAGGGAGCTTGTGGAGTCTCCTACTCTGGAGGCATGCAAAACCTGCTTGAACAACTTCTTGTGTAGCCTCATCTAAGTGTTCCTGCTCTGGCAGGGGGATTGGACTAGATGATCTTTTGAGGTCCCTTCCAATCCCTAACATTCTGTGATTCTGTGATTCTGTGAAACAGTGATTTAACTTTCCCTTTTGTAAGTACAGTGCAACCCTTGACATCGAGTCTGTAATAGAGTTGCTGTTTTAATGACAACAAATCCCATTGAATTGTTTTAAATAATTTTGTTAATCAGCTGTTGACGAAGCATTATTAGAAATAATATTTTAAACTTGTTATCTGTCTTAATAAATCGTAAATTGTTGCTAAATCAAAGCTGTGTAAGATTCCATTTTGTGACACTGACTTTGAGTAGTACATGGGTTTTGCCATCTGATTGGGGCCCAAAGATTGACTACTTTGAGTGAGCAGAATAAATAACTGTATCATAGAAGATTAGTCAAAATGACATTTATTATACAGCTGGAATTAGCAAGGCAGAAGGATACTTCATTTCATCAACAAAGTGCTGATGCTGCTAAAGGTTGTAACTCTTACTGATGCGTTAACTACCTACTGTATCCTTGTATAAAGATATAAATCATAGTTATATCAATTTTAGAGTATATGGAAACTAATCTGTATGAATCTAACATTAAATACTGGCTTTCTTACGCTCCATTATTCTGCCTTGATCTCTTCTGATTCCAATGGAGTTCAATGCAGAAATTATTTGCCATCATTAATCTGTGTAAATAATTAAAGATGGAGGGAGAAAGGCTGAGAGGAAATATGATTTCTAGGATTCATTTTTTCCTCTCTCATTCTGCCAAGATATAGAGCTGTAAAAAGACAGGAATTTATATTGTTTTGTTCATGTTTTCCACCTTTTCTCTAGCAATTTTCTTCACTTGACCCATCTTTAGGTAGATATACAGTTTTAAGGATCTTAATATCAGTTCCCTAGTCAAGGAGAGATCTGACAGTGGTCTTCTTGGCCAATCATCAATACTTTTTCAACAGAAAGTTGAAACTGTTAGCATAACTTGCAAGTTTGGATAAGTTCCATGCAGTCATTCAGAACGAATACCGCAGTTCTAGAGTTATCACAGTTATTTCTTTTTCCATAAAAAGCAAGCAAACACATGGAATCATGACCCCAAAGTTATGATTTGGCAATTAAATACAAATGCCATAAAATTTCCATAAAATCTATTGTGAAATTTCAAAGGAATAGAATTAGTAATATTCTGTGAAAAAAGCCTGTACAAGTTAAAAAATTTCAAAATCCATTCTCATTCTGGTGTTCAAGAAAACTTAGCTGGGCAAATGCTGTGGGTGTTAAAAATGCAGATTGCTGTCTTAATAAAGGATAACAGCTCATTCCAAATAGTCACCATCCATCATGGAAATTTGTATTTATGGACTTCCTTGCTGTAGTCTATGGCTCTGGTATACCCTTTACTAAGCAGATTTTAGACCACATAGACAGTTACAGTATATTTATAACCTTCATAGGTCACTGATCATTGATATGATGTGCTGTTATGGCTCTCAGATATTTCTGCCATTGGATGACTGGTCTCTTAAGAGATTATTTCAGTATCCAACATCCACAGTGAAATCACCTGCTAAGCAACCCTGTGAAAATATTGCTGCAACCTACTGTGTGCACAAACCTGGTAATCTTTTCAGAGTAATCTGTTTGCATTCATATCATTAATCTATTCATTTAGGACTGAAGCACTCAAATTCTTAATAGAAAAAGAAATGAAATAAACATTGAAACCAAGATCCACTAAAAAGAAAGTGTTTGCAGTGCCTTTCTATCCTGCTAGAATTTCAAATGAAGAAGCAAAAGCAGGGAAATACAGAAAAACGTGCCAGCTGTGTGGAGAGTGCGTCTGCATTAGCAATTTAATTCGGATCAGCAAAGAGCTTTGGAAATGAAACTCCCAATTGTTTCCACTTTCCCCACTTTATTTGCATTGTAGAGTGCTCTTGAGGCATGGATTCCTTTTGGATGAAACTTCACCAAGGGGCCTGCATCAAGGTGGTTTCTAGCTATTACTAGAAGTCAGTCCTTGAGAATGATCCAGAGCTACTCCAGCATAACCGCTACACAGGAGTGGTAATGAAACGTGTGGCATGGATGCCAAGCCCTCAGCACCCAGTCTTCTGGTCTACTAGCCAGATTCTATCATAGCATAGTAGTTGCTAAAATAGAAGTATCCTGATGTTTTAATTGCTAACTTTTAACTATTGGAGAAGTGCTGTGTACTATCAATCTTTGCCTTCACAAATTGTACAACACAGGATCAGTCTGAAACCTGCAATACTAGATTATTAATGTTTGAACATTAAAAATAAGCTAAATATAAATAATTGTGCTTGCATTGTTCAAACACATCTAATTCTCGTTGACCAGAAATAGCTTGAGGTCAAATCTAACAGGAATGTTGAGGCTTCTATTACTTCTAAATTCCATCTGGAATAAGAAAACCCACAATTCAAACTTTTCCTGCAGTATTTCTCTATATATACTCTCAATAAGGATAGTGTAGTCTTCTTATTGCCTTATCTACCCTTGTTAGAAACAACAATTTACGTTGATGTTTGATGTGATGCAGTCTTTGGGAAACAGATTTCAGAAAGTTCATATGCGGTAGAGTTTACTAAACTTCAATATCATAGAATCATAGAATGTCCCCAGTTGGAAAGGACCCACAAGTATCATTGAGTCCAACTTCAGTCCCTGCATATGACAAACCCACATATCACACCATGTGTCTGAAGGTGTTGTCCAGTCTCTTCTTGACATATATTGGCAAATATATTTTCATTCTCATTTCATATTTGGACAAATTTGTGAAGAAGAAAAGAGAGAAGGAAAAAAAGAATGAAGATGGACCATTATTTCTTCTTTAACTCATTACAGTTTGTTTTCAAGTGTGTTTATAACAGCATGCAAGGAAGAGGTATGGGAAGATGATTTTTGCTTTTGCTTTTTATTCCTTGGAGCACAAAATGGGGGGGAAAATTGTAGAAATATTTTATTTGTGAAACATCATAGGATTTGCTTGTGAAGTACATATGGGAAATTACTTCTTTTCATGATTACTATAAAAATATAAAATGCAAACGTGGCTTCTCTATTGAGTATTTCCTCAATTATTTCCTCTTCAGCCTTGAAGTATATTTTGTTAATAGAAATAATTTGTGTTTTAAAAAAATGAAACTTGTATTTCTACAATAATTGCTGTTTGGACAAGAGACTATGTATATCAGAAGACACAGAGGCTTGCACAGTCTTTCTTATACATCTTTGTCTGTACAACTAAATTATGTAGCAATTATCCACAATAATTTAATATTATTATATAAATAAAGACCAAATCAGCCAAAAACATTGACGTCAGCAGCTGTTATAACATGGAGTTATAACATCATTAGTCTGACAAGAGTCTGCTGATAGATTAGCATAGTATAGGATCTTAGTGAACCAGTCCTACATATCAATCAAAACAGATTGCCCGCCAGGATAAAATTATTCAAGAGGTGACATACAATGAAGTACATCTAAAATTATATGAAATAAAAGAACCAAAATTAGGTAAACAGGTGTATGTATGTATATGTGACAGAGAAAACAATTTGGGGAACTAATATATGTCCGCTTTGTGACTGGTTTCTTCATCTTCTGTGTAAAAATAGTTGCTGTTATGTGATTATTTCACAAGGCAGCAGAAACTGAAAGCCTTTGAAAAAACAAAATAAAGCAGGCAGGTTGAGGTTTCCTGGGTGGTATACTTTGCAAAGTGAAAGCCAAAGGTGAAGGGTTGCTCTTTCAGAGATGTTTTTGACTGTCCTCGTTTCGCCAACTTCTGTGTTAGCCTTCTGATACCACAGGATGAATATGCCTTTGCAAAACACTGTGTTTAGGTAAACTTGTTTTAAATTTATTGTGAAAGTGCATCTCCTTTATCAAGAAAGTGAAGTTTTTAGATGCAAGGTGAATCAGGTATTCAGCTGTTTAATGGAGGACCTATTAAATACAGAATTTAGACTCAAAATAATTTCTTCTTGCTCGTGATCTACCATTCTTCTACAACTACTAAGTTTTTACATTCCCTGATTATTTTTTACTGCAGTCTTAAGCTAAAAATATAAATAATATTTTAAAAGTCCTTAGTCTTCCATATTGCAGTCACAAAAATGAATACATTACTGCCATAAAGTAGAAAATGTACAATTGGATAACTCATCAATAAATGTTTTGTGTGTGACTCAGACTTCCTAGTGTCTTTCAGGCAAACCTGAGAAGTTCCTTTTAACTGTAGACATGCTTCTGAAAATAGAGTAGACATCTAGGTAAATCTTTGAAGACTGGGATTCAGGGACTTTTGAGAAATACCTCCAGGGTGAAGTCCGAAAACTGAGGGAAAGAACACAATATTGTTTCAATAATTGAGGAGGAGAATTCAGCACTTGTCCTTTGAACAATTTATAATTCTAAAAGAAACAGGAGAGGTAAACAATCCAGTAGCTGCTTTGTAAGGAGAGGATAACAGTGCTTCCCTTCTCTTTACATGTAAAGAGAGTTATTAGTGTGAAGACTGCTTACGGAACTAAATCTGCTGTTGTGTAAGGATGAGCTCTGCAAATAAGTATGTAAAACAAAGAAGGTACCTGACTTGAGTTTCTGCTTCAAATTGCAAAACGATTTAAGGCCACTGAAGTGCAGTATATTGTGAGGAAAAAAAACCAATTTATCTTGTGTTACCCAGATACTGGAATTGAATAGTTGGGTAATAGAATATATATTTCAGAAATTAGCACTATTTGATCCATTTAGACTTTACAAATGTCAATAAAGAAATCAAACTTAATATGCAAAATAATGAAAATTGAGATAATGAGGGTATTGAATTCTCGTATTATTTTCATTAAAAGTCAGAGTCTTGGTGCAGAAGCAGCTTTATGTCAAATGGGTAAACCATGAAAATGATACATTTGGTGCACCTCATCAGAACACAAAAAAGGTTTGATCCAGTTTCTTCAGGAAATTCTGAATTATATCATTGCCATTCAAAATATAAATTGTTACATGCATTTATACTCACATAAAAGTGTGGTTCAATATCTTAGAATGTATACTCCCTGGAAAACAGTTTAAACAAACAGCAGTTGGAAAAAAACAGGATAGAGAGAGTGCAGTAAAGAAGCAAAATGATGCAGAGTTCTTACTGAACCTAACATTGTCTCCTACTTCCTGTTTGTACATACAATTAACTCCACCTTTTAAAGCGAAAAGTAATCTGGATCTCAGTTTAAAAAAGATCAAACTGGCAGGAATTGGAGCTTTGCCAGGTTCAAATACAGTCTCTTCTTGCATCCTGATAAATTTTAGAACAAGATCTGACCAAGGTGATTTCTGTGTGTGGAGCAGAAAGCTCCAGCCAAGCGTCCAGTCACTGACTATCTTTGACACAGTCATAAATGTGTCAAGACATCAGGACATAGCTCTAAGTCCATTTTCTAAACATAGACTGAATCCCACAATGGACAGAGGTAGGAGAATCAATAAGTATTTGGATTTCCTCAGATTAAGATAGGAATATCTTTGGATCTCACTGTAGTTCTTTGTATTGGTCCAAACTGGAGTTACTTGTTTTTTAATGAAATTACAAACAGAAAATGCAGAAAGCTAAGGAATCCACAGACTTCTACAGTATATTTCTAGCAGTATAATTAGCTTTAGATTTATAATTACTCTTGGATAATAGAAAACAGGGCTGGAAGATGTCTCTAAAACCACTTAGTTGATGAAAATATCATAAACTATGCAGCTGATTGCCAATTATCTGTCAAATACAACCAAATTATTCCTGACATACGAGGGACTTGTTCTTAAAATGTTCATTAATGAACACTCTGCTACTTCCTTAGTGATATACTAATATTTCAGTATTTGAATATCATTGAACTGTTTTTTTCCAATATCAAAACTAAATATCCCCTGCTGCAATTTATCTAATTACTCTTTGCACTATTCCAAAAAAAACCACAGGAAGCAGTTTACTACTTTCCTCTTTGCAAAAACTTTTTATATATTTGAAGGTTGTTAACAGATGTCCTTTCAGTCTTGTTTTCTCTAGAGTATAAGAACCCAACTGTTTCCGTATCTTTAATAGGTCATATTTTATAAACACTCTAATGAGCCACATTTTCTGAAATAATATCTTGAGGACATGGTAAGCCTATTTTTTTAATTGGAAACTCAGAAGACAGTGGGATTAGTTGAGTCATCTACTCAAAGGTAATTACCTGATATTAGATGTACATTTTCTACTGCTTGCAGATATAAGCAGGAGTAATTCCCAGCAGACTCCATCTAAGGTATTTTCTCCTGTCACATGAAATAACCAGTTACACCACGATGATAATGATTCCATATCATATTCTCATCTCGAATTTATTTCATTTTGTTCTTGTTGTAAGAGTGGAAAAATGAATAGAAGTTTACAGTTCCTGTGAGAAGTTATACTACTACAACAGCAAAAAAAGGAGAACATTTCAAAGAGAAGAACGTTTATTTCCCTCTACTAACATTTGACACATCTGTCTTGGTACTGGAAGTAATTACATAAGTCAAAGGTGACAGTTTTATACTTTAAAACTGTAAAACAATCATATTTGACTCATTTATATTTTGTTTTATTTTATTTTATTTTTTTTTAATGGGACAAGAATTTAGGGATGACTTTTTTTTTGCAACACATAGCTGTAAATAATACTGTTTTAACCCAACTCATGCACTGAAACATGCAGCTTGAATTTTGCTGATTCTTTTCTAGATTAAACCAATATTTATTCTGACATATGGCAGTCCTCCCCAAGAGAGAGAGATTCACCTTGGGACCTGTGTGTCTTCTGAGGGCTGGCAGAAGGTGAAGTCTTGGAGCAGCTTCACACTGTCCCAGTAAGCAGGGCAGCAGCAGATGGGGCTGCCATTATGCTTGTTAATGCTCTCATCCTGGCCCAGGAGCTGAACCTGCAGGATACTGCAGTACTGCAGCTGTTGACCCAACTACTTCCTGACAGGTGGGACAACAAGAGCAAAGTCAATGATATCTTTAGTTTTATGTCTGCCCCAGCCAGCAGACAGTTAGTAGATAGGTCTACCTTGAGTGTCCCACTGGTTCCACCCCCCAAGATCATGCACAAGCCTGGAATACTTCCAGTCTCACAACTTTCTTTCCTTTCCCTCCTCCTTCTCTCCTCTTCCCTTCATCTCAGAGAGCAGAATATGTGTGATATGCTCCTTGAGACCCTAGTTCTAACCCTTTCAATCCTGGGGTGGAAAGGCAGAAAAGTGGTAGCTGGAGTGATACAGCCATTAGAACCAGTTCCTGGAAGGGCTGACAGTTTGAGCTGTGCAGATTCTGGTGGCTTTCCAAGGTAAGAGGCAAAACAGCTGAGGTAATTCAATTTTCCCATTTATTTCTTTTCCTTCCTTCCTAAGATGAAGGGTAGGAAATTACAAGAACACATTAGCTCTCTTCCTTCTTTCTTGCTTTTTTGTCTTCTTCTCCAGACACTTCTCTCTCTGAGCAGAGGGACAGTGAATGTTATGTTTGACTGTCCAGGTTACAATAGAAAAGAAGCAAACTCTTTTTAAAGAACATAGGACCAACTGATAAAGAAAAATAAACTGAATCCTTTATGAAGTTCATTATCAATTCTCCCCAAACTTATAATCGTAACTTCACCAGTTTGAAAAGCAAAGGACAATTGTTTTGTTTCTGATATTTCTACACTGACTTCCATGATCTTCCTGTATAACTTGTATAACAAGTAAATCATCATTGAAATCAGTAATATGCATGAGAAGTAGGTCTTATTTGCACATTTGTTCCATTTCATGTCCTATCATTAAAATAGGCTTGGTACTTTTCTAGCCTCTAGTCAAATCTGGATGTAGTACTTTACAAGTGCAATTGGGTGTCTGCAACCAAGCTGGGGGGGTCAAATTTCAGAAGCAGTAACTTAGAAAATAGTTTATCTGTTCAGAAACTCATTTTTTTTAGAAAACACCAGGTATTCTTGAGGAATTAGGTATTTGAAGGTAGAGGTATAGTTATGCTGGATTATTTGGAAAGGATTAGGATTTCTCTCAGATTGCTTGAGACTAAACTGGCTTTAGTTGTGGTGTATTCCCTATCTAGCTCCTTTTTGGGTCTTTGAGTATAAGATGTCTTTTATTTAGCTAGTTCTTACCCTACATGCCATCTTCCTGATTTTTTTTTTTACTTGCAACACACATAATTTTTTTGAATTCTAATATCCTAAATATATTACACCTAGAAGAAAACAATTTACCACAACATATTCTGCATAGTGGCCTTGCCATGAAGATTATTTATGAGGAAAGGTCATAGGCTTTTTAATATTTTCATTAGGGGCTTGCTATCACTATCTTTTAAAAATATTTTAAAATCTTGATACAACTTTTTTTGACACAGCTTCTGTTATCTTTTGAAGAACATCAGTTGCTTTGTAAAAAAAAGAAAAAAAAAAAAACAAAAAAACCCCAAACAACACCAAACAACAAAACCACAACAAAACAAAACAAAACAACAAGAAAAAACAAACAACTTTCTGTCTTGTAAGTTTTCCTTGAGTATTCTGTGGGTTAGAGAAATCCAATAATAGAAACTTCATATGTGTTCTTAAAAGTATTTTTTTCTAACTGAAAACCATAAAAAGTGTGTTGTCAGTAGCTTTGGAACAGTGACTGAAAAGCCTTGGACTAGAAGGAGTCGACAGTATGGTTTTATCTTCCAAGTTTATTTTGGTGAGGTTGGGTAATATCAGACAATTGATACTTAGTAATGGAAGACACCACTCATTGCAACTATCAAAAGTTTATTTTCTGTTGTGTAGATAGCTTTTTTTCTTATTCTTTACTATGCTAAGCAACTTTAGTTTGAAAATATATGTTTTTATTTTGTTCACATGTCATGGACTACAATGGTGAAAGACTTGAGAAATTTTAAATAAATACTAAATGTAACAGTTAACTAAAAAATGTGCTTGACTTTTTGATCCATCAAGTCATTGAGTTCTCTATAGACATATCCAAGAATGTTGCAAAATGAAGTAAACAACTAAGCTGTTAATTTTACAGAAAAACAATAACTTTCATGCTTTTCATGCATCATCTTTCCATATGATCCTTTATCCCTGACGGATGAGACTCGAGATGAATTTTAAAAACCAATATTGATTCCAGAGCTGTTGCCTGTTTTTCCCTGCTCTTGACAAGCAGGAAAACAGTTTAGTGCAAAAAGGTACTTCAAATGAATAAAACTAATGCTGCATATTATTATTTATTTTAACCCTTACTATGCTTGTGCATAAGCCTAAGATTTGCAAAGATTATTTACAAAGAAAAAGATAGCAAAATATCACTGTTGCTCTGTTCCTACAAAAAGAGGAAAAGGGAGGGGTCTTAAGGGAGAGAACAAGAGGCATCGTGACAGCAAAAAGGGACAGTGCAGGTACCTGAACATCACTCAAGAGAAGGTGACTGCACTCTGAGCCAGTCAGGCTGCTGACCAACCTTTTACTCAGCCCACAATCTCCAAAAGTTGAGTGATGTGCTCTCAAAGACAAAGAGATAACCTTGAAGCAAATGTGGCCTTGTTTCACAATTACAATCCAAATGTTTTCCAAATGGAAGATTGTAAATAGTTATAATAAAAGACCTGCATTTAGGAACTCCTACATTTCAGCATATTTAGAGATAAGATACATTCTTTAACAACAGAACAAAATCATTCATACCATTGTTGAAAAATAAGAATGCTTTTAAGACATCGCTTTTCATGTTACATAAAGGGCATTGAAAGATCATAATGGGATTACATTATAATCCACAGGTAAGAGCAGGATTAATGTCAAAGAATTCTAGCTATCATTTTATTAAGCTTTCCTCTTACTTTCAGAGATTAACTAGCAGGACAATATCTGACACCTGATACAGCAACAGAAAGAATTTCTGTGGTTTTCATTTTATATATTTGACAGTAACACTAATGGAAGAGCTGTGAGCTGAGCAGTCTTGAAAGGTTTACTTTCTGTAGTTTATGAGTTTGTTTAGACTGTGCTTTCAGAAGAAGGTGAATGGTAAGAGCATATTTTTAAACTAGCTGATATAAGAAATAGATACAGGACTCACGACCAATTTAGGAAACCTAATGACCTAGGTGTAAAAAAAAATAGCTATGGTTAATATGAAAAACCAGCATTGTAGATATGTCTGAGATTAAAAATAAATAAATAAATAAAAATTTATACTAAATAAGTCTCCTGAAATCTTTTTCTTGCAAGCTTGAGAGAGAATAAGGGAGTTCTCAGCATTTTCCTGTGCCATTAAGCAATCAGAACAACCACATGTATCAACTCAATGTCTGTATATATGAAAGTGAAATAACCAAAATGCTACGTTTCACCAGGGTGGAATAAGTTTTTTGCAGAGTTAGAGTATACATAGATTGTATATAAATCTTTCCAGTTATAAAACTTTGATAGAATATGTATATCCTACGTCCATTCTTACTCTAAGTTATAACCTTTGTATTTTCTTAAGGTTTGATCTGTTAAAATAGTTCAGTTTCACCACAGAATATTTTTAATGTAAAAGTTCCTCTTCCCCCACCATCCTCTTACATTCTTGACATTGCCCTTGTTGCGCTACATGAATACTTTTGTAGAAGCTTGTCACATTTGCTATTGGAAAGGAACATTCCAAAGTAAATGTATCTAATGCAAATCAAGCAAGGATACAATGCTCAGTAGTGATGGCAAGGAATATAGGAAGGCAACCAAGTGAATAAACAACAATTAAAGGATTATTTTTTTGGTTTGGTTGGTCGATTGTGAGGAATCACTTTCAAATAAATGCTGAAATGTTTCATTCAACTATGATGAAAATACCTATGTAGGAAATGAAGAGCTAGGAATCTGAGGTTGCAGCTTAATGCGATACTCCAGAATAAATTCCTTTATTTGTTAAAACATTTGTTCAGTTCTTTTGGATCAGTTCTATGACATGTTTGGAATTTAGAGGTGCCTAAGAATTATGTAGGTATGATAAAGACAAACAGTGTACTAAAGAAGCGATGAAATCTCAACAGAAATTACTACACATTTTGTGGTTTTGCAGAAACAGTCCGTGGCTTGCATCCCTAAATATGGAAAAAAGAATTTTATGTAAGACATGTAAACTACAGTATTGGCAGTCTTAGACTTGCTTTATATTTGATAGAGTTTGGTGAAATACCTTGGGTTTCTGGTGTGTTAAAAAAACCCCACCAAATCTAATTGATTTATTGCCCTGTTTATGCTTCACATTAAGCATTTGAGTAATCTCATTGACATCAGAAGATTAAAGCTAAGCATCTGCAACAAATCTGCATGACTTGAGCTTTTACTGTGAGATTATAATTCATAATTACTTTTACAACAGTTATAACTCTCTGTTTCTGTTTCCTACTAATAAATTAGCATTCTACAGGCTAGAGCTTGATTTATACCACCCATGATCAACACACAGATGTTTCAGCGCTTCATGCAGCTCATGGTACCTGCATCATGGGGTGTTTGACTAATCAGTAACTCTGAAATTAAAATGCTTGCCCATACAAAATGCTAGGAACATCCATAATTAACTCAAATATGAACAAAAAAGGTAACTGTTTGAATGCTGGAGTTTTCTTAGTCATCATATGTCTATTATTTCTTCTATCCCAGTATCTAATAATAGTCTTCTGTCTGTAATTAGCCTCTGAAATCTTCTCACATCTTCCTCCTTCACATGCAAACATAATTTTCCTATGTGCTTCTACTACAGAGGAAGGGAGCTATTTGACAGCCTTCCTGATTTTTGTACAAGATAAAACAGGTGGTGCTCAAGTTGTCATATGTCTCTTTTCTGTCACAGCTCTGTTCTCAAAGGATTGCCACAAGGAGAAAAAAAATAATTTGCTTTCCAGTTTCATTCAGCTATTGCCAAAGATACTAAGGCTACATAAAAGAGAGAGCCTGCTGGTATTTCTGTAATAAGAAATAAAAGAGAAGACAATAATTTCTTCAAGGTATGTAATAAAGTGTTACTATAACATGTATCAGCTTTGGACCTGTAACTTGGCATAGAACAACATTTTCTGTCATTGCTGCTTTACTAAGTCACCCAGTTATACTTCAGAATCTGCTTAAATGAAGATTGCTGCATGAAATGTTATTTACCTACCCTAAAGCTACTGTGTACCTTCCATGTTAAAACAAATAAAATGTGGTCATTAAAGTTTGTTTTCTGTGTGTTCCTTCATATGTCCATCTCATCAAGGTTCACCCAGTGATCTGTGAGGCAAGCAATTTTGCCTGTCAGCTTTCCACACACATCCAGGAAAAATGAGCACAACAGAAACTGACTTCAAGCAACATTCACTTCTGATTTGTTACTTTTCATCCCAGACGTGGGCTATGCCCCATTACTTCCTATACACTGTTTCAGTGCTTGAATCTGTCAGAAAAAAAATAGTGAGAAGGAGAAATTTGCTAGTAGAGCACAGCAGACAGTGAACACATTAAATTTATTTCAAATTGGTACCCAAAGAACCATTAGTTTCCTAAGTGTTTGGAAAAGATTCTAAGTACAAATAAGGATAAAAAGTAGTTTCCTATTAAAAAAAAATAATCTAAAAATTACATGTGAAGTTTGCAGATACCTGAAGTTTAGAAATATCAGTAATTTGCAAGAAGTTTTGACACCAGTGTATTGAAAAGTTTCAGATTGAAGAGTTGATCCAAACAACTGGGAAAATAATGGTGAATTATCACTAGCTCATGCTTGTGAGTGTATAATAAGATGTACTGTGCATAGCTAAGCGACCATAAAGTGAATATTATACATGCAATATCTTACTGGGATAGTTTAGCCCTCCTCAGACTACTTCTGCCTGCAGCAGTAATTTCTAACAGTTGGTCAGCCTTTTTAATAGTAGAAAGAATTTTGGAGGCACCTGATCCAGGCTGGGTTCAAAGTGTCAGCACTGACTTTTGCACTCAGGGGTGCATAGCAGCAGTAACTTTTTAAACTAGTGCTTTACACCATCAACTTTTATGGTATATTTGAAGAAGTCTAGAGGAAAATTTATTTATTTATTTATTTATTTATTTATTTATTTATTTATTTTTTATTTTGTCATTAGAAGTCTCTGTAGCTTCCCATTACTTATAGAAGGATTTATCACAGGATTCTAGTGTATTGTGTATATCTTCTCAGTATTATATGTTATATCTTATTAATAACATGATATTCACATCAGCTTACTTGCTACTTTCATGAGTTGTTGAAGAAGAATCTTCACTGTCTGCATTTTTTTCACTCTGATCCAGTAATACTACACATAATTGCAAGGACATAGGATTCAGATTCATTTGCATCATACAACATTTTCAATCTTTCTCCTTTTATTTATGAGTTTTCACTTTCTCTCATTTGGCAATCCCACTGAAGATGACCAACAAAGCCACTTTGACAACAAGCAGCAGGAAACCAGGTGATTTACTCACCATCCTCTGAGCTACTTGTGCTTTTGTCACATTCAGAGGACCTTATTCAGTTCCATAGGTGCAGCTTTCTGCTGCGTACTTTGTGGGAGTAACAAGCAAGATAAACAACTTTGCTCCAAGGTCTGAAGAAATTAAGGGCTGGCTGTTAGAAGATTAATGTGAAAAAAAACATAATTGTAAGAGGTTGCTGGGAAAGAGAAAAAAATGACACCAATTGGTGGAGAAAGAAGGACAAAAATTCTTGAAACTCCAGAATTCTCCTGCTAAACTGAATGAAGGAAGTACAAGGAGGAATACTTTAGCAGCGAAGGAAAGAAGGTAAGAATGCACAACAGAGGTAATGCAGTGTGGGAATAGATTCTGAAACAAAATTTGTGGATAGATGTGACTATGACAGACTTCAGAGGAATTAAGAAATTGAAGATCCTTTGTCGTTGTTGAAATCTCATTCAGATTTGAAGCTCTTTAACAATTTTTAAAATCCAACTGATAATTTCTCTTTACTTCTTTTGTCTTGCAAATTCTGTCTCTGGTACAGGAGGGTTGATGGAGAACAACAGCTTTACGAGATACAAATACAGATAAATCCACATTAATAATCACATTAAATACAGTTGTGATGACTCTTGACTCACAAAAACTCAGCACCACAGAAAACTGTGATCTGTATGTTAGATTAAAAGACAGCAAACATGTGAAAAGACATAGGAGTTCAAAAGCTGTCAGGGAATCTCATTAAAATGACCCATACTGCAAACACTTTGAGTTGAAGGGAAAAAAAAGAAAATACCAAAAATAGAGATGTCTATGACTACTACTTTTCATCAAAGCTCTCTCTATGATGTGCATTTATCACAAAACACAGATGAGTTAGCCCTTCCTCTAATATCTAACATGTCGGGACATATTAAAACGGTTTCAGTCCACCTTTACATTAAAGGAAGATTTCTTTAACAAAATCTCCCCTCCTATATTTATTCTTCAAACAAAATTCCAAAGAATCTCCTGAATTTTAAGTTAAGGTTTCAGGCATACTATTAAATTCTTAAAAATAAAATCATAATACTTCAATTACACAGCAGTACCAAGAGACTTAAGATGGTACAACTGAGCCATTTCAGTATGAATTCAATAATCCTGCTATAGTTCTAGTGTTTCATCACTGCATGTCTCCAAGAAAGTGACTGAGCTTTTAGAAAAATGCTTTTTGCAGTCTGTGACCCATATACTCTGAATCAGTCCATGGATCTAATGTGTTTATGGATCTAAAAGGTCAGTGTTCATCAGCTAAGTAGAGTCACTGTGGTTCAATATCCAGAGGACCAGTTCCTTACCAGGATAATAGTTGAAAACAGGCAAAACATGAAAAACTTGAAGACTATTGCTTAAGAGTATTTGATATACATCAGAAATCAATGAGGAGATAGCAGACAGGAAAATGAAGACTGCTTGCTAGTTATTAAAACATTGAAGCTAAAATCAATTAAACCCTACAGAGGTACTAAATAGTTCCAATTTCTTCGTTTATATTTGTAACTTTGAGTTGACCAGATCTAAAAAGAAGATGCCAAGCCACAACAGGGGATCCAAGCTGTTTTCTTCTACAGTCAGCTGAGACAGACCGCCATTTACTGTTTTAACATCAGAATAAAGAATACCAAAATGTTGAGTGGAAAGTACCTATGGCAGGAAAGGGATAAACGAGCAAAAACCTCCAATGCATGGCAGGTGTTCAGACTCCCTTTCTGAAGTTTTGGCATCTAACTCAAGGTCACACATTAGATACCTTCATCATCCTCAGCACCCAGAGCTTGGAGTTCTGAGAGGAGACATGTAAAGAGCTTGTTTAAATCATTCAGACAATATTGCTTATTTTGTTTGCAGAAAAACTGCATTGACCATGTTCACACTACAGGAAGAAAAATCCTGGGTTGCAGGCTGTTGCAGCCTGAGGGAAATTAAACCCAGGCTTCAATATTCTTGTTCATGAGTTATCAGGGTTACCTCACTGCAGCCGCCTGGATCTAGCAGATGGTGCAATATTTATGGGGCCAGAAGTGGGATGAATGAAAAACAGCCTAATTAGCAGGCTAGTAACCAGAATGGCCAGCTTAGAGTGTGCTGGTCTGCTTTCCACTCATGGTTCCTTGGAGTACATCTTTTTGTTCCAGATATTAATTCATGTAGAATACATAACAGAGAACAGTCTAATGCTTTAATTTAGACACTGTCAAGCTAAGGACAATCTGAAAGAGATCTTCTGCCTCAGAGAGTTTCCCTTTCGTCACACAACAATTGTGATCCACATATGGAAAGGTTAATAAGTGACCTATTGTCAGCTCTAGTTTATTTTTACAGAAATCTCATGTGATTATATAGAACCACAGAAAGACTTGTTGATTTTAAGTGAATTATGTCTTTTAGAGATCAGTATTTTCTCTGAGGCTTCTCTTTATCTTATTGAACAACACTTTCCACATTCATTTATTCCTACTCAAAATCAATTTATTTCTATAGAAAGCTATCCTTAATTGAATAATTCTGGAAGAATTATGTGATCAAACTTTGACTTTAATCTTTTGACACAGGTAAGCATTTAAATGTATCATGTTTTGATACGGATGTACAGATCTGTCTGGAAACACTCAACTAAGCTAAATATTACCATCCCCACCCTTCACATAAACAAATAAAGACAAAATGAAACTAATTTGCTTTTCTGAGATGATACAGGGAACTGAGTGGACAAAATTGGGAATTGGTCTATGCCTCAAAATACCATACCTGTTGAAAACTTGCCTACAAGTAAATGACAAATCACAGCATTAAAACGTGGCTTTTCTCACTGAAAAGGAAAGTCTAGACTAGTAATTGCAAGAGTTTTTGTGTATCTGGCTACAAAATTAGGAGACAAGCTACATCATAGAGCTCTACCTAAGATAGGCAAGATATTTACCTTGTTTAATTTCTGTTGTTTTCTTGTTTGTTTTTTTTTTTTTTTCTTCTTTCGATGGTGAATATTTTCTCCCTTCAAGAAGTGTGCAGAGTCTTTGGTTGATCATAGAATGTTCTGAATAGCTTCAGTGAAAGAAGTACTCTGATTTACAAGGCTTTATTTAAATGTTTCTATACATTGGCAGAAAGTAATTTGGTCTTGAAAACCAGTGGCTTGGATTTTGTTCTGGTAACTCTTTTGGCTTTGATAGGACTTGGCCAAATTATGCAGCTTAAAATTGGGCCCAGAGATAAGTATAACTTCTGAAATCAGCTCAGTTAGTGTTGATTGCTATAAATAATCTTAACTGATTCAATTATGTGAGCAGGAAAATCTATATCCAGTGCTTCTTTCCATATTTACAGATGACATCAAAGAGCAGAAAAGCTTTCTAATAATCAATAAAGCTCATTTAAACTCTCTGATTACATTTATACACTTTCCCATCAAAGAGGTATCAATTAGATATCTTAACTTAAGTTTCTAAATCCATTCAAAATACTTCTGCCCACTCAAGAACTTATTAGAAGTCCACTTATTGTAATGGTTGGAAACACTACTGGATTCATGGCCAGTGAATAAATCATCCAAGTATTGAAGAGAGTGTAGATCATGGTAGTGGACATGTAACTTAATATGAATTTGAAAAAGCTGTGCATGTGTTCACATTTTGTTGATGGGTAAATATAGATCCATTGTGTAAAAAAGCCTATGTATATCCAGCAGCTTTTAAATGCTTTTCTGTACTTATAGTCTTAACCTTAATAATTTTCCATGCAGTTGAGCATACTTATGACAATTATATTCTTACAGCTAGTTACATTAAAATTTCTTCGTATTGCTCAGTTTCTCAGCATCAAGTACCTCAATGCGTTTCCAACACATTTCACCAGACTTTTTCAGAAGCTGTTGTGATGAATCAACAGTTAGAAAGGATCAGGCAGTAGATAGCCAACAAGTGGCATAACTTACAGAGGACTGGGAGTTACCACAGGTTTTCTCAGTCTATGGATGAGGTCCTGTATAACACACCATTACTGCAGTATTGCTGAAAGAGACCCTACTATTTTGATACACGCTTTCCTTCAATTCTGCAACTTACATGGAAATAAAATGGAATTTGTAAAAACATCCTCAAAGACAGCCTTTCAGCTGTTTTTGTGGCATCTGTGCTGGAGAAACCTTTTTATGGAAGGAGACGAGACTGTCAGAAGTTTTAGGACTGGAGATATGAATATAACCATTTAGGTACAAAATCCTACTATTGGGTTAAAGTATACAGACATCCTTTTATATTTTTTAATACTGGTCCTAGGTGATCAGTACTGTGCATTTTCTCAAGTGAGACCACATGCTCTGTCCTTTTTGAATATATAGTGGAAAAAAGAATGGAAGAGGGATAACATAGTTTTTACTTCTGAAGGGATGCAGCCGATGTAACTCAAAAGAGTAAGAAAAGTATTATTTAACCACCAAAAGAAAATTACCAAATGGAATCTTTATTAATACATTTTGTCCTGGAAATAAAAGAAAATATATTACTTTAATTGGAAAACTGTCAGGGGCAAACGCAGGATATCTTTCTTGTTGTCAAACTGATGCATATGTTGGCCCGTATCAGCTGGTTTTCCAATCAGCTCTTTATTGCATCTGGCCATGTTTCAGCAGACCAACACACCAAATGCAACTACAACATCATGTAATTCATGCAAACTAATTTTGAGTTTTTATTGTGCTCCCATTTTTTCTGTTCCATTTCTCCACCAAAGGAGAGATAGAATAGGTTCATTCTGGCAGTACCTTCTTTACTTACCTAAAGATCATTACTACTATATTACTATTCATTTTCTATTTCTTTAGAATAAGGAATATTACTTATTTGACAAACACAGAGCCCTGTAAATCAAGTCTAAGTTGTTTCTGTCATGCTGCAGTGACAGTAAACTGTGGGTCCGCCATCCTGCATCAAAGTAATCTCTTTTTATATTTAAAAGTGACATTATTTTCTGAAGCTGTGTACTATATAAGGAAGTAATAAAAGAGCAGAACTAAGTAATCTCAAACACATGTATTTATTTGCAGTGGTTTATTTTTGCTGAATATTCAGATGTGCCTACATTTAGCAACTTTACAGGGAAATTATATTTGTTCTCAGAATTCTAAAGTGAAAATGAACACTTTCAGGTCTACCCTGATTATCTCTTATCGCAGGGGTGTCAAACTCATTTTCACTGGGGGCCACATCAGCCTCTGGTTGTCTTCAAAGGGCCAAATGTAATTTTAGAACTGTATAAATCTAACTGCTCTTACATTTATACAGTCCTAATGTGACAGTCCTAGAAATACATTTGGCCCTTTGAAGACAACAAGAGGCTGATGTGGCCCCCAGTGAAAATGAGTTTGAGATGGCTATCTTAGAGTATCCCTACCAGACAGCCTGCTCAGCAGTGAACTGAGGAAACTACAGGCCTCTCGGATTCTGTTCTTCACAGTCCTCCTTGCTCTCTCCTTATGATTGAAAAGACAGAGACAAAATCATGCAAGAGAGAGACTGAGCAAACTTGGAAGATGTTAATAGCAAAAGAAGAATTTCTTAATGAGAAGAAAGAAAAGAAAATCCTTTCTTCATTTACTACACAGGCTTTTTACAGAAATAAGTCCCTCCTAACCTTAGGGAAGAACTCACGATCAAGCTGCAACCAGATAGAGAGGAAAGAAAGATGAACAGTTAAGACAGTTAAGAAAGGAGCTAGAGTTCTTGGAGACTGTAGCCCACATTTCCTGCTTCACCATTCACAAACAAGTTATTCACCATGGCTGATGTAACTTTTGGTTACTGAAGATGTCTAAGATGAAAAAGACAAAGCTGGCTTTAGACTTCCTATGTGCCTATAGCTAAACATCAAACTCTCATAAATAGTACCCTGATTTTGTGTTCTCATTTATGCCTTGTAGATTTAAGAGGGGAAGCTACTAAGAGACCATGTAGCCCTATTTGTTACTATAAACCAGTTATAGTTTCCAACAAAGAAGTGGCTGCATTTCAGCAATAAGAACTGTTTTATGGTCTGGATATGAGCATCCCAGGGAACATTTCAAGGCTGCACACTGGAAATCAATTATAAAAGAAGGATTGTATTCACTTGTGTTGCTTGAGGCCAAAAACAAATGAAGACAAGCTTTTAATTGCTCTAATACTTTAAAATTCTCTTACCCTGACTTTACAAACCTATTACAACTAAAGAAATAAGGAGATGGAATATAGCCTTATGGTAGGTAATTCAGGGACACATGAGTAAGTTCTGAACTGTTGGTGATAATTTTAATTTGTGTAAGAAAATTAGATATTTTATCTATTTTCATATAGGCTACCCAGTGATACACAACCTTTGTTGTACTATCATCTATAGATTTTTATTTACAGTACCGAATAAATATCACCATCTCATTTCAGAGACAGGAAAGGTGAAGCACAAAAATGTAATGGTCTGGTCCAATGTCTTCAAGTTGGTGAGACTCCCTCTGATGACTCAGTTGGGCAGTGAATTAGGCAAAAAATTATTTACTCAAGGTCATTCAACTATATTCAATGGCAGGTGAAGATGCTAGCACCTTTTAATTACAAATTTCACATTCTATCTGTGGGATAATGCTGCCTACTGAGAAAAAAAAAAAGTTAGACATTTAGTCTGAAAAATAATTAAAAAACAGAAAAGGTCTCTATGTTTATTTGTGCAATGTTCTTTTGGCACTGGAATATATTCTGAATTTAATAATTATTCTGGCAGCTCAAGCATTAGAGCCTCTACTGCACATTCAAATCACCAGTGGTTAAGAAGACAAAGAAATATTTGCTCTTCAGCTTCACCACTGTCCTTTCTAAACTACATTTCTGCCTTTTTTTTTTTTTTCCTTGCAAATTATCATTCTGATATTGACAAGTATCATTTTTTTCAATTGTCAGAGGTCTCCATGGAGATTCTTAAAGGGGTTCTTATTCTGTGGCAATTCCTTCAAGTGAAACAAATGAAGGTTGAAGAGAAGAGGTATCATAGAGTATAGTGTGCAGAACAGTACGGCTTTATTTTGAGAACACTTTAAACAGAGAAACATATTTAATTTTCTTTTCTTTTTCTATTCAACTTGAAAATAAACATAAGAAACATTTTGGAGAGCTTTTTTGGGGGGGTAGGGTGTTTTTTTTAGAAACATAACTGTTCCTTCTGCTCAAAAAATAAAAAAAAGGCATTGCAGAGCTTACAAAATAGATCAACCTTTCAAGACATCTTTGCAAGAATGTAATTTATTTAAATTAAATTCTGAAAACAAAATGCTACTTTACCTTTTATTATATGTGACCTGTCATCTCTAATTTTCAAGTTCACTTGTCACAGCTCAGCAAAACACCATAGAATTTGAATCCCTTTAGCAGACACTGCATAGTCTGCTAACCTGAACAAGTAGTATTGCGATATGGCTCCTGAAAAGCAAGGCAGGTGCATAGAATTATTGTGAAAATCAGTTTCTTGGCTTGAAAAAATGTCCTTAAAAGGAGAACCAATACCTACTGCAAACCAAGTTTTTAGTAATTCTCTGTGTTTTTGAAACCCTTCCATGACAATGTGCCCCACCAACTGCAAATAGGTGCACATTAACTCACTACCTCATTGAGACTGAATTTATTTATTTATTTATTTATTTGTTTGTTTGTTTATGTGAAGATTTTATATTCTCTGGACATAGTTTAAAGTATTTGTACTTATGAAGACCAAGACTGTCAACTTCCATGGCATAGCAGCATGTGACTTAGTGATTGCATTGGATTAACTGAATATTATGTACACAGTTGGTCTGCATGTCACATGGAAGTACATTCACCATGTGATAACAAGGTGTTTCACGTTGCACTCTGCAGCAGAGCCAGAGGAGGAATGGAGGAAGAGACGAGTGAGGAAAATTTTATCAGAACAAAGAAACAATGGATCAAAGTAGACCTGAAGATAGCAGTCTTGTCTATGTCATGGGGCAGAAAGCTTTCTAAGTGTAAATCGCAAGGGGACAGTGTCATCCAAATTACTGGGTCAACATATTCCAGTGGAGAAGAACTTGGGCACAGATGTCCTATCTATAAGTCAGGGGAGTAAGTCAGATATCAGCAAGTATCTATGTTATGGGTAATGTTCTCAGAAATGTATTTGTTATATGCACTAACCTACACTATTCAGAATTCAGCGTTACCTTTGAAATATTTCAGGGTATCCATATTGTGGCAAGATAGTGGAAAATGTAGAACCTTTCACGTTATGTGTTTATAACGTTGTATATCTGTTTTATGTTTTCTATGGTATATGCCATTGGAGACAACCTGAAATACTTCAGTGACTATTCTGACCTTGTTTTTGACATTGATTCAGATGTTGATTGACTACCTACAATTATGGAGGAAGTTCAGTACAAGAAGTGATTCAGCTCCTGAGGTAGGACTGAGTTTTGTCCTCTCAAATGAATTCTAAATTAATCTTTTGTCACACACCAAGAAATAATTTCAGACAACATGCTTTTCAGATAAAGATATTGACTTGCTGTCAAAACCTATTAAACCATCTACTCAAAGATCTCACTACAGAAATTTTAGGGAATTTATTTGTTGGGCAGGAGAAGGAATTGGAAACTCCACTGAGGAAGTGTCTACTGTGGTTATAGATTTTCTGTCAAGGCAAATTAATTCAATATGCAATTAAAAGGTATGGTTAAAATTTAGCATGTTTTTCTCCTCTTCTTGGACTTGAAAACCACTATATTATTTTAGTATAAGAGGCTAAGGCAGGTTTATAGTTTTATTTTCTCTTATATATTTACATAAAGGAGAAACTATTTCTTTAAAATGATGCTGTGTAGGTAGCACCAAAGTTTTAGAAGGAAAAGGTCATAGTTTTAAAACGGTATTAATGTTAGTGAGCTAGAAGAATATGGACCAAACTTGCTGTTAGATGTTATTTGTGGAAGTTTAGCACCTTGTTTGTTCCCCGCATTTTTGATGCTTTTAATAATTACATAAGACACTGCTCTTTCGTTTGTTTCTTTGGTTAGTTGGTTGTTGTTGTTGTTGTTGTTGTTTTTAATAAGAAAGCAAACTTTAAAGATTCTACATTTTCAATATAGCAAGAACTATAGTGACCATGGTATTTTAAGAACTTCATAAGAATAAGAATATATGCACTACAATGGATACAGTTATGGGAAAAATAAGAAAATAAACAACTATTACATATAATATTTTTGTAAGAAACTGAGATTCTCAATAAAGAACTACAAAACATCTTATTAGAGGAGATAAAGATATATCAAGTCTGCATATTTTGATTTTGTTGAATGCTTGATTCACAGGATTCTCTGTAAAAGGTATACACAGAAATATTTGTGCGTGTGTATACATACATATATGAAACAGAAAACTAGAATAATGGCATGATTTGAACCTCTAAGAACCTCTCTAAATTGGACAAAGTAATCTCTATATGCAGTTAGCCCCTGTGTGATTCCTCTGGAAGTATTTATAATCACCTAAGCAGTATTACTCTAAAAGTAGTGTACCATCAGAGACATGATTTTTGTCTTTATTGTCTGCCAGCTAGCTATCTGGTTTCCCATGCCATGTGTAGGTTACAGTTAATTTTTTTATTTTTCCCCCTACTGACTCATAGTTTTCTAATTTTGTGAAAGTAGCATTGTCTGTGTTTATTTCCTGGTTATTCTTTGTGAGCTCTCTTTATTTAATGTTGGGGTTTTTTGTTATGTTAAGCTTGTCATGGTTTTCCTTTCAGTACAAACAGGCCAGAAGTGTCTGACAACTTAATAGCAGCATTGATCTGGTATACCGGGCTAAAGGAAAGGAAATTTGGATCTAGTCTGAACTCTATCATCACATGTCAGTACTCTGTCTAGTTTGTCTCCTGTGAAGGGCATTATGTAGTTTTAGTATATGAGGTTTTATTCTTACTTGCCAAGTAGTTTTCAAAGATGTTCTTTAAAAAAAATAAAATCAAAGATTGTCTTGTGAAAATGCACAGCTCAGGTCAGCAAAACCTAATGAGCTCAGTAGAATACATCATACTGAAAGTCAATGGGATTTAGACTACAGCTATATTTCAGACTGCAAGGACAAGGAAAAGAAAAGGTACTATAATGTATATTTGCGATTTTACTGTAAAGTATTAGTCAAGGTTAATAGGCAACAATTAAACTTCATCTTTCTTCCCTGTTGGACTTCTAGACTTGGAAATGAACTGAGTCAGCCTCATCTTGTTCAGCTGCTGAAGTCCCGCTTTGATTTGTATGGTAAGAGCAATCAGTCCTTGTAGCAGCAAACTGAGATCAACAAATGCAAGGAGACCTATACTTTAAATAGTTGCTGGATTTGAAATATCAAGTGTGTGATCTTTTACTAGTAAAGGTGCTTTTTTAACCCTTCTTTCCCTTCATGTCACATAGATTGCTCTATGTTTTCTCTTATCCATAATTTTTTGTTTACTGTACCTGATTCTAGAGAAGTAAGATATAATTTAAAAAGTGGAACAAGGACATTGTTTGCTAAACTTCTTCAACAGAAGAAATTATGCTTTTAGCCATTATTAATGCATTTGCCTCATTTCTTCTACCAGAACCATGCTTTCAGACTAATGAGAGTGAAAACAAAACTGATATATTTCTCTGTTTGGAACAGTTGGTTTCAATAATCAAAATGAACTGCCACTAGAAGAGCTTATGACTCTATTTAACTAATATTCTCAGACATAAAGTCTTCCATACCCCATACTAAGCAGGCACTTTTAGATATAGAGTAACTGCTCTGTGAAAACAAAACCCCAACACACTACAAACCAAAAAACTCAAAAACCAATTCATAATTTGTGTAAACTAAACAGATGAAACTCAGATAGGCAAGATACAGAGGCATGAATCAACCTGGGAAGTGTTAGTGGTAGTAGACCCTATATGTCTCAGCAAATTTAGGACAGGTATCAACTAGTTAACCATGTCAGTATCAAACCTGTAAGAAAAGGCAGTGTATCTTTTCCTTCTGTGTAAGTCTCTCATAGATGTCTGAAAGAATTTTCTCGTACAAAATGTCATTTTCTCATCTCAGAGGGATATAGGTGTTAGATTAAAATAAAATTATTACTGTAAGAAAGGTGCGAAGTATAAAAATTTTGAGATTTGGGATATATAACAGCTCATCTGCAGCCTGACCTTACCTAGAGCCATCAGGTGATGAAAACGTGGAAGTCCTCAGATGAAGACATGTGCCTGTTCGTACATCTGTCTTCTGCAACTGCAGAAATTGTCTGTAACTATGTAAATGCACATTTAAATATAGATAGTGAAATGTTTACTTACTAGTTTATAAAAAAATATAAGCTTCGCATCTCTGTCTTTAAGATTGAAGAGCCTGTAAATTCTATGAATTGCATAAGGAGTTGACATGCTTAAATACTTCGGAAGCTGGAAGAAGTTGTAAACTCCATAAAATGAAGACACATATAGGGAGAGAGGGAAAGAGTGAGAGAAGAAAGGAGGGAAGGATGGCTGGGAGGACAGAAGGAAGGTGGCAGAGAAGGATGGAAGGAAATAACACCCAGCTTTTGTTTTGCAGAGCTGAAGTTACACATACTTTAAGAGATCACATCTATGTCTCCTTTCCCTCATTGTTTTCCCTGCCCATACTGGTAAGGCTGAAGCAAGAAGATGAGGACTGTCTCCCCATCTTCCTCATTGCCACTAGTTAATTATTTTCTCTGAACATGAGTGATGTCTTTGTCCTTTTTGTACACTTCTCCTGCATGTAATCCTGACACTTACTACTCTTCCTGAAAAGCAGTGTGGATGAGAACACACAGCAACATTAGTGCAGCAGAGCCAAAATAATAAAAGGAAGACATATTTTATTAATTATTAAAAAAAAAAAATCGATGCAGCCTACTTCTGAATAGTTTAAATGCCTTTGATGAGAGTAGAGACATGTTCAGCATGTGTAGAATTGTGAACATTTCAAGGACAGAACTTAAATGTGTTGGCTTATGTTGCACTAATATGTGAGTAGAGTTTAAACCAAGGGCTTGTTCTAGCATTCGCTTCCTTTACTGCAAAGATAGGACTCCCAGTGTGAGATAGGAAATGTTAAAGAATGAAGAAACCTATAGCAGGACTTAGAGGGAACTGACACAGTGGTTGTTGATGCTGTTGTCTAAACTTCACTTGAAGCCTCATTTGACTTTGAAACTCTCAGCCTGGTTTGTGAGTTCTGATTCTGGAACACTTTCAGTTTGACACAACTGAGCAATTTGTCATCATTCTCCTTTATTTACAATCTGTGATAAAGAAGTTAATTTTTTCTCATTTGGATTTGATACCCTGGACTTCAGGTGAACAGCAGTACAAGTTTTTGGTGGATAACTGGAGCCCTGTGTTGTCAGGTTACAAGAGGGAAGAATGCATCTGGATTTATGGGATGACAGGAGGCTGAGGTGAGCTCAACAGGGAACAAGTGGCAGAAGCATCCTGTTTTAACTAACCTGGAGGCTCCTTGTATCCTTGTATCTTTGGCACTGACTACCTCAGAATACAGTACTGCAAGGACCCAAAAGGGTACTGGTGGACCGTTGGTGTAGCCAATGGGGATGTAGAAAAGATTAAACAGCTTTCTACTTTGTCCAGGCTCTTGGAGAAAACTTCTGTTGTGGGATTTATGCATGTTGAAGAACAGCAGGTGCCAATTCCTACTGTGGCAATGTACTGGTTGCAATATTGCACCTACCAAGACTTCCTGGTTCCCATCCATGAACTGATTTGTCAGTTGGAAAGCCAAGGAGTTGTCAGTGAGACTTGTTTACTCTTTAACAGACCCATCTGGTGGGTACAAAATCTGGTGGAGGGTGAAGGTTAACAGTGGACTATCGTGGCATGAGCTAAGCCATGCTGCCATTGAGTGCTGCTATGCAGAACATGCTAGAACTCCAGTATGAAATGGAGTAAAAGGCAGCTAAGTGCTATGTCACAATTGATATTGCCGGTGCATTTTTTTCAGTTCCTTTGGCAGCAGAGTGCAGGGCACAGTTTGCTTTCACATGGAGAGGTGTTCAATATACCTGGAACCAGTTGCCTCATAGTTGGAAGCACAGCCCTAGCATTTGTCATGGGTTAATCCAGACTTTACTGGAACAGGGGGAAGGCCCAGATCATCTGCAATACATTGATGACATAGTGTGGGGAAGTGTAGGAAGTGTTTGAGAAAAGGAAAAGCATAATCCAAATTCTTCTGAAAGCTGATTTAGCCATAAGACAAATTGGGGTCAAAGGACCTGCACAAGAGATCCATCTTTTGTATATAAAATGGGAAGATGGGTGTCATCGGATCTTAACAGATGTGATCAATAAGACAACAACCATGTTCCCATCAGTTAACAAAAACAAAACATGAGCTTTCGTAAGCTTTGTGGGTTTATGGAGAATGCATATTCTGTGTTACAGTCAGCTTGTGAGATGTCTCTGTCTAGTGAACTAAAAGAAGTGCTAATTTGAGCAAGATCCTAAGCAGAAAAAAGCCTTTGAACAGGTCAAACAAGAGAGAGTTTGGGCAAGTCCATACAGGACCAGACATGAAAATGTGCTTTACACCACAGCTGGGGAGCATGGCCTCACCTGGAGCCTCTGGCAGAAAACACCCAGAGAGACCTAAGATTGATCATTAGGGTATTGGAGTTGGGGATGTAAAAGATCCAAGGCCAACTACATCCTGAATGCAAAGGAAATAGTAGCAGCATATGACGGAGCTGAAGTTCTTCAAAAGTAATTGTTATGGAAACACAGATCCTCTTGGCTCTGAGATTGCCTTTGCTATGCTGGATGTTCAAAAGGAGGCTCTCTTCTACACATCATGCAAGCAACACTGTAGAGTAAGCAGGTAGCACTGATTACACTGCAGACTCAAATAGGGAACTCCAACCACCCAGGAATCCTGGAAGAGATCATGGACTGGCCAGAAGGCAGAAATTTTTGATCATTGCCTAAGGAGGTGACTCATGCTGCAGAAGCCCTGCAATATTGTGAATTTCCAGAAAATTACAAGCATTATGCCGTGTTTACTGATGAATCCTGTTGTATCCTGGGAAACCATCAGAAGGGGAATACTGCTGTGTGGAGTCAAACATGAGGAGTCATAGAAAGTCCTGAAGGAAAAGGTGAACCGAGTCAGTTTGCATAGGTGAAAACCATTCAGCTGGCCCTGGAGACTGTTGAACAACAAAAGTGACGAGTGCTCTGCCTCTGAATTGACTCATAGATAGTGGCAAATGTCCTGTGGGGGTGACTATAGTGATGAAAATGGAACAACTAAGCATGCATAAGTAAACATATCTTTGCTGATATGTTGTTTCAAGACATTGCTGTCCAGGTAGAGAACTTGGCACATCATATAGGTGCTCACATGCCTGAGAGTTATATTTTGAGCAAAAAATCTTCTCTGCTAAAAATCACTTGATTCCTTGAATTAGATTCCATAAGCATCATACACAGTCTTGAAAATTTTTCTTTCTCTCAGAATACTTTCCCTGGATGAAAAAAACCCAAGACAAAAAACTATTTATTCAATAAGTATATTTTTATAAGTGTGTTCAACGACTTTCTTCCAATTCCCATGCCTAAGAGATTTTTTCTTTTCAGCCTGGAAGTTTTATACTCTAGTTAGGAATTTGTTTGGAGATTTTTTTTTTTTTTTTCCTACTGCTTAAAAAAACCAAAACAAAACAAAAAGAAAAAAAAAAAAACAAACACCCCAAACCAAACCACAAACACTACAAAAAAAAACCTCCCAAAGCCAAAACTAAACCAGCTAACCAACCAACCAAAACCAACCAAACAAAAATTTGCAGCTTCTAACTATATAGATAATGTGTCAGATCTTGTGAGTGCATCATCACCGGACCTTTAAGGGAACTGCCTGAGTGTAGGGATTAACACATAGCCATGGGCAACACTAAGCTGCAGCTGTCCATAACTGTTCTGGAGTTTAAATGAACACTATGATAAAAATTAAAGTTTAAAATTATTTTTTAAAGAAACTGCTGCAATCAGGAGCAATTAAAGAAGGAAAGAATGATTGGAATATTACGAACAACAAAGAAATGCACTGTAATTGAAAATACCAATTAGACGAGGATTTGATACCTGACAATTTGTGCTGTTGCAGCCCACCTACAGCTGAACTCCTCCTGTCCTGAAGGCAAAGTTCTGGGACTGTGGCCAGCACATTTTTGCCACAAGAAGATAAAAGAAAGGAAATGGACATTCTGGGACAGAGGGAACTCTCCGCATGTCTGATAGGAGAGTGACCAGGCTCTCCTGGGCCCTGACATGGATGAGGCAAGCAGGGAAAGCCACGACCCTTTGTCGCCCTTGGCAAGATGCTGTGCTAAGCAACAGCTGGCTTTGCCTGAAGCTGGCCCTGCTGCTTGGATGTTTGCACCTTTTGTGTGTGCTGTACTGCATAATGTTCAAGGCAAGAGAATTAGACCAACTTGCAGTGACGTATCACTAGAATTTGAAAATAAGCCTTTAGTATTGACCTAAATCCTATTTTGTTGATATCAGTACAAACTTTACAGATAATTTCAGATGAAGAAGAGCCAACCCATGGCTGAGGAATTTTGAGAATCCCAATGTAATGATATGGGTATTAATTAACAAGGTAAAAAACATCTATTATGATCTGAGGACTTTGGCCAAACTATGAACTAAGGTTCATGGAGGGCTTTTGGGGAAGCTTTGGTTGAATGAGGTCACGAATCAAGTGGCATTTGTTCAGTCTGTTACTACAGTGATGAATCATATGCAAATTCCTCTGTGTGACATTTTTAAATTGAAACCAACCCAACTGGCTAGCAAAAGCTAACTGTATTCTTATAGTTGAATTTAAAAAAAAAAAAAAAAAAGTCAAAGTAAAATTACCATGGATGTACTTACATGAGGAAAAACCAGGAAGCTTGTTTGCAGGAGCCCCCATAAACTAATTTCTTCATAGTTTTAAAATTAAGTAATTATTAAGAACTGAAAACAAAAAACTCCTTGAACTGAAGCAGAATCTTGCTTCATGAAGTAAGGAGAATGGAAGAGCAAAGGGCAGTTAAGAATATTACCAGTTGTACTCCTGTTGTAGCTGACCTCAATTTTAGCTTCAGAAATATGGAGATCACAAAATAAATATGAACAATATAACATCTTTCATCAAAATTTAAACAATTCATATACAGTCAAGATGTACAACTATTCTTTTAAATCATTGTTCACACTGGAGAGGACAGTTATATAACCAAGATCAGCTGAAACTGGGAGAAAATATGGCTGTACAAATCCAGGCAGACAGGACTGACACAGCTAGAGAGAATGGCACAACCCTGGCTAACTGCAGCTCTGCATCTCCAGTAATGCTTGGAATGTCTGGGTAAGATGCCTTACTTTTCTAGCTCAGGTGTGCATCTTGACGCTTGGCACATATTACATGGACTACCTTCAAGTCTTAGTAGGTGCTGTGCTTATTTTCTAGGTACGTTTCGGAGATTCCTTCATGCCTGTTCTGGGTTTCTCTGACACCTTTGTGTTTTCGTCTCTTTAAACAGCAGCCCCACTACAGGTATGAGCCTGAAGAATATTCTGTATCCCAGTATTTCTGAATTCTGTGTCCCATCACAGACAATTGGCCCATCCTACAGCCCCCTTGGTTGAGATTTTCAGATGTGAATGTTACTGCAGAATATTCTTGATTTCTCTCTCAGGATTAGAGAATTTCTGAAAGTTTCCTCTTTCCAGTTTAGTGATTTCTGCTTCTTAGGATTTGGCTTTTTACTTTTCATGATTTTTTTTTTTTTTTTTTTGTTAAAAATGTCTATATTGTGTATGTGTGTATCTGTCAACTCCTGTCATTTTCTCTAGCGTGAAAACAAAAATCAGATAAATTAAAACTTACAGCTGTCCTTGCTTTCAAAGATGGAGTCAGTCTTAGATTCACAGAGGCTGGTGTAAACATTTTTTTATCCCAGAAAACTGTTTGGTACACTGACATGTATTTCTACCACAGATCTAGTTCATTCCAAAATGAATACCAATCTTCTCCTCCAGACTTGTCCTCTCTGTACTACCTGATTGTCCTCACAATAATTGGTTCATTCTTTTCCAGTCGATACTTCAGAGACAGATCCTTGCTCTGAGGTATGATCCCAGATATACCTGGTACAAGTCATTCCCTTCTGTAAATTATTCTTCTTCACTGACAAGGTCTCAAAACTCCATTCATTCTTTGGAATATTCCCAGTGGCTAAAATAAACCTATAAATGAATACATTAAACACAGACATTTTAATCACCTAAAAGAATGCATTTCTGTATCTAATCCAAGTTGTAATTTTTTCTTAAAATATAAGGAAAGTTTACTGACATGCCATAAGCAAAGCAGCCCAGTTCAGGGAATCCATTAAGGATGTGCTCATGTTCTGTTTAATTATCTCTCAATGTAGTGTTCTTTCATTCTTTGTCATGTAACAGCAGACTAGAGTTTATTGACAAAAGATTATGTCACCCAGGGCAGAGCTGCAGAGCTATGTGTAGCAGCCAAGGATATGTCTGCATTATTTCTGTTATCTCTAGGCAGCCGAGCACAAAGCACTGGGGAGCAGGACTGAATGGGATCTACCTCTCCTGCTTTCACCCTCAATCACACCTCTGCCTGTACCTAAATTCAGGATCATCACCGCAATCAGGTTGGTTAATCTCTGAAATTCTCTCTGGCCCCTGTGCCTGGAGTGTATACATAATAGTTAAACAAGGATAACTCTGAAGTCTTCAAGACATAACTGGGTGATTCCTGCCCACTCTGACATCATGACTTCGGATTCCTTCTGTCCTTGTTTCCTCAGAGTATTTCTGCCCCATTCTTTACCATGTTTTACAAAGGATACACTGCCCTCCCTTGCCCACTCTTCTCCAAGCTGCTCCCATTTACTGGTTGTCTGTGAAATAAAATTCATTACTTCATTCTGTAGCACAAGTCTGATGAGGAGCAGCTGAGGGAACTGGGGCTGTTCAGCCTGGAGAAAAGGAGGCTGAGGGGAGACCTTACCACTGTCTGCAACTACCTGAAAGGAGGTTGTAGCATGGAGGGTGTTGGTCTCTTCTCCCAAGGAACAAGTGACAAGATGAGAGGAAATGGCCTCAAATTGAGTCAGGAGATGTTCAGATTGGATATTAGGAAAAATTTCTTCCCCAAAAGGGGTGTTGGGCATTGGAACAGGCTGCCCAGGGAAGTGGTTGATTCACCATCCCCGGAGGTGTTTAAAAGATGCATAGATGAGGTCCTCAAGGACAGGTTTTATTGTCAGTGTTAGGTTATGGTTGGACTTGATGGTCTTGAGGGTCTGTTTCAACCAAACTGACTCTATGATTCTATTATTACTGTTGGTATTGTTTCACAGCCTCTTTTGGATGACCTAAAAAAACTCATTCCTGATTACAGTCAACCTAGGAAAGCCTATCTTTGTAACTGACTGAGATAAAACCATTGAAAAGGGATATTTAGTTGTTTAGAGATGGCTGTAAATTTCAAAGTCACAGTTCACGGCCCTTCTTTGGACATAATCCAGCACCTCAATATCTTTCTTGTAGTGAGGGACACAAATTCCAATATCTGACCCAGTCGAGGCTGCAGTCAACAGGAATGATGGGCCTCATCCTCACTGTTCACATGGCAGCTGCCTCTGAAACCAAGTCCTGAATCATCCATCCTCCAGGCATAGACTTTGACAAGTCTTTAAGGAAGGGGATATCTCAGAAGTTGAACCAAGGGACAGAGCACAGCATTTGGCACTAATGATTTTCAGGCTGCCCTATCAGGAAGATCTGTAGAACAGTTGAACTGGAATTTCCAGTACAGTCTCAGCAGAATGTCTTCTGCAGAGAGCTTTAGTTACAATTCTCAACAACTTTGTCTGAAGTACAACCCTCAGTTTTACAGTAGCTGGTCATCCGCTAGCTGTTGGAAAACAAAACAAAACTAAAAAACTAAACCAAACACACACAAAAAAACCCAAACACCAAAACTTAAGCCACAGTAAAGCACATTCTGGGGATAAACCACACTCTCTGGGATATAAAAGACACTCGAATAAGAAAAACCTAACAGGCATGCCACTGGAAAAGATGATACTGCTAGAATCAGAGATAATAGTGGTGCCCAATGGACACAATTACGAGGAGATAATAGTTCCTCTCTATCACTTCTAAGAGATTTGACGAAACCCCAGAACTGATGTAGTTCTGTCACCCTATTGATTACAGAGGCTCCCATACTGGTGACTCTTCTCAGAGGATATTGACTTGTGCACAGAATTGCCCTGATGTGGCTGTATGGCTTGCTGACGAGAATTTCTTTGGAAAAGGCCAGACTGGTAAACAGGCAGAAAAGTCACATATCTGCAGCCACTTGGCAATATAAGGCTACCTCTGCATTCTCTCGTTATGAACCATCTCTCCCTTTGCTCAATTTTACTCATTTTCATAATTTAAGCCTATCTCAGTGTAATTAAAAAGTCCAAATTGATGAGTAGTAACAAACAATGAGCAATTTTTCTGTTACTGAACAGTGTAACAGCACTGCACATACTAAACAGAAGAGGCAGACAGTGAAATATGCTGTTAGACTAAAAAGAAATCAGAGAGTTCACTGTGGTAATACGTCATTGGTAGTAATTGTGCTATAAAATGAAAGTGTTTATTTTCAGTCTGATTCTTTTATTAAAATAAATCCTGTTGAAGGAATTTACCTACAAAAGTTATTTTTCTATGCATGCAGCAAATCTTTCTAATTATCCAGTTACTTCTGGGAAAACTAGCTACCAGTGAAATGCAATGATATGATGGTAAAAACAAAGATTTGTATTATTTTTCTAAAAGATAAGTCATTGCTGACATTTTAATTATGTAATTCTCCTTAGACTTCTAATTTCAGTCTTGTTTCTATATTTCACAAGGAAATTGTTATGATACTTCTGAAAACAACTTGATAATATATGTACTCAGTGATCACACCAAACAGGTCTGCAAATTCTGAGCAGAGTGCTAATACATGAACCTCTGAATAAAATAGCTATGTACAAAATATAAAATTAAAAATCTGAATAACACTGACAAAATACAAATTTTGTATAGATATAGATAAATCATTCCCCCAGGGGAGGTCAGGAATAGTTTTTTCATTTAGAAATTGAGAGAAGGTACCTGGTGCTGTGTTGGTAGTTTTGCTAAAAGCCCTAAAATAAACAATAAGGTTTTTCCATGAAAAAGTCAAACACTTTCCCAGATGGAAACCATAAAAGTAGACTCTATGAGAGCAATATTTTCCAAGGAAAATAACATGGCACTTCTGAGCCTGGGTAGTAATTAACAAGCCTCCCTGTCTGCTTTTGTAATGTGAAGATACTTTGCTTACACATTACTGAACTCTCTGGATCTGCAAATCACACTGAACGTGGGACCTCCAAAATATCTTTAATATGGTTCTGTGAAACACTCTAACAACTAATTTCTATTTCCATGAAGTAATAGCAAGTACAAACCAGCATTTTTTTAAATGAAACAAAAAAAAAAAAAGAAAATAAAAAGAAAATCTCTCAACCTTTGAAATCTATATGATGAGCAGGAAAAAAAAAGCAAAAAGAACAAGCTGGAAAAGACAACCTTCATGTCCCCTTACTCACTTACTCATAATAAACAAAATGCTATTATGAAGCATTGAATCATTGCTTTCAGAACATTTTCTCTTGCTTTGTTTCCTGCACAGATGTATTTCTTTATTCTATGCAGTAAACAACTCATTCTTTATTCAAGAAAACAGCATGTTTCCACCTTCTGTACATTCTGTAGTATCTGTCTTTCCTGTTGTCTTGAACTCATTCAATTACTGCAGAAGAGTTTGCAAATATTTTTAAAAACATATTTAAACCTTAAAAGTTTTAAGGTACTTTTATATGTACCTTAAAACTTCTGACTGCTTAGATACATGCAGGACAAGACAGTGGCTGTTCAGCCTCTCCCAAAGTATGCCATTACTTTCTAAGCTTCACATCTAAACAAAAACAGCTTAAGGCATCAGCAGCCAGGGCAAACAGAAACCAGTAGGAGGCACAGGCCAAAGCAGATAACAATGCAAGTCATGCAGTGTGTGGGGTGATGAAGACAAACTTCTACCATAGTTGCTGGCAAAGTCCCCATAAGTCTAAAGCTGACTCAGTCCCCAAACATTCATTACATACATTAGACGCTGTTCAGGTCGGAGCTTTGTATAACACTTTTCCCAGCTTTGCATACTGTTATGAATAAATACATCATGATATTCTTTTGCTGAACTAATTGTGCATAATCAGCTTGAGTTTGGTTCATGCTTCTATGTGCTTCCTATTAATCATAACTAAATTAAAAACTGAAATGAATGTATATGATATGTGATCATTGACATTCAAATGTTTTCATATTGCATTGACTTGTAAAGAGTGATGTTTATAGCTATGCCTTTAATTTACTTAATACCTAAAATCATAAAATCATGGAATCATTTTGGTTGGAAGAGACCCTTAAGTTCGAGTCCAACCATAACCTAAATCTAGCACTAAACCATGTCCCTAAGAGCCTCATCTATGTGTCTTTTAAACACTTCCAGGGATGGTGACTCCACTGCTTCCCCAAGCAGCCTGTTGCAATGTTTCACAACCTTTTCCATGAATAAATGTTTCCTAATATCCAATCTATTCTAAATTGTGACAGGTAAGATTTCTATGGCTTCTGCATCTGTCTTCTTCTTGTCATTGGTGAATGAAGGTTGAGGTGTCTGAAGCATCAGAGAGAGCTGAGGCCCTTGGTGGCTACCCATGGGCATCCTTTGATGCAGAGGCACAGACCTTCTATGGGGATCTAATGGCTGAAGGCTGACTTTAAACAATGTAATTAGAAAACGTCCCTTTTACAAATAATCTTGTGATTCTAGGACTCATCAAAAAGTGGTTCTGTTGTTTATCTAGGTTGAGAAGGTCTAAATCAGCTTGCAAGGGCCTGTCCATGGACCAATATATGCTGGGGGCCACCCATCTAAAAGCAATTTGGCAGAAAAGGCTCTGGAGCTCTTGGACATGAGGTTGAACATAAGCCAGCAATGTGGCTTTGTGGCAGAGAAGACTAATGGTATCCTGTGCTGCATTAGACAAAATAGGTTCAGAGAGCTGATCCTTTTCCTCTGGTTATCACTGGTGAGGCCATATCTGGAATATCGTGTCTAGTTCTGGGCTCCCCGGCACAAAAGACATGAACATATTGGAGAGAATTCAGTGAAAGGCCTCAAAGATGATGACCGAAGCATCTCTGCTATGAGGAGAAGCTGCGTTATCTGGAACTGTTCAGCCTGGAGAAGAGATGGCTCAGGGGAGATGTCATCAATGTGCACTCATACCTGAATGGAGGGTGCAAAGAATAGTGACAGGACCAGGGGCAATGGGCACAAATTGAGATGCAGAAGGTTCCTCCTGTACATCAAGAGATGTTTTGTTACTGAGAGGGTGACAGAGCACTGGCAGAGGTTGCCCAGGGAGGCTGTGGAGTCTCCATCCCTGGAGATATTAAAAAAACATCTGGACAAGCTCCTGGGCAACCACTCTAGGTGACCCTGCTTGAGTAGGTTGGGTAGAACGAGAGGACATCAAAGATCCCTTCCAATCTCAACCACCCTGTGATTCTGTGGTTCTATACAGCAAAGAATAGTGTCAGAAAAACAGACCACTAGGCAGGGCCCTGAATCCCCATACCCACAAGTCTATCTTGCATTCCTGGGGGTGTGTCTGGCCATGGTTACCCTTACCAGGACTGATCCTGACTCTCACCCACAGGCTGCAATCCCACTCCAGCCACAGCCCGTCCCTGCCCTCAGGGGGGTGTTTGAAGCCCAGGGCTGGAGCTGCCCCCTGTGTTCCTCAGCTTCCCTGTTCCTGGCTGTGGTGGTGGGATGGGCGCTGGCTGCTGTACAGTCCTCTTTGAGTTAGCAGGTCACCAGAGAGAATCAGAAACTGTATTTCAAAATTTGTGATCCTCTGTTATGTAAGTAATAGATTTATTCTTAGAACTTGCTGGTAAATGACAATAAGCCATTCCCTTCCCTTCTACACGGAAACATGGATAGGACAGAATTTAGATTTTGATGAGCTAAGAAGTCCTAACAGACTTGTAAGAAGCTGAGAGATGCCTCAAACTTCCTTTCTGTTTCAATTGCATCTGTACTTTTGTGTTCTGAGTGACAAATCTGCTTGTTTCTAAATTTGAGTATACTAAATCACTTTGACTCTCCTGCACTCCCTACTGCTTGCTCATCCACCAAGGGAAAAAATACCTTGATTAATATTCCCTACCTGTGAAACAGATTTTTCTGTTCAGCTGTGAGATAGTTATAGAAAAGAGAAAACAGGTGAATTGCAATTCTTGTAGCTGGTGTTTGAGAATTTGAAAGTCTCTCTGAAACCATATGATAGCAGGCAAGTTTCTTGGAGAAAATGTGGATGATAACTGTTTTCTCTGCTAAATTGTATGACTGAATTCAAATAAGATGTGATGACCCTGACTGAATTACTCATTTAGTCCAAATGTCATTATTCTTTTTAACTTTTTAATGAAACAGTAAACTCTATATTTTTAATGAACTTGTACAGTTCATACCTCAATGTATGGCACATACCACAGATGAAGGCTCTAGATGGTAGAGCAAGGACAATAAAATAAATGTTCGCTGTAAAAGTAGAGTAAGCAGAACCTGGAATTAAGTTTGCATGTGCAACATTTTTTATTCTTTCAAGACAGTACAATTCAGACATTCCTAAAGACAAGAAAAATAATCTGAAACATGATACTAGGCAACATTAGTGCTAATTTTTTATATTGTCATGGCTAATGACTATTGATATATAAATTAATGCAAATGTTATGTTTTAACATTGATGAACATACTAAACTTAATTTGGTGGCTAGACGAGTTCCCTCTGGGGAGATGGGAATGAGATGTGGATCCAAGTGCTAAAGTTTCAATTAAATGGCTTCATGTGTTTTGGAAAAGTAATATTCCTGTCCTTCATGCAGACAGAAATTTTGTCAGCCACATCAGACAAGAGGTAACTATCCTATTCATACTGCAGCATTTCCTTCAGTGGCAGTACTAATTTGAACATTACTCCAGCCCCTGATATTCTCCAAATCTGTAGAAAGTTAAGAACTTCAAAGCATTTAGAGTTCCATTAAAACTGGACAACAGGTTCAAGTATTACAAAGATGGATGGACAGGCATCCAGCAGTGAGATTTCGTAGGCCATCTTTTTGTAGGAAATCAAAATGAAACCAGTAAATTCGGGCTCATAAGAATGAGACACCAAGCATCCATTGAAAGTAGAATATCTGCTTAATGATATACTTCAGTGTTTCTGTCATGGCACTGAGAAGTCATATCTACAGGGTTTATTCTAGATGTAGTCTCATTGATGTCAGAAACAGAAGGTCTATTATTTTCCTGGTCTATAATGATGCCTCTGATTATGAATGTATTTTCCCAAATTGCAGTTTTTGATGGAGCTACATTATGTTGCAAACTTATCTCTGGGTTTTTTTGGGTTTTTTTTTTTTTTTTTTTTAAATCTATTAATATTCTACAGATTACATCAATATTTCTGCCTCTCAAGTTGTGATTGTGTTTTTTTTTTTTCCTTACTCCATAACTGCATTTAAGATAATAATTTTCTAAAGCATATTAACTCATGTTTGTTTGGTTTTCAGACTGATTCTCTTTTAGTGTTGTTCATAATATTAGTCCTTGAAAGAAAACACTTTGATTCTTCAGATATGAAGTAGAATGAACTGGGGTTAAAATATTAGCTATAACTGGACATAACATATTTTTTTAATATAAAACCAAAGTAATTTTTCCAGTAAGATTCTGTGAAGCAGTAACTATACTAGTGTTATTAAAGTGCAGTTATAGAACATATTAAATTCTTTTTATTCAATATTACTCAACTTTATCTGTGTCTTGGGCTCAGGAGTGTTTATGGGATACATTGAAATAGCTGTGCTATCCTTCTGGAAAAAGTAACATTAATATGTAAAGACACGTAGCAGAGAAAAAATAAGTAAATTATGAGATAAGTTACTATATTTTTTGGGTGACAAAGAATGTTAGATGCAATCTCCCAAGTGGAGAAACTTTCTAAACACATCATTTGTTGTAAAAATGAAAATAGGTTTCAGTCTCTCCAGTGTTATTTATTAATCATAAAGAATATGCAAACAGAGACAGAAGGTCCCTGTACCTCTCCAGTGCATTTGCATGTTCCACTTTCTTTTGGATAATTGGTGGCTGTAGCTGCCTCTAAGACTCTACACACAAGCTGATATATTTTGCATGGGAAGGCTGGGAATTAAGGATTCTTTCCTCCACTCTTGCTATGTCACTTTTTTGTTTGAGATATTTTTCATATTGTTTTAGCAGATTAAAATCTGCTTAAAAGTTTACTTTTCTTGAAGACAGGTTTTATTGTGCAATCAAATTTCTACATTAATACAAATACTAACTGTAACCCGAGGATACTTTATTTTATTTTCTTTTGTCCTGTGTATCTATGGTTCATCACTGTGGAATTTTCCAAAGGGGAAGGAAAAACTTGAGTCTCACCTTTTCAACTTTGTGACTTCCCTTGTTCTCACAGAAGAAAGCAATTTTATTTGAAAGGTATGCTACATTGTAGAAGTACAGAACTAAAGAATGACTTACAAAATAATTCATCCTGCAGTTCTAAGTGTGTCCTTGAAACTATTTGCCACAAAAACAAAGCAATGTTTTATGTTTGTACTGACTGCATTAAGACATCTCCTAGGAGCACAAAGGAATGAAAATTTACTATAAATGAAAGGAACTCCCATATAAAAGTGTTGGAAGCCATGTGAAGGGATTCTGAATGTTTTACTTTTAAAGAAAATACGTATATTCTTGTACCTGGCTTTCAGCACTTTGACCTTTTAACAGGGTAAATTCACCAAATGAAGCAACAGTGAGTGTTCACACAGCTACTATAGTGGAAAAAAAAAAAAAGAAAAAAGAGAAAAAAGAGATTCCCTAAATTTTACATATTTTGTTATATATTTTTTAAGATTTTGTTTTTTAAGCATTCATGCATTATTTATTATTTCTCATTACTATTAGTTATCTTACTAAAAATTTCAGATGTCGTATTAGGGAGCAGAGACAATAAATAAAAAATACATTTAAGATTCAGAATTCATGTCTGACTGACTAATGAATAATGAAGAAAGGAGGCATTCTAAAAGTCACCATGCCAGTTAAAGAATATTCATAAAATTATTTCCTTTCTTCTCTGAAAATCTCTCTTTCATCAAACCAAATTAGGGTTTAACTAATCTGATAACCGAAGGGAAGAATATCTGTAATAGGTGCTTTAAATATCTCCACACTATACAGAATATAAATAATGTAATACTACTTTGCATTATTCATAAAACCACATTAAAATTCTGGGAATTATATCACTTATTTTTAGTGTGACCTGACCCTTATGAACCCTCACATCAGCTTATCTCAGATGCCTGCAGGGGCAGCATCACTCATTCATGCAGCCTGTTATTTGTACATTTCTCAGATTTAATTGTTTATTAATCATAGTGTTTGGTGACTGCAAAAGGAAATATAATTAGCTCAAAGCCTCATTCAGGATATGTCAATACTTTCTGAAAGCCTACAATATCATAAAATCACTGGAGAAATATTCCTAACCTATTTCTAGAATTTAAACTACTTATCAACTGGTCAGTTAAATACCATATCATTACAAGGAGAAAATATAAAGAATAGAATACTCCTAGCTGAAACCTCTTTCAGTGAAAACTTTACCCATTTTTTTTTCCTGTATTTTAACAGCTAAAACCAAGACCAGCACTTGAAGTCAGTTGTACAACAGACAACTATCAACTAAAAGTAAAACTTTGTCTCACAAAAATAACCTCATGAAGTGAATATCTGCAACATTGGTCAAGAAATGGATTGCCAGAGTGGGTTTGTTTTGAATATATTAGAATACCTCTTTGCAATATTTGAATCTATGGAGTCGTTGCAAACATTTGAAAATCATGATTGTACTTGTTCAGGTTGCCCAGACAATTCACATGGGCGCTCAAATGATCTCTGTGCAAGCTTGACTGTCTATCTACATGAAGCACATGGAAACCAAGTATGTAATTTACTTCTGTTCTTTCAACAGACATATCTATAGACTGGTCCAGCATCTTTATTTGCAGCTAGTAAAACAATGGTTAGTGACTCAAATATTTCCAGGAGAGAAAGTAAAAACTTTCCTGGAAACAGAGTTGCAAGTATCTAGAAACAAACTAGCTTAAAAATTTGCCAGCATATCTAAGGGTAACATGTCAATTGAAAAGATACTATTGACTGCGTGGACTTGGAGATCTTCTCTGAGAAGAGTGAACTGAGAGGAGTGAATCTAGCTGTCATTTACCATACAGAATTTACCACAGTGAATTACTGTGACTTCTTTTGATTCCAGCAATTGTTGCAGTCAAAAGATAGGGCTTCCAATTGGATGGAAGTGGTTTGCGAGCACAGACATCCAGGCCAGAAGAGCCTCTGATGTAGGCTCTCCACCCCAAACACAGTGTGCCAATGATATCACTGACCCTTTTCCACTGGTATTAGAAGATTTTGGCAGGTGAAAGTGCTGACATGTAGCTAAGTGGAACTTCAATGTGTTAATGCACAACACAGAAAGTAATTTGGAGAGACTATGATGTTTCTGAAAAAGTTAATGTGTAACTATGCCTTGGTAATTCATTTTAGAATTATGAATTTAGATGTGCTCACAGACATTTGATGGCTACAGCTCTAGACAAAGCCATTTCCTTTGTTGAAATTTTCATTGTGAGCAAAATGTGGATGAGGTATATGCAGAGGAGCTGAACAAAGGATATACATTTAAGAATCAATTAGCTTCCTATAGAAATGGTTAGCTGGTCAATTAAACTGATGAATACTTTTTCCTGTCTAAGAGTAGAATAATTTTTCTAGTTAGAAATTTACATTACAATCCTACATGTTGTTATGATACTGTTAAATCAAATGGACTAACAGTAAAACAATTATGTATTTACATTATGAATATCACAATTAAGAGCTCTACCACAAATATTTTTGAAAGACTCTGGGCATGTTTAAAAGTTTAATTTGGATAAGTTATTTTTTATAGAAGGTTTCTAAAAAAAATCATGCACTTAGTTTAATTAAAATTACTCCTTCTTACTATTCATTGAAAATTAGTGAAATTACATTACTTCAGAATGTCTGCCATAAATAATTTTTCATTAATATGTTGAAAATTACTACCTGGAATATTCATGTGTAACTCTACTCAGCCTATTGTACCAGACCTGAAATCTCTCATTGTATTACAAAATTCTCTTGGCATAAAATTTTGCATTTTGATTACTCTTTATTTTAATTATGGCTATATTTCAGAAGAATTAAGTAAAAACAGGTAGCAGACTGTGAATAGAAGAAAGATGAAGAATTATCACAGAGGATTATACCTCAAGTTGTTACCTTTGCAAGTCACCTTTGCAAATGATCATTGTATTTTTGTGATTTCAAAACACTTCCATAACTTCTCATTTGAGTAAAGTAAGTGGAACACTTTTTGTAAGAGTAATAGGCTTTACAGTTACATATTGTTTGCAACTTTAGGAAAGAAAAAAAACAACACATGGATACTAAGATAACAAGAAATACCAATATCAATTATAAAAATTAAATATTACTGTTGAGAAAATGGATTAGAATAAAATAGAAGGTTGAGCTAAGGTTTTTTTTCTGAATTCTGAGCAAGAGGTTCATCTCCTGTGTATGGCACCTAAGAAGCACACAGATGTTCTAACTGCTGTTATGAACCCAGTCATCTGAACACTTTCATATTTTCTTTGATAGTAGCACTTCTTTGAAGATTACAGCTAAAGCTCCAAACAAGAATTCTCTTGTAATCTGAAGTTACTATGCAATTTAGCATACCCCAAAAAACTTAATTTCAGAATTTATTAACGGAGAAATATATAGTTGTCCATCTATCCAGCATCCATCCTTATTCATTCTTCAGTGATTCAAACCCACAGCTTCACTTTTCTAAACTCTGTTGATGCTTTTGGGAGTGATATTCCCGGTTTGGCATCTACTGATGACTATTTTATGCTTTTATTAGCGATTCATTATAAAAGCAAAAAATGCAAAACATTTTCTATATCTTTAGGATATTCCATGACGAATTCACATCATCTCCAGTGTTTTTCTTTTGCATTTCTGTAGTAGAAACATGTAACTGGAGGGTGATCAGGAAATCTGGGGAAATTTGTCATTATCACAGACTTCCCAGAATCCTTTCTGAGGCTATCGTGCTCTCCTAGCAACTGCTCATTACTAGTGATTTTGAATATGTGATGCTAAAAGCATAGCAGTGGAGGAAGGGGAGGGGAAGAAGAAACTCTTTCATGCCATTTAGGTGCCTACCTCAGAAGTGATTCAGATTGCTGAAAACTTTAGAGATAACATGGCTACTCTGCCATGTGTATATTCCACTGTGGTATGCAGCAGTCATTTCTTCTGTCATGTCATATTTCTATAGTTTCTCTAATCCAGTGCAACGTACTCTGCTGTAGTTCAGCATAATCCAAGATTCAGTAAACTTCATGTAGGTTAAGTCTCTATGCCTGCTTAATGTGAGATTGAGATCATAAGTATGCTGAACAGTAATTATATTTATAAGTAAGGTTTGTTGATAGTCATTATAGTGCTCAGTAGAATAGCCAAAAGAAAGAAAAAAAAAAAAAAAAAGAAAAAAAAAGGACAAAAAAAAAAAAAGATTAATATCCCTAAGTATTTTCCAAACATTTTCAAGATTGCTTCCAGGAAGTCTAAAAACATTTAAACAAGTTTTAGTTAATTCAGATATAATTTTCAGCAAAATATGTTGTATTTTCCTGTTGGTGATTCAGGTTATGAACACTAGAATAATCCTTAGCTATCATATAACCACTTTCTTAAGTCTTTGATAGTTAGGTATTTCTGAGTTATTTTTACATATCATTAAAATATGTAAAGTTCTGGCATTCATTTATAATAAAAAAAGATATTAGGAAAAATGCAACATGATTCATGAGCTAGATTTACTTAGAAAATTTTCCTGAGGCAAAGGAATGGGAAATCTTTCCCATTTTCCCTTTTCTAGAAAGAGAAATCAGCTGATCCAGAAGTAGGAAAGTGGATAATAGTTCACAGTACTTCATTTTGGTACTTTGCCATTCTTCTGACACCATTGGTTGAATGATGATAGCCTTAAAATGTTGAGTGGACTTCCGTAACTCCTGAGAAGTGCACTTAGAAATATTATGGCATTGAGGTGAACATATTTATGTATTTTTCAAAGCATACACAGTCCTTTACAGGGTCCCAGGCTTACAGAATATCAATATGTCCCATGTAAATGATGCTAGCCAGTGTCAGATCCTCTGTGTGTAACCAGAAAGATGCAAGAAACCTGGAGCATAAGGTATGTGTGACCTGCATGGGAATCTGTACCAGATCCTGGCTCTTTCAAGCACAAAGCATTGTCCCCTCATGCCCCAGTTTCATTCTTGAGCTCAGGTAGGCCTGCAATTTTTTTGGAACCATTGCATCCTACACCTTAATCTTTTTCTCTGTCAGTGAGAGGGAATGTAAGCCATACACTTACAGAACGTTTTCACAGTACAGACATGACTCAAAATCATGGACATTTCAAAGTCATGTAGGGCATGACTTTGCAAGTGATCTGGCACTTTTTGCTGATTTGTTTGTACAATTCTACCAACTCCATACAAAAATGTTGCTCTACTTATTACATTTATTTTGGAAAAGCTGAGGCGAAAATGGACAATCAGAATTAATTCTACTCACTTAAAATATAGGTTGGCTGCATTTCCTCAGGAAGTGTGATTTCTGTTTGCATATTACACTGAGTGTCAGCAGATAATCTGACAGAGATTTTGAAGACAACAACTATTGTTCTCAAAGGAATGACAGGATAGGAAGTTATGCAGATGTCAATGTGGCTTACATTACATATGACAATCATCCTAATATTTCCAAGACAGCCTCTCTTAACATTGCTAGTGTAGTAATATTACAGACTAAGTGTGGTTAGAAATAGTTACACAGGGTTAGATTCTTACACCTGGCCCATACATCGGTGTGTTATTTAGATGACAGACAAAGAAAAGTCTACTTTTTCTTTTAGGTAGTGTGATCAAGGTTCTCTGTTCAGGTGTGTTTGCTGCTGAATCCAGATACAAGAGAAGGAAAGCTCTTGAAAGGGTGAAAGCAGAGAGTTTCATTCCAGATCCCTTTCTACAGAGTCACTCAGAGAGAGAAAAGGGAGAACTCAAGATTTTGCATACATTATTAAATTATCTTTAGCTTGCAACCTCACAGGAAAATTTAATTGGAAGATGTATTCCTGACCCAAACGCCAGCTGGTGTCTGAACACAGGGGGAAATAACTTTTTCCCTCCTACTGGGTCCTCTGTGACACAAGACATCACCATGAGCTATACAGGATGACATCTTCTCCTGGGGTCTCTCAGCGACAGCTAGGCTGAGTCAGAGCTGGGAGGGACCCCTGGTCATTTTTGCTTCTCAGTAGTCTGTTGTCTTTTGCTGGAAATATATATTTAAGCGGTGTCAAGTCTGATCTATAATACCAGAAGAATAAAACATTTTTGTTTCAGAAAGCAAAAAACTGGGGTGCTTCAATGTCCCATTAGCCCAAAACCTTTTTTTTACTACAATAGAAATTTAAGTTTATGTTGTAGGAGGCAGCTGCTTATCCTGTACTATATTAATGAATTTTCTTTTGTGCTTGCATGTCCAATTTAAATGTCCGCTACCGTGAAGACTGAGTAAACCATCTTACTTTGGTAACATCATCTTTTTGGAACAATAAATGCATATCTCAAGTGAATCTGTTCACCGCTATTTTGATATGGGCATTTATCTAGCTGAATTTGGAATTTAGGCTATGATTTATTATCTTAAAGGGCTTTTCTTGGAACAAACAAGGCTATCATAATGTGGATAGATGTAGACGGTACATGAAGGGAAGAATTTGAGAGATAGAAGTAACTTTTTCATTATGGCTAACTTCTTTCTTCTATATGACACATCTTTATCACAAATGTTGCACATGAGAACACATTAATGTTAATACTTCTCAAAAGGGAAAGATAACCATATCAAAGTATTAGGGATATCAGCTTTATAAAATACATTAAGCAAAAGGGAATCCAGGTAAATTCAGTCAACCTAACCTCAGTCTCTGAGAAGATCATGGAGCAAATTGTCTTACAAGCTTGTTTTACACACCTGAGGGACAAGGAGGTGATATGGAACAGCCAACATGGGTTTACTGAGGGCAAATCAAGTCTGACTCACTTAATGGAGTGGCTGGCTCTGTGGACAAGTGAAGAGCAGTGGATGTTGCATATCTCAGTTTTAGTAGTCTTCTTCAGTCTCCTGATCACCAAATTAGTGAGATAAAGTCTAGATAAATGGACAAAAATGATGGTTTGGAAAACTAGCTTGACTGTTGGGCTTGATCACTGTTGTTACCACTTGTGCAAAGTCCAGCCAGCAGTCAGCAAATAACAGCATCCCTCAGGATTCAGCATTGAGACCAATACTGTTTCATATGTTCATTAAAGACATAGATGATGGGATGGTGAGCATTCTCAGCAAGTTGACACCAAATTGGGGGATGGGGGTAGGTGAGGGGGGGGGCAGTCAGCGTGTTGGAGGACAGAGCTGCGATTCGGAGGGACTAAGACAGAAAGAAGAAACAGACTAACAATAACCTCATGGAGTTCAACAAAAACAAATGCAAAGGCTTTCAAGTCTTGCATCCTGCAGTGCATTAATAAGGATGGAGTCAGCAGATCTAGAAGAGTGATTTTTCATCCCTATTTGGCACCTGTAAGACCTGGAATGTTTATGTCCAGTCTAGGCAACCCCAGCATAAGAAAGAGAGAGTCCAGCAGAGGTTTGCCAAAATTTTTAGGGGGCTGGACCACAGGACATGTAAGGAGAGACTGGGAGAGATGGTGTATCTGACCAGAGGATACAGCGCACATGGAGACAGACCACAAAAGAGGCTAAATAGTGGAGCCAGGTGCCCAAAGATGCTGTACAATCTCCATCCTTGTAGGTGTTTGGGACTGGACTGAACCTGAGAGATTACTCTGAGCAGTAATTAATATGGCAGTAAAATGCATTTGCACAGGTTTCAGCATTCACACATAGTCCTGTAAAGATAGTGGCCATTCTGGCTATTTGAACTTGGATAAATTATATTGCTTGCATGTTTGCAAGGAAATTGATAGATCTTTTAAATGAAAGGTCCCCATTTAGAAAAGGGACAGAATAGATGCTTAGCATATCTTCCTCCCCTGTAAATGTGGTCTGACATGTTGATTCCCTGAGACACATGTATGTAAATATGCTTACTAAGTTTACGCAAAATGGCTGTGAAACTCAGGTTTTCCTTGTTAAAAATACAGCTATTAATAACTGCCTATGAAAAATGTATTTAGGGTAGAATAATAAAAGCGTTATCAAAGCTGCTGGGAAACCCTTGTGCAAGGAAAAGGTACAGATAACATGCTGTCGGTGTTGGCAGATGGAGCTTTATTATATGCAGCAATAGGTTTATCTTGCCTGTTTCATCATGTGGCATTTCAATAATTTGCTACCAGGAGGAAGCTTTACTATGCATCTCTTCTCCCAGACGTGTTCATAATACCCAGAGCAGTAAGTATTCAGTCTACTGACTCTCTCTTCTTTCAGCTGATATTTTCAAACATAGGTTTTTAGACATCCCCAAATGGGAGGGAGGGGGACAACAAAATGCAGTATTTCCATACCTATCTGTTTTCCTTGCTTGATTGCAGCACATTACAGAACCATTAATATGAATACAAAAAAGTACTTTCAACCTGAGAGGTTTGCCATTGATACAACTCAGCTCAGAGTTTAGAGTTGCACAGCCAAAGACACTCTCAACAATTGTCATGCAAATATTCCAGATATGCAGCAAAAAGGAAGAAATAATAGCACAGAATAATAAAGCACTGCTATTGAAGAGATCTTTGTTTGTATTAATTTAGTTATCACTTCTCCTGATAGTGTAATGAAATCTTAGTAACTACATTATGAATGCTGAATGTGTATCTAAAAAAGAAAAGTCTATTGATTTTTTAATATAGTTCAACCAGGTATGGGCAAAATATGAAATCACAGAGAACTAGTATAAATATCACGACACAAAACAACTGAAGTAAGTACAGTGATATTGGATCAAAAATTTTCTCCCAACAAAATTCTCATAGTGAACCTCTTCATTCATTACGTGCTGCCTTTTTAAAATGACTTGTTCAACCTTCTGAAGCTGAACTGATTTTTAGTTGTGCAGAACAAAATGTCCCAACCATATGCTAATTATGTTTTTAAGTGTTTACTTGATACATATTTATAAACACAATGTAAACAACATTTGTAAGAGGCAGGTAACTATGTAGACAGCCTGTACAATTGCTTTTAAGTGTTAACTCCAATTCCAATGAATCTAGTAACGAAAAGTAATATACCTGGATACAAAATGAGCCTAGTTCTGAATAACCCTTTTACATCAGAGGTCAGCCAATATCTCCCCTATTATAAACAAATGGAAATCAACAGAAAAACCATGAAAGAGAGGACTGATAAATCTTATATAGACCAATTGAAAGGTACAAAACCGTACATGACACCAATGCATGTGAAGAACTGCAGCCTTGACTTGTTCTTTCTCAGGGTTGCACTACAGAAGCTAGGTTTTCAATCTACTTTATTCACATTTCCAGTACTTAACATTAATATTTCTCTAGGATCAAACTGTTCCTCTTTTATGCTTGCTTATCTCCAAGATCCTCAGAAGCATAAAAAAGAATTGAGTTTTGCTTTCTAAAGAATAAAGACATGATCTGGGCTTTTCCCCCTGAAGAATGGAAGGAAAAAATGAAGTGTTAGAATGAAGAATGGAAAAGAACCACAAAGAAAACCCTGGAGAGTCAGATTTTTGAGCATTGCTGATGTCAGGAGAATGAGGGTGACAAGAGCAGCAATACTTGCTGCCACTGGAAGCAACAGCCCCCTACACCCATGCCTGTTGCGACACTAGCATTTTGCCTATTTTTTTTTTTTTTTTAGACACATAACACAAAAAAAAAAAACCCAAACCCAAACCAAAAAACAAGGTAGAATATGGTGTTCTTACACTTGCGGAAGTCTGTGTATGTAACTGCCTGCAATGTCGGTGTTTAAAACTAGACTAGTATAAAAAGCATCTCACTCACACTGGGATAAACAGCCAGAGAGGATCACAGAGATCTTAAAGACATGTTTCAGTGGAGACATTTTGATTTAACATTTCCTACATCAGCAGGGTGCTCAGAGCTGGCAAACGGTGTATATGCACCTTTTTTTTGTCTGTTCTGTGTTGCATTATGTTCTGAGTTACTGGACACATCATTCTTTAGGGTTCTCATTTAACTCACAGGGTTTATTTTTCCTTCATTTTACCAACAACCAAAATTCTTATATCTGGCATATTAATTCACCTGTTATTGGTGCATCGCACTGCATAACTGTAGTTGGTCCAGGGCAATTAATAATTAGCCCAGTTTTTGCCTGTGGCTTGATCTTGTTGAATCTTTTTATGCTTTAATGCTCTTACTATGTGTATTCATTTATTAAGTACTTGTAGGAATAATAATTAATATTTTATATGCTGCATAAAACCCAAGACAGCCCTGTGCATAAGTTAATAGGCTTATCTTTGCTATCCCCAGGTAAGCATAAAGCCAAGCTATTCATTATGTTATTATCACATTTTGAGTATTTTTGATGAGTCCTACTTTTAAGCTGTTATATAAATCTACATGTTACCAGCAAAATATACTATCAGCTCTAGAGTTGTTCAAATTGTTATTACAAAGAAAAAACAACAAATATGTTTTCTAGATTTTTTTAAAACTTTCTAAATTGTCATAATTGAAATGTTTTACAAAGTTGATTTTGAGAGAATTATTAGGGATCTCTGGTCTCCTCAAAGGTCTGTTTTCCAGCTATGGTAAGCACGATGTACCTTATGTAAAACTCTGAAGTTTCATCTTAAAATATTTTCATACACTCCTGTTACCTTAACCATGCCTCTTTGTATATCTTCCACTTTCATTTAGTCTTTCTTGGACACATGTAACTGGTATTAACCCATTTAAATGAGGGTTAACCCCTGGCATTAATACTTTTCTGTCTCTGCAGGAAAAGCTTATTTTAGTACATTTCTTATCTTTTTTAGAACTATAAAAAATGTTGCTACTCACAGTGGGCTGATGCCCAGCAAGGTGACTTTCAATTCCAAAGTGAGCAGGCCTAGTTTGTAGAGAAGACTTACACCTTGTAAATGTGAATTTTGTACAACTTCTGTTGCACAAAGACCAATGATAAACATTCATCTCTTTCTGTATAATATTCAGAGACAGATTTCCTTTGAATGTGTGATGATTTCTTGCCAGTAAATTTCATTAATATCCTAATACTTTGGATAAAGAAGCTGATCAGAATTTTGGCTAAGATATTGAGATTCCAAGTCCAGTCTTTAGGGTATCCACTAAAATAGAGATTTATGAATGCCCTCTATTTAGAAAACTGTCTGTGAAAAAAAAAGTTCTATTGGCTAGTCCAGCACATTCTATATTTGCAAAGCTTATATTGTATTCTACTATATTACATGCCACTTTGCTTTAAGGTGAATTACAGACATTCCCTCATTACTGATACGCAGGAATAATAGATACTTGTTCCATCCCCTTCTTATATCTGGACATTACTTAGCTATTCTTCAGTCTGATTGCATCCTCCATCTCCAAAAATAATTATTAAAAATATTTCAAAAGTCCTTGTTTTAGAATTCCAACATGAACATTATCTGGTCTCTTCAGTCCTCAGGGGGTCATGCTTTTCCCTTAGTTGTGATTATTTCCATTTTTATATCCTTCTTACTGTTGCCAGTCTTGCTTTTGTGTCACAGTGCATAATTCTGAGATGAAGAATTTGCTTAATTGGAGAGCAGTGCTAAGACTATCTTCAATCTTATTCTTTCCTCATAGCAACTGGTTTCTTCATCCTTTGCTCTGTTTTTATAAACCCTAAACTGGAAAATCTCCAATGATATTTTTAAATACCTACTACTAGTCTAACTCAATCAAAATTCAGGAAATCTCACTCTGTTTCAACATTTACTGACTTTTAAGGCATAATTATCTCTGTAATCGGCAAAGACTTTCATGGTCCTTGAAATCAGCTGCTATCACAACTTCCCCATTTCTTAAACCAGAATAAGGAAGATACATATTGATTTTTCTTTATATGTCACATTTTAAAAAAAACCTATATATGTAAGAAACAAACAAACAAACATATTTTAGTCCACAATGCAGTGCTCTGTCTGAACATATTTAGCAGCTAGGCAAATCCGGCATTTTAGAGTAACGTAAAGAATCCCAAGCATTTATTTACTTAAGTACATACATTTTCAAACCATCACTGATGTCTCTGACATAAACAATTGAAGTTTAAGAGGTTCTCTTTGCTGCACAAAATATGTTGACCATTTGCAGAGTTTTTCTCTATACATTTCTTTATATGTTTTCATTCCATAGGAATGAGATGACTTTCTGTCCTTCTTTACACTACACACAGAGGACTAAGCTTTATTTTGGAGAAAAATAAACATGTGGAGCTTCTTTTGCAGATGAAAAATACGGTTCTCTTCAAGGCCACCTGTGGCTCTCCGTTTTGGGCTGCCGTTTATAAAGCAGTGGTCAGGAAATCAGCATTACAGAGTCAAGCTGGCTGGATAAATAAAATACAAATTGTACTTTGCAAACAATTTCTAACAACACAAATAGAAAAGTAATGAAAGATAGCAGGATCAAATCTCTTTTGATCAGCACACCATTGTTTAGCTTCCTTCTTTCAGCCTTGTAGTAAGACTGCTGAGTAACTGATTAAATTACTGGCCTACTGTGTGTACCTAATATAAGCTAGCTATGAAACTCACAGAAAAATGTAACATTATTTACATTCTGAGAAGTGGCTCTGGTTACCTAAGTCTTTGTCCTATCATATTTACTGCAAGGCTTGCTTTGTTTTTAAATTTACTATAGATTTTTTTTTGTAATGTGTTCACATCTGTTAGCTCCAGTTTCTAATTTCATGTTTAATTTATCTCAATATAAATGTTAGTTTTAAGATTATCATTATCTTCATTTACATCATGTTGCTAATGTGGAGTTATGAATTTAAGAAAAACCCACCAGGTACACGTGAGGAAACTGAGTGCCAGCAGGCCACTGAAAACATAGGCATCATCATCCATTAAATAAAAAGCTAATTAGAGCTGACAGCTCATCAGTGGTGATCTCTTTGCTTTTCTTTTTCTTTCATTTTTAAAAGCACAAGAAAACTGCTATCTGGCATAAAAGGATAAGAAAACTACTGTCTGGCACGTGTCCAACACAGAAATAGTTCATTTGCAACAGTCCTTAAAAGTCTGAGTCAGGACTTAGTCTAAAATAAAGAAAAAAGAATGTGCAGAAAAGAGTGCAAATGCTGAACTGGCTTCATGAACACCTAACTACTGTATATACAAAATAAAGAGGTATAAGGTACGACATATTAACTCTAAGTAAACATGTAGCACTCTCCTCATCTGCTTTACTATGAAATGAAAGGTAATGAAGGGAAAGAGCAAGTCTGATATCTGTTTTACTGTCTGTTGGGCTAAGCTCAGAAGCTCTGTCTTCCTCAGCTCACCCTCCACTGCTCATCGCTGCTCTCCACATGGACATTACGATGCACCTTGGATCCACATGCTGAATACCAGTCTAGGTTTATTCCTTGTTCACCCATCAATAACAGGTATTTGGAGTATAGTGGACAGTTCTGAGGCAGTTAATTTCTTGCTTGCTTATCCTGTAAGCATATGTAGCAAACCTCCTAGCCAGCAGCACTGCAATCTGTTCCAAAGCAATTGTGTTCAGGTAATGGGTAGTTAGGAAGATAATGCCAATTTTGTAACTCTATTTTGAAGGATCCTGAGGCAGTTAAGTAAGTTTATGCAGTACAGCTCTTATTCACCCCCATAACAACTAGTCACAAGAGGAAGCTTAGAATGACTTGGCTCTAAATGGTATGTATTTTACAATCCTTTTCTGAATATTAATGTGATTTCAAGTTAAGACAACTGTAAAATAAACTGTAGAACATCCTTACCAGTCCAAACTAAAGCTCCTGGAATAATTAGGAATTTTTCAGAATTTTTCATATTATAGATGATGGTTCATGTTCTTTAGATGATGGGTTAATATTAGAAATGGCTATTATATGATTGCTGTTCCTAATTAAGTCCTGAGGCTTAAGTCCAGTTTTGACCAAGATAAGATGCTTCTAAGAAAAGTACAAGAATGATCACTGTGAGTGAGCCTGGCATGAACTGCTCCCTTGAAGGAGAATGCTAACTCTAATGACCTAAACATGAGAACTTTATATATATATGTATAAACCCTTAAAGCTCAATGAGTGTGTAATTGTATAATACATGAGTATATAATTCATTTAGTGTAGTCTGTTTCACACTCTGCATATTTATATCTTTTTTTTTTCTTTTCACTTCCCTCCTACATAAGAGGACTGAGGAAAATGGGGTGAGGAATGTGCAAATATTTCTATACTCCATTCCTGATAGTAGCCTGCTGTTTTCCTACTATTTCTTCATGCTGAGGAGGAAGCAGAAGTCTGATGATTATCCTGTGTGACTACAAACTGGATGATATTGTCAAGGGCAACAGGAAAACTTTTGCAAGAATCTTCACATAAGGGCACCTACTTCATGTGTCTCTTAGCTAGATAGCCTAAATCCCATATAAAGCAGAGTGGGATAAACAAAATGAATGAGAAATATTTGTTAGCTACTATATAAGAACTTTTGTTTACTGAAGTAGGTTGGAGAAGTAAGAGCTTTGGGTTGCAGATGTGCCCTTGTGAAAGATCTCAGATTCTGGAACAGGCAGGAAATAGCATGATGTGCTGAACTCATGGAATCTTATATAGCTTAAATAGCTTTCATTGATGAAATACAGAAATTACTTTAAAGGACCAGAAACAAATTACTGCATCTATAAAATCTTTGGTGGGCCAAGAGAATTAATGCAGGTATTCTGCATTTATTGCTCATCCATCCCCCAACTGCCTCCTTCTTGAGTTCTCCTAGAGATCTGCATGTCATCAACACCTCCGTTCATCGGTGTCAAGTGAGCACACTGAGTGCCAAATGTGCTTCATCTGCTATGTGTGCACAGGAGGACCTGATGAGCATCAGCTTCCCCCCATCCTGGAAGAAAATGGGTGTCCCTCCTAACAAAGAATTCAGGCAGTACTAACACCCTGCTTGTTGTCTTCTACAAGGCCATGGCACAAAGGTAGGTGCTGTGGAGGCTGTAAGAAAAATAGGAAAAGGAGTGATATTTTGAAACTATTAATAGTGTTGTTTTTATGTTTGTTTGTTTGTTTTTCTGGGCTTCATGCAAAAAGCACAGGTTAAAAAAATATTGAAAGGCTGGGAGGCAGATAAATGTATTCAGGCTTGGTTCAAGTCCACTTAAACATAAGAGTTGCATTGAACTGGAAAACTAGGAATTTTCATTTGAAATTGTGAAAATAAGAAAAAAATCTCGCTGTGGTGACTCAGCTGATTGGCTCAAAAGATGTAATAACATAAACTTCACTGTTAAACCCGGGCTTGATTAATATCATTTAGCCATTAGTAGAAATCTTTTAAAAAGTATCGATTTAAAGAAAGGATTGAAATACTCAAACCTTTAAAATCATATATGAAAACTTCCTTTTAAGGGAACATGATCTGTACAGTGTTTTCCACAAATCAAGTCTAAACCATTTCATAAAAACGTTTTCCAGCAACCCTAGTTGTATGAAAAAGGATCTTTGTTAGGTTTCACTGTACCACGTTGTATGTTTTCACATACTAGGCAGAATTGTCCATATCTAGAACATCTACCTTTAGTTTATAGTTGTACTTACTTACAATCCATGTAAAGAAAATCTAAGTTTAAGATAGATTTTGAAATCATGACTGCAACCTGCAAGGTTGACAGCAGTTTTCCTTTCTGCCTTAGAGATATCCTACACAGTGCAGAAAAATGCAGTTGTACTGTCCACAGAACAACAAATGTTTGCTCTCTCCAGTATAGACCCTCTACTTAGAAAAATATCTAAATTAAACCAAATTCAGTAATTAAATCAAATTCAATAATTCTTCATATCTTTTCTGGTCTTCCTGGAAGTTTCTGCTGCTTATAATCATCTTTCAAACTTGTGTCACTCTACCACTCCAGCTCTCATAAAAAACAAGTTTCTGCAGCAGAGATAATACCATTTAGAACCAATTTCCTATTCTCTGAATCAAACTTATAGGTTTTTTTTTTCTGCTCTTTAATCCTTTAAAATAATACATTTTGAGGGGCAAATCGAACGCAATCTCAAAAAGCAACTGGAATGAGCAGCTGAACATTGTCTCTTTGGTTACCTCCAGGCTAAATTCACTATCTTAGAATACTACACTAGAAAGAGTATTTTACACACTATTAGTTAGTGCAGCTCTAGTTTGTCTCTTCAACAAGGTTACAATATGAAGCATTTAAAAGTTTAAAATTTGAAACTTTGGAAATATCCTTGTAATAGTAAGGAGCTGTTGTCACTCTGCTAAATCTTAAACTGTGTTTTCAAATGGAACAGGAAAACAACCTGTCAGAGGAGCACCTGAGGCAGTAAAGGAAAACGTATCTGATTTCTGCTTATCATGTGCTCCAATGATTCCTAGAATAACAGATTCAACCTGTGTAATAGGTAGGAAGAAGACAAAAAAACCCCAATCTAGCAAAATGAGTTTGTTTTGAGCTCTCTTCATTAGCAAATGGCAATTCTGTTTCTTGGTCAGTCCTCCTCTAATGTCCTTCAGAGACAAGGTCTTGCTCAATCTTATGCCTTGTATGACATTAAAAAAATCAGTAAAATATAGTAACAATGGATATTCAATATAGATTGCATTGAAAAGGAAAACTGACAGATAAATGGGACATGTGAGAAAGAATACTTATAAGTAAGGTCCCTGGTCAGTGTAGACAGGGGTTAACTGTATCATATGAGTAGTTCATAAGCCATCTCATTAATCCATGTATATTTGCACAGGCTATAACACACTTCCTTTACAATTTTAGCTGCAGTTTTTTATGCCACATATTTTCCCGGTGGTGACCCTGTCAATTTCTGGAAAAGATTTATTGGAATTTAAAAATATTTTCCCCATTTCAAAATTTTCTGTTAGTAATAAGATTCAGAAATGACACTGTCATACTAGAATTTAAAATTCACTGGCCTTCTTGAGAATTAGATGAAACTAGCCATGTAAGATATTTAAATATCATTAAAGTTATTTAGTATTTGTAGGGTAAAAGATCTGTGTTGGGTTATTGTTTTATAACAATATAACTGTATAATTTTATATATATATATAACCCCAAACTATTATATGCCCTCACTATATGCGCACAATAATGTAAGGAAACATACACCTTGCAATTATGCTGAAACTGTTATTGAAATTAAAGAGAAAGTAGAGTTACTGTTAATCAGAAAAAATCCAAAATTTTTAATGATAAGTAAATGGATGTAAGAATATGCAAACAGCCTGAATCTTGTACAAAATGGAGTAAGTACAGCAAAGGTAAATTAACTGGATTTCAGAGTATTTTTTTTTCCTAATGTGGAAAGATATCTTAATGATGATAATAGGCTTAACTTCAGTATGTCTTTCATATCTTCTCTCGGACTGTTTGATGTCTAACTATGTATTTGTGTAGTGCAATGTGATTAGGTCTTTTATAAATTGAAATTATTATTTAATTTCTGGTTTTGTTATATCCAGGGTTACATGCAGCATTGTCACTGTGTCTTTTACCTTAATTGTAGTCTCCACAATATCTCCTTCCTTACAGAGGTTTATCTCATTATTTGAAAATATCTCTTATTCAGTTTCAAACTCTATTAAAAATATATTTTTCAAGACTTGCAGTATGACAAATTACAAATCATAGAACTGTCACCATAAGCAAATCTTTAAGAAGGTTAAAGATAGCCCATTGTAATAAAAAGGTTATTACTGTATATATGACAGTGCAAGGAGCTGTTTTATCTGGATAATACAGAGCTTGAAATGGTTGGGAAATCAAAATGGATGTGAAATTTTATGTAAAAGTATGCTACCTACTTAAGATAGTTTGTTTGTTTTTTCCTTAAAAGTAAACAAGATTTTTACTTCCAAATTTCTAGTATGGAAAGTAGCTCATTAATATCATTACAATTTAAACTTTAGCTATATAAAGAATGTATTAGTATAAGAAATAATAGAGAAAACAAACAAATAAAACCCCCAAACAAAAAAAAAAAACCACAAAAACAACCAACCAACAGAAAATGAACAAAGAATGATATTGAAACTGTGATCTACACTGGTATGAAAAATTAATTCAAGTAAAGCAAGATTGTGAATATTTTATTTGTTAGGACTTACAGCTTGGTTTTAGGATATGGTTTCTATAGAGGACAAAAGAAATCTTTGAAAACATGTAGGGAAAAACTGTATTTGAAAGTGATTTCGCTAACAAGCTCTCTCTTTTGAGAGCAGTAGACTAAACACATTTATACCCTCCAGTGGAAGTTTTACTGATCACAATATACATCCAGTAAGCAAATAGCTTCTTAGGTCATTTTATAGAAGTGAGAGATCCAACAATCTTGCAAACAATATGCACAAAGATTTGAAATTATTGGCATGAAAAAGAACATGGTAATTGATATTGGAACTACTAGAAAGTTGAAAACTAAAATCTGAGTTGTTCGCAGATGATTTTACTGGTCTTTTATGTCTATCAAGTACTGATGTGCAAAATTACAAGGACAAAAAATATAATCTGGTATTGGAAAGATATGTTCATATGTATACAAATACATACTGATAAAGAGTGCAATGAACCGCTAAAACTAGTGAACTTTATTTCTAATAAAGTCACAAACACTTACTATTAATTAGTGATCATACAATATTTTAAAATTATTTCAATTACCAACTTTATTTCTTTATATTTACCACCAACTATCTAGTAAATAATTTTTAATCCAACATTTTTTATTCCACAGTTGCCTCTAAGGAACAAAACTATGAGGCACATATCTCTCATGGATATCAAAGATATAAACTACCTGGAATAATTTGGGACTATGCCATTTTGTTGTCCCAGGTACCTCTAACATATTTTCTACGCTGCTCTATTTCAGACAAGTCCACAGCTCTAACAATGTCATAAATGTTTGGATTAACTTTAATCTGGTTACCTCTGTCACTAATAGAAATTCAACTACTGAAGAGTGAAGTTTGTTGTATCCAGAAAGTTCATAGTGGGAATGCTTGGGTGCACCTGGGCACAGCAGTCACAGTGATGCTGTAGTCTTCCAGACCCACACTGTCTTCAGCAAATATTTACCTCTGGAGCATGGAAATAGCTCTTCATTGTGGTAATAGACATTTTTAGACTGTATCTGCTAGCCAGAAGCTGAAGCAGCAGAAGAAAATTGTGCTCATTTCAGTGAGAAGGATGAAGGAATGGCTGTGGAGGAACTGCAGTAGCTCCTGGTACACAGACTGAAGTAAAATAAATACTAAATACAAGATGACTGGTGATCCATCTCATACCATTATGTTTACTTAATACATTTAAAGAATAAAAGACCATGAAGGTTACCAAAGAGACAGTCAGCTACAAAGTAGCTGTTAAATTTGCCACACAGTTGTAGAGTTATAAACTCCTCTGCTTAATTAAAACTAAATGATAACACCAGGATATTAAGCTATATATATTTTAATAGTATATTTTACTGTTTCTGTTACACTCTTGAGCCAAATACCTGTCTGGCATAAGTAAGTTTCCTTTCATTAAGGTCAATGGAGTTGCTGTTAGTGACATTCATGTTAATTTGTCCCTTGATCTTCTGAATTGGCCATTTCCTCTAATGAGCATCTGAATTGAAGATGAAAACTGAAATCTAGTCCACTTTGCCTCTGAACTCAGCAGAGGTTCTAAAGGCTGGGGAATCTGGAGATAGATTTTTCTCTTAAACCTGAGCCTTGAGCCTGAGCTGCTTGGGTTTGATGAGGGGAACAGATGTGAAAATTCAGAACTAAAGACAAATATTGGTTTTTAGCTTGGACCATAGAACCATTTAGATTGTGAAGGACCTTTAAGGTAATTGAGTCTAACTGTTAACCTAACACTGTCAAGTCCACCGCTAAACTATGTCCTCAAGTGTCACATCTACATATCTTCTAAGTATATTCAGGGATGGTGACCCAAGCACCTCTCTGGGCAACCTATTTCAGTGTTTGACAACCTTTTCCATGGAGAAATTTTTCCTGATATCCAATCTGAACCTTCACTGGTGCAACCTGAGGCCATTTCCTCTTGTCATGTTGCTTGGGAGAAGAGACAGACACTCACTACGCTACAATCTCCTTGTCACACTTCCCCAAACCTGTAGAGTTACATGCGATTGTTATGAGCCAAGTGCAGGACCTGGCACTTGTCTTTATTGAACTTCATCCAATTGGCCTCAGCCCATTTATCCAGCTCTTCCAGATCCATCTGTGGAGCCTTCCTACCCTTGAGCAGATGAATACTCCCACCCAGCTTGTTGTTGTCTGCAAACTTACTGAGGGTGTACTTGATCCTCTCATCCAGATCACTGATAAAGACATTAAACAGAACTGGGCCCGATACTGAGCCTTGGTGAACAGAACTCATGACTGGCCACCAACTGGATTTGGCTCTATTCACCACAACTCTTCAGGCCTGGCCATCCAGCCGCTTTTTTACTCTGCGAAGCCTATGCCTGTCCAAACCATGAGCTGCCAGTTTCTCCAGGACAATGCCATGGGAAACGGTGTCAAAGGCTTTGATAAAGTCTAGGTAGACAGCATCCATATCCTTTTCCTCATTCACTAAGTGGGTCACCTTGTCATAGGAGATCAGATTAGTCAAGCAGGACTTGCCTTTCATAAACTCATGCTGACTGGTTCAGCTTTGGCCCTTAAAATTTTCTCCCTGCACAACCTCATGAGGTCCGTGTAGTCCTTCTGAATTGCCTGCCACTTCTTCCAAAGGTCATAATCTCTCCTTTTATTCCTGAGTTTCAGCTGAAGCTCTCAGTTTGGTCAGGTCAGTTTTCTTCCCTGCCAGCTTGTCTTTCAGCACATGGGGACTCCCTGTTCCTACACCTCTAGGATTTTCTTGTTGAAGAACTGCCAGCATTCCTGGACTCCTCTGACCTTCAGAGCTGCCTCCCACAGGACTCTGCAACCAGCCTCCTAAGCAGGTCAAAGCCTGCTCATCAGAAGTCCAAGGCAGCAGTTCTGCTGATCCTCTTCCTTATTTCTCCAAGAATAGAAAAGTCTATCATTTCATGATCACTTTCCCAAGGTGGCCTCTGACCACAAGTCCTTCTCTGTTCACAAACAACAGGTTCAGTGTGAGCCTTTCTTAGTTGTAAACCATGTTGCTTCTAAATTGTTTGAATATGAGCTTCAACTGATGTCTATAGTACTGTATCACTTTCCCTATATTTAGGCTACTTTACAGCTGTTTTGACAGTGCATGGACTGAGAATATGCCAGAAAGTCTTTTTGTATATTGCAGTTCAAATGGATTGCAGTTCAGTAAAAATCTAGATTGTAACCTAAATTCTTTTTTTTTCCTACATATGTCAAAATAGATACGTAGTACATAGGTGTTTAAGAGGTTTGTTAAAACAAAAACATGCTTATAGTGCTTTTTGGTTTTGTGGTGGTTTTTTTTTTTGTTTGTTTTTCTATTTATTTTTTCAATTTACTTCAGACTAAATAAATAAACATGAAGAATATTAATGTCAGATTTACTACTGTGAAGTGATAAGCACTTTTTGTGATGCACTTTTGAACTATAAATACTAACATGCTTTGGCTCTTCTGTGGTCAATAGAGAGAAAAAAAAGAAGTTCTTCTTGGAGCACACGAATTAAGCTTTCCCAGAATCCTACCCCCTCTCAACAAAGCCACAAATCCCACAATGCTCCCAGTGTCTGTATCCAGCAAAATGTCTATACCTCACCCAAGTCATTGTAAAAACGCCTCTAAGGTTCTTTCATTTTTTTACTGAAATCATGAGGAGTGAATAACACAATACTTTCCATATAATTGGACTAAATAGGGAGTTGGTACCTTTTGCCTTCATCAGAAAAGGAGGTTGTGACTAGAAAATCTCTCAACTGGTAGTAACTGAGCATCTTGCAAGGTAAAGTTTGAAAAGTAATATTTTCTTAAAAGAAGAAGTATGCATTAACTGAGTTATTAATTTCTGTCAGTGAATAGTCAGGAAGAAGAGCTGTGAAAAATACTGATAACTGATAACATAAAAATAGCTTACAGAATTTTTCCTTAAATTGTGGGTCTTGGTAACTAGGCATAATTATATTTCATATTGTGTTAAAATTGAGTTGAGAATTTTTTTTTTTTAATGAAAATTTAATTTTGAAAGTGCTTGATGTTTTGGCAAGCTGCAGAATGGAAGTCCAAGTACAGAAACCAATTCTTCTCAGAATGGTAGACTCGATTTTTTTTTTTTCTTTAAAAAATCCAACTGAACAACAAAACAAAACAAACCACAAAAGCAACAACAACAAAAACCCAGCGCTCATTTTCTTTTTAAAAAATTAATAAGATTAAGATATTATGTAATGGTATATGTCAACGTTTTTTTACCAGAGAAGTCCATGACTTGAAATTAATTTTTGTTTTACTTTAGTACAACAGAAATTGTTCATAACATATAGAAAGCTATCCATCAATTGTTTTAAGAATTTCTTTGGTTCTAAAATACACGTTTGGATGGTTCTAAAGTCAAATATTGGCATTCCTGGGAAAGGAAATTCTGATACTTATCCAGTTCTTGTTGTTTTTAAATTGTAAGAATTTTCTACATCTCCTGTTAAAACTAGAGATTTTTACTTAAATAATGGTTGCCTTTCAAGATTATTTAAAAATCCACAGTCAATCAATAGTGAAGATTCCTTTGGAGAGGAAAGTTGAACATAAACCAGGTGATGGCAGACTGGAAGAGAGGCAAAATCATTTGAAAATTTTCTGTTGTATTTTCTAAATAAAAGATTGCTTCTGAACCCTTAATGCTGAGTGCAAAGTCTGCTTACAGTAAAAGCAAAAGGAGGAGCCTGACTACAAAGAGGACTCACAATGGTTAAAACCAGGTCTGTGTAGCTTTACTTAAGATGTCATTTTAGCTATTCTTCACCACCTCTGTAACCCCTAATGGAAAAGGTGACCCAATAGTTACTATTCTTCTTTGGGAAGAGAAAATGAATACATTGTTCAGTTGGATTCCTTTATAAAACATGAAGAGTTTTTTAAGCCACGTCAACTATTGAACTAGCAATAAATCACTCACAAGTGTTGGATTTGCAGGACAATCTAAGAAGTTCCTTTATCCCTTCTCGTAAATCAATGCCCCAAGAATATGAGTTCCTAATTCCTACCTAATATTATACATACAGGCTTTTCTTTCTCCTTTTCCATCAAGATGCATATTCTGATTAAAAAATAAATCTCACTCTGCAAGTAGATTTAATTTATACTAATTTTCATACATATAAACGAGTACAGAGTATTCAGAACCAGGGAACCACAGCTTTATGGGAAAATGTACATATATTTCTTTCCAATCAGGAAAAAACATCCAGATAAACTGAAATTCTGAAATTTTTCTCTTCTGTATTTTTCTTCGCTTCAATATGAATTAAAGGTTTCCAGAAGGATTTTGTATTTGAGTACACATCAGCTTTTGGTGGGTCTTGGATTGAAAAATAAATGCTCTTTACGATTTGCAGATGTTTACAGTGTTGTTGAGATGGTTTCCATAAAATATATCTCTTCTTCGTGTTTGGAAGATAAACAGATTGAGAACGTTAGTGATGAAATAATGTAACAAAATATTTCCCTGAGCCTACAGCTTTTAGATGAAGAAGTAGAATACCTGCTGTAAAGTTAATTTTTCAACAGAAATACACAACAGGAAATGCTATATCTGATGTTATTTAACATCATCCATATAGTTACTTCTGTTACTGCCGATGTTGAAAATCTGAAATGAAGTTGATAGTGTAGGACGTATCAGGATCAAATTGCATTATATGACCTTCAAAAACAATGTATTATAGTTCTACTTCAACTATACTTCCTTCCCTTGCATTTTATTTTTGAAAATTAAATAACATTACATCTGTTTCAGACAGGACATTTTAAAATGCAACTTGTTTTGCGTAATGAGTAGCTATAATTGATTTCTTAGTTGAATATGAGAGACAACACTGTGCTTGCCCTCTATGAAGCTACTTCCCACAAAACCTTGGCTGGTGAAGGAAAGGAATAGATTTTATTAAATTGTTTGATAGCACACCTATCACTCTTTGTGACTAAAAGTCATTTTCATTTGCAATTAGCAATTTCAGTTACATGGTACAGTTACAGTTGAGTTCCTCTGCTAGTCCACTGTGCAGCAGCAGTCAATGCTCCTTAGAGGTGTGCTGTAGTGAAGGAGGCAGATTTAGTAAGACAAGACATTTTTTCTCTGTGGACTTCGTGATACATAAAAGTCTTGTCAGTTTGACATTTGCTACCTTTGCTTTATGATTTTCCCGTATTTTCCACTTCTGTACCTATGCTATCATTATCATCCTAGTTGAGTGGTTCTAACTGCAAAGTAAGGTCAGAAGTGTTGCTGCACTGCTCTGCTTTTTATCAGATGACAGGAAAAAAATCAGCAGGGGAGGGAGTATTTTTATTGTGTTTTCTTTATTGCAACACAGTTAAGACATATTAGCCACCTTCTGTATAATCTTACTCCTAGTCACTGATTGCTCAATGTACATTTCTATATGTCAAACAGTCATTTATCACCTTGTTATAAATCCTCTTACAATTTAAGAAGGAAAGAAAAAAAAAAAAAAACCTTGTAGCATCAAATGCTTGGTTATCAGTAGCTGGAGGAGCCTTTGGCAATCTCAAACACTCTGTACCCAAAGGAAACTATTTAGCCTGTCAGTGCAAGCAAGAAAAAGCCCATATCCATCACTAAGGTTCTGAGATTAGCTCACAGAATTTGAGTTGTTGTCTAGATATACTTGCTGTTTTTCATGTACCTTGACTGCAGCCATGAAATAAATTTCATAAGCGAATCAAAGTAATTAAGAGTTTGTCTCAGTCCAGCAACAATTTCCAGTGTTGCTGTTAATCCAATTTTGTAAGAAATATTATTTGCTCAATCACAGAAATTTGCAGCAAAACAGTTATTATTTTTCCTCATTATATATAGTCAATTATGAAGATATTTCATACTGAAATGTCCAAGAACATTGTTTACATAACGTGTAGTCAAAGACAGCAATTTTCAAAATGTCATTGCGGATAAAACTACAGGCAAAGTTGGCCAGTGAGATGCTTATTCATCTTCATATATGAGAGCCATTTTGACTTTGTTATTAGATTATTTAATCAACACGTTTTACATCTTTGTAATGCTTGGTGCAAGTCAGTCACAAGCAAAACATGTCACTGGAGTGTAATCTAAAATAGAAAACTGTATGTATGTTAGACTGTTTTCTACTGAAAGACTTCAGTGCTGACATAGACAAATTTGAACTGACTCCCCACTTAGCTCTTGGGACATGTCGTTTTGCAACTTCACAGCCTGCTAAATTCACAGGATTGGAAAAAAACACAGAGAAATAATGTGGAAAAGATGACAGAATGTCAAGTGTAAATATAAGCATTATCAAGTCTTTCAAAGGCACTAGGAGATCACAGAATGTTAGGCATTGGAAAGGACCTCAAAAGATCATCTAGTCCAATCCCCCTGCTGGAGCAGGAACATTCAGATGAGACTACACAGGCATGTGTCCAGGCGGGTTTTGAATGTCTCCGGAGTAGGAGACTCCACAACCCTCCTGGACAGCCTGTTCCAGTGCTCTGTTACCCTCACTGAGAAGAAGTTTCTTCTCAAATTTCAGTGGAACCTCTTGTGTTCCAGTTTGAACCCATTACCCCTTGTCCTACTGTTGCTTGTCACCGAGAAGAGCCTGGCTCCATCCTCATGACACTCACCCTTTATAAATTTGTAAACATTAATAAGGTCACCCCACAGTCTCCTCTTCTCCAAACTAATGACACCCATCACCCTCAGCCTTTCCTCGTTTGTTGCCCTGCACTGGACTCTCTCCAGCAGTTCCCTGTCCTTCTTGAAATGAGGGGCCCAGAATTGGACACAATATTCCAGCTGTGGTCTCACCAGGGCAGCGTAGAGGGGAAGGAGAACCTCTCTTGATCTACTAACCACCTCCCTTGTAATACACCCCAGGATGCCATTGGCCTTCCTGGCCACAAGGGCACAGTGCTGGCTCATGGTCATCCTGTTGTCCACCAGGACCCCCAGGTCCCTTTCCCCTGTGCTGTTCTCTAACAGGTCATTCCTCAATTTATACTGGAACCTGGGGTTGTTCCTGCCCAGATGCAAGACTCAAAAAAATTAATCGACACTCATACTTGTTCCTCTACACAGAAATCTTTATTGAAAGGTGAAAGATATGATCTGAAGAGAAACCAGAGTATTGCCTTTCATTGCTTCAAATGAGTAGATCTAGACATTTTGGTAATTTTTTATTCAATTCTGAAGCTACTGCAAATAATTTCTTTTACCACAGAAAGCACTGAAAAAAATTATATACTAGCTTGACTTTTGTACCCTTGTGTTTAATTCCTGTGTCTTTGGGGTGCCTGGACCAAGATATTTCTGGTTTATATTACTAAATCTCAGCCTGCTTTTTCTTAGTGAAGTCTTTATGTAGAACAAGAAACTGGTAAAATCTGTCCTAGTTCATGGTATGGGCTTACCTATGGGCACAGATCATCCTTCAACCTGAACTGAGTTCACTCACTTCTTCAGTCCCTATTGCCACTGTGCTGGGGAACTATTCACTCCTGAGACCTTCTGGACCATCTCTTATCTCATTTTGAAGTATAGAAGTGATTATGAAGACTGTGAATGAAGGCTACTAACTCTCCTTCTGTAACTGTTCTGAATATCTTTTCTGTAATGTCCCTTCTGTGATGATGTTTGATTTCACAGTAAAATCTACTCTTTAGAAATATTCTGTGGTAATTATTAAAAAATAAAAATTAAATCTCCACAAGTACACCTCCACAGTGAGAGATGTCAACATTCATTTAAATTTTCACTGAAGTGAGAAAAGCAAATTCCAGGACAAACCTCTTGTGCTGCAGGAACTTTTATGCTTGTAACTGCTGATCAAATTATCTACCAAAAAGAACATCCTGATGAAAACTTGAAGAAAATAAATAAATTTCACAAAAAAATCTGCCTCTGAGGAAAGCAAATTTTGTGAAGAAAATTCTAAATAGCTTTACTCAGAATAGTCCACTTAATGTAAAAACATACTTCCCTCAATCTGCTTCTTTGTTTTCCCTAGTTAAACTATTGCTCCAAGTGATGGTCTTTATCTTGGCACAATCCATGAAACATTATTTATTAATGCAATCACCAGGTATTTCTGCATCTCAGAGAGCTGCTATCTGTTCAGAATTACTGTTTCTCCCCTTTCTTATGGATTCTACCAGCTGAAACACACACAGAGACTCTCACACACAATTTTGTATATTAATAAAATGAGTAGTCTAAAACTTACAGAGCTTTTGAAACAAAAGCAGAATTTTAATGGAAACAATTTTTGCAATCTTCTTGCCTGTACGGATAATGCTGCAATACCAAATTCAATACACGATTTCATTTCTTCAGCAGACAAATTATAATAGTCAGTAAGTGAAGAAAGAAAAGTGAAAGCTCATTACTTGAGAAACGTGATTCAAAATTTACTTCTTAAGTTGTATCTTATACTGAATTGATATTTGTGCCAATGAGGGAAGATTTAAATTGAAAAGTGAAGGGTTGACAATGTCTCTTTAAATTGACTTATTATCTTTTAGTATCAGATCAATGAAATGTGTATTAAGGATGCATGCCTATTGTGAAAAAGAAGCCCTGCAAAAACCTTGCTTGCACTTGATGTAGTTTGTTGCATGACAAATCAAAAGCACTGGATCTTAGAAAAATAAATGAATCTCATAAATATTGCATAATTGCAAGTACACTATAACCCATTCTGAAGTTAAAAGGTGTCACAAACAAAATCGCTATGTTCACAATTATACTGATTTTTTTTGCTTCTTATTCTAAACACTATGTCAAATTTCTATTTGGATTTGCAACAATTTATTTCCTTTGTCTCTCCTATGAATTTCATCCAGTATCAGTGTTATTATGCCACAGTAAACACTGTGAATTTAAATTATTGCATTTATTCACAATTATGCTTCCTAGAAATTGCTGAAGTAGTACATTTAAAAACATAAAGGTGTTTTTTTCAACAGTTTGGGCTTTTTGTTCTTGTTATAAATTATAAGAAGAAAACACAGAGCTCCTTATGTTGCTAAGTCATGAAGAATAAAATCTCCACAAATTATTTATTGCATGTTATTTCATAAAAAGCTGTGTCGAACAAGACAGATGGTGTTCTCCCTAATTCAGGCAGTCTAATAAATATTATTTGTATCATATTAGCATGACACAAGCAGGTAGACTAAATTTGTCACCAAACAAAAATAAAGAGGTGCTTGATATTTTCTACTTGTGCAAATATTCTTTCCCCAGTGAAGTTCCTGTGCATTTGAGTAAGAAATAAATGTTCTTAACTGTGAATAATACCCGCAAAACCACAAGATAAGAGAGACTGATACTTTAGAAAGATCTGTCCAACAGCAATTTTCAATTTTAGTCAAGAAGAGCCTTTAAAAACAAAACAAATAACAAAAACAAAACCCAATCAAAGAAAGAAAAATAAATGTTGTTAAGAAAATAATGTTAATAGTAGTAGCTGTAGGTGTTTTCCTGAAAAGGGAAATAAATTTTTTCTAAGTAGTATGGTCAAGTTTTGTATTTTAATTGAAGCAGATATAACACACACTAATTAGCCAACTGGTAAATCTCAGAATTGAAGCTTAGAAAAGAAACTCCTCATGGTGGATTTCAGTAGCTTGAAATGTATTATGTTGAGGTATCACCCTCCAAAATGTCTTCTGGATGCAAAAGCCAACAATTACCCATATTTAGAATGTTTTGGTATTCTGCTCACCTCTGAGCTGGACACCTGGGCAGATCAGCAAAGAGCTGAAACACCAGACACTTTGGGCAGATCAGTTTTAAAACAGGGGTGTTTTATGGGGAAATATTTCAGTTTTTACAGATTCCCATGGAAGGCTCTTCTGTTGGAAGCTGTCCAACAAGAAAAAAAAAGCTTTCTTTGGAATGGGAAATGGGATGGGATGGGAAATGTTCACTTGTGTTTCCACTACTGTCACTCAAGGATCAGTTCTTGGGTCTACACTACTGATAATTTTTCTCAGGCAGCTGATAATGCCGTAAAAAACTTTACTCATAAAATTGCAGGAGGAGGTAAATCATTGAGAGGAGAGGTCCCACTGACACATAGTTTTCGACTTAGTAAGTTAAAAGCAGTAAAATGATAACTTTTTATTTTCCTTAAATAACGAAATCTTTGTTGAATTAAACAACATTTATCCACACAGATATATTTTTAGTACTTCAGAGTCCTCTGTTCCAGTTTATGCTGTAACTGTATTGCTGTTCCAGGAGAAAAGATTGGGACATATGGGATAAGCAAGCTTTATTTTGAGAAGTAATGACTCTGGCAAACCCTCTGAGGGCTGGGTTATGAAGGACAGTCATGTGTGTTAACCAGTAACACAGCAGTAAAGGTGAGGTTTCCTGAGAAGTTTGCTCTTAAGCAAACACACAGACTGCTAGAAGAGGCAAAAGTAATGTGGCAAAAGTAATGTGACTGCCTCAGAATGTTTTTTTACTGGTTTAGTAACTTGAAAATCTCGCCGGAGGGTTGGCCAAGCAGCAGAACTCAGGAAATAAAAGAGAAGGAACCATCCCTACTGGCAGAAACCAGCTATGAGATGGGTTCAGGCATCTTGAAAAATCTCAGCCTAAAACTGCTTCTTTAAAAATCAGCTTAAACCAACGTAAGTTGATGCAGTTTTCAAATAATGTTTCAGCCCTCCTTTCTACCACTGACTACTGCCTGTATTTATCCATTCTTCTGCCTAAGCAAGGATTTACAGAACCACACAGTAGATTTTCTGGAAAACATACACTTTAAGCCAATTGTGGACTTTAGAACAAATTATTTTATTTTACCAGGACCAGTTCATGAAGAACAAGGAAACATGATGAATATTATGTGACCAAGTGAGCCCAGTCTCTTTACTGTCACTAAAAAGAAGAAAGGAGATGATTTGATCTTAGTCTGTGGCAGTTGCACATCCCCTTGAGATCCTGAGGCTTCAAAGGGGCAGCTGATGGCTCTTTAGCATCTTTTGTGCTCCACTGTGCCTGTCCCCATGTACACACTCAGAGTGGTACGAAAGTGCTGACAGTCACATCCTCCCCTGCCCTGGGGCAGGGTGACTTCACCTCCACCAGCTGGTGGGGCAGAAAGGGTCAATTGATAGGGTCCTTAACAAAGGAGGTGCCCAGAGTAGCTATGGAGCTTTTGGACCATGTTGTAATGGCCACAGCAAGATCTGAACAGGTTATAAAACAGGCTCCCTGCCGAAGACCCCCTTGGAGTGCTCTTCTTGGAGCAGCGGGTCTGGGAACTGGAGGCCTCCCCTTAGACTGGGACACCATCTAAGGAGACTTCCTGGGATTAAGTGCACCTCACCTTCTCGTCTGGGTGAGTGGTTATTTACTGGATATATCCTTGAATGGGTCCTTGCCTAACAAATGCAAGTGTGAGCCCTCACCTAACCCAGGTGAGTGATTATTTTCTTGTGGATACCCTAGATATGTTGTTATACCCCAATAATCTCCTCAACTGATATCCGAACCTATATTTTCTGTTGTCGGAGTGCTAAATAATTGTATAAACCCTGTTTCTAGTCAGTTTATTGCCTACACTTTTCTGGCTAGAATAAAGTCTGTTTTGGAATCTATTGTCTGTCTAAAACTGACTTTGGGGTGCCTCTGTGACAGTCTGTATGCATCACACATAAAAGCAGATTTTACTTTTCTTAACTCTTGAGTGTTTGACTTTTAATCTCAATATTCTCTTAGAGCATAAATTTTGTATGTGCATAAAAACTATTATCTTTTTTTTGTTGTTATATTATTTTTTTAACAGGATCGCTTGAGTCTACATCTGTATGTAAAACATCCTTATTCATGTAGTTAAAAAAGTTATACCTATGATTGGATTTACATGCAAGATCATTGCATGTTATCAACAAAAAGAAAAACTATTTTAATCACTTCAGGAATAAACAGAGGTATAGCTCATTACATGGAATCATGTTATGAGTAGTAAGTAAAAGACTTTCCAGTCTGATATTTTTCTTACATTTAAATAAAAGCATTAGAAAGGTAAAGCACATACCACAAATAATAATTTCAAGTAATAATAGTATTTAAAATATTGTAGGAATCTTTCAAGTGTTTTTGTAACAAGGAGGCATATCAATGACACTGCATTGTTAGCTTTGTTAGCTTCAGTATCCTAACTGATATTTTTTGTAACATCCCAAACTGTAGCTCCACATCTTTTACCAATAGAAGGGAATATTTCCAAGTAATTGCCATAAAACAATGTATAGGTTTTTTTCATTCTTGGATTGTCAGTAAAGTTCCCTCATATATATTTTATAATTTACAAAAAATAATAACATTAATGTCTTTCAGATTTTATGTAATATCAAACAAAATACAGAATGCTAAAATGAGATGGATTTCTAGACTGTGGAGAAAAATCCAGACTATTCAATTGCATCCGGATTTGCAAAATAAAGCACAATTCTTCTCTTCAACACTTTCAATGTCTTCATCGAACAAAAGATTAAGTACAAGTTAATGAGAATGAACATTTCATTAGCAATAAATGGAACTTAAGATATTATTCTCAGCATATTTAGAAATATTATTGTAAGTTTTCCCAAAATCCAATAAAGAAAAGCTTGCAATAACTGAAGATTACCTATGAATATATTATGCTTTTATTTATTTTGAAGGTTTATTTTCTAGATAATATTAAGAGAAGAATTATACTGTATTCTCCTTTTAAAATGAAGTATTGCTGGGAAAGAAAATGAGTATTCCCATAACTGACAGTATTGAATTGAAAAACTTTCTTAAAGAGCAAGTGGAAGAAATAAAACTGAAATGAGATCATAAATTGCTATAATACTCAAAGTGGAGAAAAAGCAAAAGAAATTCATACAGCAAAACCTAGTAGGAGACAAGACACCAGATTGTTTGTTTATGTCTTTCATTGCTTTTAAAAACCAGAACATGGACTCAGAAAAGTTTTTTTCTTTGTGGAATTAAAATGCAGTTTAATTTAATGAACACATTGTCATTAAAGAACGTTTCCTAATGAGGGTAACTAATCCAAAATTAGAAACTATGTTGTTTTCTTGAGAATCTTAACTTAAGAAGGTGGTGGAAAGTATGATTCATCGTCATCCTCAGGGTATAGTAAGTATGGATGGTAAGAGAACTCTGTTCTGCATTCCAACCTGATAATATAGTCTGAGAGAAGGAGGCAAGACAGAAGAAACATGAAGCTGCCTGTAAGTTGGGCATTTTCTTTTTTCTTTTTGATATTGCCCAAAGACAAAGGCACAGGCCATCAGAAAGTCAAACCTTTTTCATCCACTTCAAGAAAAACCTTTGAAACAAATCTGATGAATATAGGGTAAGTTGGAAAAATAGTTGTGGTAGGCAGTACTACTTTTGAAGAAAATGCCTGTCACATGTAGCCTAAGGAGTTACAACATTCAGTGTAGGATTGCATCAAGCAGTTCAAAGCTTCTTTCCTGCCTATGACAACCAAATATAGTAGCTTTTCTGTGTCACAGACACCACACTGAATTGGATAATACCTGTTATTAACTGATTAGGATAGCAGACACGACATAGACCAGACATTGGTTATTACATGTGTTGTCTTTCCTTTTCTAAACAATGGCATGCAACAGGGGAAAGCGAAGCAACTGCAGTCACATGAAACATCAGCAAGCCTGAGGTAAAAATCAAAAAAGAAGCAAGATAGGCACTTCATGTCTTTATTTACTTGGTCTATGCTCTTTCCTTGTCCCTAAAAATCCTTTACCCCGTTTTACACTCTTCCAAGATGCGCTGTACTGAGAAGTGTTTGCCTGTACATTTAATAACAAAAGTGTGGTTTACCTCTACCAAAAACCTCTCAGGATCTCCAGTTCATATACAGTCTTAAAACACTCTCAGAGTACAGGGTAGAATTAGCCTTTTCCCAAAGTGCAATTATGGACAGAACATTCTTTTAAAACATCTCCAGAAGTGATGATAGCGACTCCATTTCATGTAATAGCAGAGGCTAAAGCACTCACTCAGGAATTGATTTATACAGCTTTAATTCCCTTTACTTCCTCAGGAAACTCAAACTTGTACCATCCAGCAGCCCACAAAATGTTCCTATCATGGGATTACCTCGAGGTTAAAGCACTCACCTGGAGGACTCAAGAGACAGAAAGCAGGATTCATGAGTTGCAGTTCCTGTTAGGAAGACTATTCCTGTATTAAACTTAGAGCAGCTGCAGGTGAAACGTGTATACTAAAATTAAATTAAACATTCAGTGGTTCACAAAAAGGTGATTAAAGATTCATTAGACAGGAGACAGATGGAGAGAACTTCTGTGAGACTAAGTATGACTGTCACCTGGTGTGAGGCCACATTTGTAAAGATAAAATCCTAACTTCTTTCTGTTCCCAGGCTGACTGTCCTAGTACCTAATCTCTTTATTGGATGTTGAAGTTCTGGAACAGTAGTACTATACAATGCACAAAGCCAGCAGAAATTACTTTCTGAAATAAAATCTCTGTCAGACTGCAGCAGGTATATGTTTCTTTGCAAAGAGGAAAGTGAGCCAGGAGGTGAGTAATGACCTAGGCAGGCCAGACACAGCAGATCTGCAGTAAAGTCCAGGAAAGGAACAAAGCGGAGGACTGGGAGCTTCAATGTAGTTATGCAGTGCCTCACCTTGTGTTTGATTGATCCCAGCCTTACCTTGTGGGCTTGATTTTCAGCTATGATTCAGCTCTACAGACTCATCTTGCTATCCCCCATCTGCATCTGACTGCAGTCACCATCACCACTACCAGTCCTGCTCTGCTTTCCTTGTTGGATATGGCGGGTTGGTGTCCTGCCAGCCTTGCACTCTCCTTGTGGCTCCCAACTCATTGCTCCCCCTGATGGAGCAGCCCCCTCAAAGCTCAGGATCTGGATAGTGTCATGAAATCTTTACATATAATGCTAAATAAAATCCAGGGAAAATATAATAACACTAAAATAATTTCTATAATAGATTTTGCTCATATAATCACATATTTTAAATATCAAACTGAGCACAACTTATTGGGTGTCTGCTGAAAATAGGGACCCGTCCAAGTCTAGGTCTCAGTGGAACACAGACAGAACTTTATGTCATTGATAGCTGCACCACTGAATGCTTGTGTCCTTAGTATGTCTGGAAAGAATAACTTTTTCAGAGAAGTCTTAATCATGTTCACTTGCATTCTATAGCAAAAGAGTTGAAAATTAAAAATAGATTTTGACCAAGCCATGATTTAAGTAATATATAGACATGAAGGGATATCTTTAAAAGTGAATTGAATTTTTCAATGTATGTGACTTATTTCATTCATAAAGCAAATAAAGCCTGTTTGTTTGTTTGTTTGTTTTTTCCCAGAAACTGCAAAATGTAAAACCAAGCATTAAATGTAAAACCATATATTAAAGTGGAAAGAACAATTATATAGCTGATTAAATTAAAGTCACTCATTTATCAACACTTAGCATTTTTGTCTGTGGCTGTTACTATGCTAGGTGTACATACATGTGGTCAACAGTGAATGGGAAAATACAGGATCAGAACTACCCTATCAGTCACAGAAAAGAAATGGAGAACAATTGAGATCAAGCTTATTTTAAACTCTCTTTGGCAATCTGTCCATTGCCCTACCTGTCACCCAAGTTCTTCTCATGTATCTAGAAGTAAGAGGCACGTTGTAACTTAAAATGATCATGCTTATAAATGGTTCAGAGACTTCTGAGTGCTAAGATACATGAATGATAGCCAAGAATCAACATAACCTGAGGACAGGGCCTGGCAGATATCTTTGCCCTAAATTAAGGCATGACTAAGCTCACCAGATTAGATGATATGGAAGAGGCAAGACTTTTCTGTAAGTAGTCTGAGAAAAGGATTAAAACTGAGTACTTGAAAAATTCCCCTCCAAAAACAAACGTATTTTTAATAATCCTTTACATTCAAAATGTTGGTATGTGGAACTCATTTAGTTGCTTTATAAATATGATAGTAATATATTAGTACCTAAAAGTAGAAAGTACTACAACAGGAGGCAGGAGAGTAAAAATCAAGTTTTGTAGTCACCAAAGAACTAAAGCTGTAATATGCAATATTGCAATTTGCACATTATCTCTACAATAAAGTGATGTTTTTTGATGCTCCTTCTTCTTGTTTAAAGGTCAAACTTTCTGTAGTTTTAGTGAACATGTCAGTTTAGAATAATTATAAAGTTCTATTGATAGCACTTCTAAAAACATTCCCATAGAAATACAGTGCAGCAGCAGCATGAGAACTGAGACAGTACCCCTCTGAGATGTGAATCAATGAACCTCTCTACTGTTTTATTAGCTGTAAGGACTATAGAGGTCAAAGTTCATTTAACTTAAGAAGACCCATTGAAAAATCCTGAGGGAAAAATACAGTGAAATACTGTCACATTAAAATTTTGTTTCACTCATATTAAACCACACAGACATTCACACATATGCACAAGTGCTTCTCCTACTTAAATCAATAAGATCTGTATGAATAAAAGAGGGTAGGTAAGAGGGTAGAATTTAAATTTAGTTTCATCTCAGCTGGAGCCTTTGTAGTCTTTATGGAGACTGCCTATAGGATACAAACAGCAACTAAAAATCAAAAGGACTTGTAGGCAAGGCACTTCGTTATTCTGCAAACCTCTCAAATGTATATATGTGCTGGTTTGACTATAATAGAGTTAATTTTCTTCATGCAGTTAGAAATTCTTCTTCTTTGTCGCTAGCATGGTCATTGTTTGGATATAGTTTGAGAATGATAATTGGATATTGGGACAGAGTTAATGTTTTCTTCAAGTAACTTCCAAGTGGTTTTGAGTTGGAATGAAGAGAATGTAAGAACTTACTGTTACCTTACCCATTGTCAGGGACACCAAGGTCTTTCTGGACTTTTTATTTTCTTCTTCTTTCTCTTTTCTTCTGCAGGTGTGAGGCAGCTAGGAAGGGAACATGTATGGGACAGACCTTGACTGACATCCAGGCTGATCAATGAGAATATTCCATGCCATTAGTGTAATGCTTTGTATATAATGAGAGTTGGGTTTTCCATCTCAGACCTGTTCCATTTTAGCTCTGTTGCATCAGAGTTCTGTTCAAGAGTTCCATTAGTTCAGTTAGTTTTGCTAGTTCAGCCTTTTGCTATTCTGTCACTTTGCAGTTGGCCTATGGACCTTTCTACCTTTAGGGCCTTTTTGCTCTCTCCCTGGGATCTACAGTTTGGAACCAGGATGCTCTTTTCCTGAGACTGACTGCTCAACGTGGATGGAGTTAATGAGAAATTGCATTGAGTATCACACATTTTATATTTCATTTTTATTTTATATATTACTATTATTACTATCACTGTTATCAGTATAGATGACTTTGCTATTTTATTAAACTCTTTGTATCTGAGTCCACAAGTTTCTCTCTTTTGATTCTTTCTGTACTTGAGGAGTGGGGAAGGGGAGTGAGAGAATGGCGATTGTCGTTTTGATTGCTAGCTGGTGTTAAATCTTGACAATAAGTTTTATAGTTTGTAGGATTATGCTCCTGTACGCGTGCTACAGGAGCCATGGCTGAATTCTTGATGCGAGACAGTCATTAGTGGCCTGAGTTCAGAGTAGTATCTTTGTGCTTCTATCTGCAGGTTTTTAATAATTTGGATTTTATGAGAATCAGCACTTTTTCTCCATTATTATCTGGCAAACATGTTCTCTATACTGTATCTCCTTGCTTTATTCTATAAAAACTATAAGTTATGAAAAAACAAAACAAACATAAATGCAAAATAATTTCATTTGAATTATTAAAAAAAAAATCTGCCCTGCTTAGACAAGCACAGGCTACATGGAACTAGAAAACAATACTAAAAAAAGAGAATCATAGATTGTCTTGAGTTGGAAGGGATCCACAAGGATCATCGAGTCCAACTCCTGTCCCTGCATATGACAACCCCACAGTTTCACACTATGTGTCTGAGGGCATTGTCTTCTTGAACACTGTCAGGCTTTGGGCCGTGACACCTCCATGAGGAGCCTGTTCTAGAGTTCCACCACCCTCTGGGTGAAGAACCTTTTCCTAATGTCCAACTTAAACCTCCCCTGGCACATCTTCCTGCCAGTCCCTTGGGATCTGTCATTGGTTGCCAAAGAGAAGAGATCACGGCCTGCCCCTCCTACTCCCCTTGTGAGGAAGCTGTAGACTGCCATAAGGTCTCCTCTCAGTCTCCTCCAGGCTGAATAAACCAAGTGACTTTAACTGCTCCTCATGCGGCTTTCTCTTGAAACCCTTCACCAGCTTTGAAGCTCTCTTCTGGACACTCTCCAGTAGCTTTATATCTTTTTTATTCTGTGGCACCCAGAACTGCACACAGTGCTCCAGGTGAGGCTGCACCAGTGCAGAGCAGAGCGGGACAATCACCTCCCTGCCCAGTTGGCAATGCTGGGCTTGATGCATCCAGGACATGGTTGCCCTCTTGGCTGCCAGGGCACGCTGTGGGCTCATGTTCAACTTGCCGTTGACCAGAACTCCCCAGATTCCTCTCCACAGAGCTGCTTTCCAGCATCTCATCCCCTAGTCTGTATGTACAGCCAGGGTTGCTATGTCCCAGGTGCAAAATCCAGCACTTGCACATGCTGAGCTTCATGCAGTTGGTGATTGCTCAGTTCTCCAATTTGTCCAGATCCCTCTGCAGGGCCTCTCTGGCCTTGAGAGTGTCAACAGCTCCTCCCAATTTTGTGTCACCAGCAAGCTTACTAAGCAATCCCTCAAGTCCTGAGTCTAAGTCATTTATAAAGACATTGAAGAGTGCTGACCCTAAGATGGATCCCTGAGGAATCCCACTAGTGACTGGTCACCAGCCTGCCATCGCCCCATTTACTAGAACCCTTTGAGCACAGCCCATCAGCCAATTGCTCACCCACTGTTATTGCATGTTTATCCAGTTGTATGCTGGACATCTTGTGCAGGAGGATACTGTGAGAGACAGTATCAAAGGCTTTATTGAAATCCCAAAAGAGCACATTGACAGGCTTCCCTTGGTCAACTAGATGGGCAGCCTTGTTGTAGAATGAAATTAAGAAGATAAATGGTTCAATAATGTGGGGAATTTGATGAGACAATGAAAATTATTTGGTTAAAGAAACCACTAAATAGAGTATAATTGATTTCTTGAGAGTAGAAATCAGGAGTGAGAAAAATAATAATAAGCCTAATTTTGCTAATATTTAAGGCCTCCAAAAATATGTGATTTATTGTTGTGACAATGTTAAAATTAAAATATTTTATACAACTTAATTATATTTTGTAGTTGTAGCATGTTAACCTGTATTGAGAAAAAGTGTACTACTTTAGGTAGTATTTAGGTACAGATGAGGGAAATGACCAGCTAAAATGTCGAACTCTGATAATTCCATTATTATGCAATTCTAATGGCTATCCTTACTCATGTGAATTGTACTTAGACATATGGGTAACGTGGTGGCCTGTCCCTTGTTGTTTTGCACTATCAGAAGTAGACTCACTGATGCAGTATGACTGCTAATGGTCTTTCAAAGGAGTTATAAAACCTTTCCCTTTAGCCAACTGATTTCTGTAAGAGAACTTTTAAGTAGAGAATATTCATTTTAACCGGGGCTATAATGCTGAGGCTCCATGCCAACAGGCCACAGTCAAAGATTTTCCTCTTTGTTTTTCATGTAATGAATGCAGTGCATCTGAATTTCAGTTATTTTTACAGTTAAAACTGTAAAAAAAATCTTGTGCATCCTCTTGTCCACCTCATAGTGCTCTGTAACATTTTGGTCTTCATCCATTTTAATGGTCTATTCCATGATAACAATATTTCTCTTATTGCTTTATGTTGAAATGTATCTAAATGATTGTGCTTTGAGATTAATTTAATTTGATGCATTAAATATTCATGGTTCTGATCTACTTCTTCATATCGGAGTCAGGAATGAGAGCATTGGCAGCAGCAGGCGCTTACCCTTCACTGCCTTCTCTCCAGTTCTCCACCCTAGAGCTGCAGTTTTTGTTTTTTTTTTTTTCTTCTTTAGGGTTGATTACTGTTGTTATTATGAAGATAATACTAGCTCCAGGGGTAGTGCTTATCTACACCATAAATATAGTTTTCTATGCATGAAGACAGCATTTTTCTCAAACTGATAACAAACATAAGCCATCCTTCTAAAATTAACATTCTGACTAGATGAAAAACAAAGCAGGAGTCGGTCTTTGAGTCATATTTGTTAGTTTTTAAACTCTTCAAACTCAGATGCTTGAACAAGGTACAGAGCAGACACAGTGTAGTCCTAATGTTACCCACTCAGCATGTAGGTTTCTTTCCAAGCATGACTGTCACAGCCCCAGAGAAACAAATGTCCAGGTAACTGCCAGTGCTTGTCAGCTTAGCTGTACACCATCATTGTACATCATAGCCTACCAACTGGGCTCCTCTAGCATGAGGCTGCACAGTACTGACAACAATGCAGTCCCCATTATTTGATCTCTTGCTTATTTGCATGGAAATCTCCTATTAATATTACTCTTTCACGATAAATACTGAACAAAACCAGTTCAGTTTCTATCTCATATAACTACTAGTGTAGAGATATCCTATCACTGTAAGGTGGGCTTGTTGCTAATGTATGCAAGAGTCAGCATCAAACCCAAAGGTGACAAGTTAGAGAGTCAGCTTGGTTTTGTAAAATGCTTTGAGAGCTAGTGACAAAGATGTTAAATAGTCTTTATTAATTCACTAATTTCTTCTTATAGTAGAAACTAAGTTATTATCTCAAATAGTAACTTGCCATTTCCATTTGTCCCACCACAAATGATTTTTTTTTTGTAACATAAGAAAAGGGAACTTTTTAATTTTTTATTCCTTTGCATCATACTAAGACAGTCATGATGAATAGTTGAGACAGAATGAAACAAGGAAAGTTCCTTTTCCTGCTGTTCCCAGGCTCAGAGCCAGTAATTCATCTGCCTTTTTTATAAGTGATATCATGTGCTCAGGAAAGAGACAACACACTAAGAAGGTCTAACTGTTGGAGACCAGATGATAGCAAAAAGTCAAACTGAACTGGTGCTGGTGCAGTTAACATGGCCTCATGGTAAATCTTATTGCTAACAGTTCATTATAGACAGTGTGAGCAGAGGTGTCAGACTGAAGGTAGAATAATTACCTCCTTTGCATTCATAAACATGATGAAAGTACCTTGCAACACCTCTTATTTTTTTAAAAAGAATTTAATTATAGCACAGAGGGAAAGATTTGTCTTCAGTTTAGACAATGAAAGGCATTTATACAGGTTCAAATACCAACTCAGTTGTACAAATATAATACAAGAAAATAATGTGGATTAAATAGAAAAAAAAGCAGACATAGATTTAAGAGGTATTGCAATTTATAAAAAAATAAAAAAAAAAAACAAAATTAGAAAGAATGCTTCTTTCAGTTGTAGGAAAAAAAAAAAAAAAAAGATACTTTAATAAAAAATAACCAGTTACTGAATAGATGGCTGCAGATAATTGATTTCACCTGAAGTCAAGACACAGATCTTCTTCTATCAAATAAATACCAGTAATACGTGTTCCATTATCCAATACACACAATATTATGAGATAGGTTTTTTAAAAATATTTGTTCAAAAGCATACAGAAGCTAAATGACTAAGAGATTTCTGCAAAATAAATTCCAAAACACTAGGCAAAACCAAAGTTGCAAGTTAAATTTTCCTTGCTATATGTCCATGATGCTCTGCCAACACCGTGGCAGTCTGAGAGCACCTGATGGATATTTAGACGCTTACACTTCCTGAAAGCAACTTAGGTGCCTGCTTAAGTAAAAAGACAGTTATTTATTTCTCAAACCTACAATTTGACAGAAATAAGACCTCTTTATGACCATACAGTTCATTTGGTAGGTAAAACAGTAAAATATGAAAGTGCCCCTCTTGACTATTCTTTGACACATTAGACATCCATAATGTAGACTGCAGCGAAATGTGAATTATTTAAGATTACTTTGTACTGCAGTTATCATGGAAACTACATTAAAATGTACTATCCTTTTATACAACACAAAATACTAGTACTCTGCTAGTAACTTCCACAGAATTGTGGTTGTTATAAAAAAACATTCAGGAAAATAAGTAACTCAATAACTCACTTTTTTTTTAACGTTGAAAATTTCCACATTAATAACAATGTTAAAAAAAATTAGAATTAATTATTCAACATCTTCAAAGAAGTTATATTTAATATATATAGTATATTTAATATTTCATATCAGAATATTTCATATTGGTTGTGTATGGTTTCTCTATCTGTGATCCAAAACTTGCATGTTATACTTACACACTTCTTATACAATTCATAGGGAACCTGAGGCAGTCATGACTAAAATTCACTGCAGCCATCATGTTGAGCTGTGGAAAGTGTAAGCCAATCTGTTAGAAACAGCAAAGATAGGGTATGACTAAAACTTTCTGTCACGGAAGTACCCCGAGGTTAGTTTAAGGGACAACAGGGTCCAAAACCAACTTTTATTAAACCAGTGAGAAACAGGGTTTTAGCACTCCAAAGTGACTTAAATACGGGTTCGGATATCAGTTGAGGAAAATTATTAAGGGGCAGCAACAAATACAACAGGCGGTCCACAGTGTGCATGCACGTGGCTTCACTCAAAACAATACCAGAGCCGTCCCTGAGTCCCAGAGAAGTACACACTTGCCTAAACACAGTGTGGGATTATTTTTAAAGAGATACACGTACTTGTAGTGAGTACGGGAAGTGTACACTCGCGATTCTGCGAGGGTAAATTTATAATACACTTGCAATCCTGTGAGGGTTAATTTACTTACACGTGCAAATGTGCACGGAATATTACACGTGCTTATGTGGAAACACGGGAGGAAAATACACTTGCGATTGTGCGAGGAAATAATTTATACACGTGCTTGTATTGAACACAGAAAGTTACACATGCAAATGTGCACGGAAAGTACATGTGCTTGTATTAAGCACGGAAAGTAAGCGTGCAAATGTGTATGGAAAGTTACATGTGCAAATGTGCATGGAAGGAAAATACACCCGCGATTCTGCGAAGATTAATTTTACACGCGCTCATATGGAGCACGGAAAGTTACACGTGCATATGTCACAAAAGGTATAAATATACTTGCAATCCTGCGAGAAGTTTTACTCACAGCCGTGGCGGCAAGGCAAGTGGAGGCTCCATCCCGGGTGGGGGGGCTCTTGGTGGCAGCATCTTGCTCGTGCTCCGAGAGACCCGCGACAATGGGTGGAGTCTCGACGAGAATCCCGTTTTTATAGTGACTGATCAGATCTGACTGTAGGCATTCTAGAAGCTTCTCTGCACCCCCACACTGGCTGTGGGTGCCCCTGAAGCCTCCAAACATCTTCCAAACTGGCCGCAGGTGCCCAGCGGCTCACTGGTGCCTCGGCACTCCCTTCTCCTAATGGCCCTGGCCAGGATGCTCTGGGGCCAAACAAAAGAAGCTGTTAGCCTCAAACAGCAGAGAGAGAGGGGGAGAGAGGGGGGTTTGCATTCTGCCACACTTTCTCTGTCATAGATGCAACTCAAACACTGCTAAATCACCTTTTTGGATAGGAGAGGTTAGACCAGCTGATGTCTTCTCTCAGTATGTTGTAATGGAGCAATCCATCTTTTTTTCTCTTCTGAGAAATGTGCTCTTTACAGTGAGATGTAGTGTAGACTGAACCTCCCTTTAAACTTTGTGACTGTGTGTGCTGGTTTGACTAAAAGTGAATTAATTTTCTTCATGCAGTTAGAAACCTTGCTTTTTCATAGCTAGCAAGGTTGTTGTTTGGATTTCATTTCAGAACAAGAAGATAACACCCCAGAAAAGAGTTAATGTTTTTAATTGTTGTTTTCTGGCAGCCAAGGTCTTTCAGAGCTCTGTGCCCACGGATGTGAGGCATCAAGGAAGTGGGGCATAGTTGGGGCAGATCTTGACTGACATCCAGACTGATCGATAATAATATTCCATGCCATTGGTGTCATGCTTCATGCATGCTTTAAGGTGAGTAGGGACTTTCTGGCTAGAGAGACAAAGGTAGAGACCTGTTATGGTTTCTGCTCCATTTTGGTGGAATTCTGTTTGGGACTTTCTTCATTTCAGCCTGTTGCCATCCTGCTGTTTAGCAAAGGCCTCGGGGCCTTACTGCCTTTTTCTCTTTTCTCTTTCTTGGATTGGCTGCTGGGGACCAGGTTGCTGCTTCCTGGGACTGGCTGCTCAGTTTGAATGGAGTTACAAGAGAAGCTGTCCTTCACGGCAATGTCAGTCTGGGCACATTCACTAACACGGTCAATTGCCTTTCTTTATTGATGAAAACTAAGTGGTTGCTTGTCTTTAAACACATAAAGCATCTTGGTTTTGTGACAGACACCCCTAGGTACATACGCTGCTGAAACGTATTTCTTTTGGAAAAAGAGAGAGAATAAAGCTGCAGCAACAAATGATGGATTATATGCATTTAAAGGTAATTGGACATCTACTCTGTTTCTAGTACCATGGGTGAACAAAGACTAAGACGTGCAGATATTTCCTAATTCTGTATTTCTGGAATGTCTTCTGAACATATTAAAGAATGGTCAGCAGACTGCATCTTGCCCTGTACGCGTTTGGCAGTGAGCTCATTCTCCATTTCCTACCTTCCTTTCAGGTAAAATATCCACTCTCAGTTTAGAGTGTGAGACAGGTGTGACAGTGACATAGAATAAAAAAATGCCAAATCATCACTTACACTATGGCAATTATTGTTACCTTAAAATTTAGGCTTAGAGTCTACAAAATATCCATTTAAACTGACATATATGTTATAGTAGTATCAAAAAAAGTGACCAGTCTGTCTGTAATGAAACCCTTATCTAATGGACGTTTTAAAGCTGGGAATTGACATTTTAATGTAAATAGGAATGGCAAAGACTTACTGATGATTGACTAGACCTGTAACCCTACTTCTCATACAAACATAAATGGTTTGACAGAAGTCAAATACATGCTTTTTTTCTCTTATCTGAGAAACTCGTGCTGAGCTACTGGCAAATGTGATGGCTTGACTTTCTAAGTTATGATGCAGTATAGATGAACCAGAGTGAAATCAGAACATAACAGAAGGTTTTAGTATGTGTTCTTGTTTCACTTACAATTAATACAATTTTGTGAGTTCATATGTGACATATATATAGACAAGACTTAAATGAATGAAACAAAAATTCCTCAACATCTTCTAGGTGGGGAAAGACATTAATTATTGTAATTTATCAAGGTTACTAAGGAATTCCTATGAGACTACATGACAAAATGAATGAAGACCAAAGGGTTTGTCATCATATTGTTTTGTGTATCTAACCTCATAGTTCAATAAACAGTGGAATTGAAATCATCCATATTAAGAAAGATTACAGTCTTACAGGTTCTTAAAAGGAATACATATTGTTTTTATCAATAACATTATATAGGCTGCCTGAATAGTCTCCACAAGAAATCATCAACAAGCAAGAGGCATAACTCTTATGGGAATTTAGTAATAGCCAGATAAAAATAAGCATAAGCAGGCCAATATGGAAAAGAAAGGCTCAAGAACAAGTGAGAGTGAGAAGAATTTTTGTGTAAGATCCTGAATAAATACCCTCAGACCATCACAAACATCAGAACTTCCATTTAAGGAAGATAATTATCATTTTAGTCATCACATGTGAGAGACTTCAAAGGCTGCAAAAACATTCTCTGGGAACATATAGCTGTGACTGACACACAGCTTGTTTGTTACATGGGTATGAAGTGCTGCAGATATGGATACAGTAACTTGATGAAACAAGTTCAGCCTTTTCCTTTGCTTTGGCTTTGGAGAAGGGGAGAGTTTAGGGCCAAGGGAAGGTGCTAAAGCATGTTAGAGTATGAGCACATCTGTGCAATAGCAGAGGAACAATCCAGAAAGATCTTAATAACCCTTGCAGAATGAAATGGAGTATTAACAAATGTTAATAAAGTAAGTCCTAGCAGATTTTAAGTCTTTTCATGAAGAATGCAACTTTGCATAGAAAAGTTAATATTTTTGTGCAAAAAGTTGGTGCCCATACTATAATTTAGATTTTATAAGTCAAAAGTTAACATCTTTAAGCACAATAGAAAACTAATTCATAATAATTAATTCATAAATTATAATTGCATGCAAAGGCCATTGGATATTTTGTATGCTGTATATATATAAATCCCAGGTGTCTTTTCTGTGCACTCTTACATTCTCTTGTGCTTCTGTAATTTCTTTTTGCTTCACTGGGGACCAAGAATGTGCAAAGGATGCAAAAGAAGAGCTTTGGGTTTTTAAGTATACCACAATACATACATCCATGACTTTCATCAAACCTGACTAAAAATGCTATAATTCAAACTAATGAAATTTTCTATGCATCTCTGAACAAATTTTTAAAGTGTAAAACCCAGAGGGACATAGATCCTAATAGAAGTGCTGACAGAACCTTATGAACAAGCATAATTATTTCAAATATATTAGGCAAATACCTTTAATCAACAGCTGAATGGTAGCATGCTGTGCTAATTATTTCGAGTTGATGATGAGAAGTCTGATTGCAATTTCCTCATTAACTTGCTTTTTTTATCCCTTCTGTAGATTTCTCCATGTTGACATATTTTCTTCTACTTTGACAATTGTCTTCCTCCTGTAGCAGTATTTTTGAGTCACAAAGCCTTTAAATCTCATATGCCTACCACCTATACTGAGCAGTAATAACATTTTTTTCCAAACAGGATGTATTCCCACATTTGTGAAAGGGGGTTAGTTGTCAAACCATGGTGTACTTACTCTGTCTCTGTTATGGTTATGGTAGTGCTCCTAAAGCAAATAAATTGAACAAAACCTCTGCACAATTCTTGAAATTAATATTCTGAAGCAGGTCAAATAAATAAGTAGCCTTTCTCTTGGGAAGAGTATACATTATAAAGGCGAATATTTCCAGTTTTGTAATTTTTTTTGTATTTTTTCCCCAGTGAGTAGGTTTTGGCTCTTTTGACCATTTCATTTCATTTCATTTATTTATTTATTTATTTATTTATTTATTTTAAATAAAGGTGAAAGAAAATGAAAAAAAAAAAAATACTAGAATTTTGTTTTTCTAGTTAAAATTTATCTGTGTCTTAAAGACAGAAGGAGTGGATCGAAGGAGGAATCAATTGCCCCTGATCTTATCATTATGCTTCAATATTTTCACTATAACATTAAGTATAATCTCAGTTATGACTCAGTAAGGAACTGCATAAATTGTTTCTGTGAATATGTTTGAATCTTAATTATTAGTATAATTAAGAACAGAATGCTTGGGTGAGGAGGTTGCTGGTGCCTCAAAAATTCCATTCCTTCTTCTATGAAGGCAAACTCATATTGTAGGTCTTACACAAGAACTGGATGCTGGCTTGGGAATTGAAATAACTCATGGTTACTTTACTTGATCATCATTTAGTCATGTTTCAGTCATGCATGGTAGTGTGGTAGCAAGCCAATCTGAGAAAGGTAATCTGTCAGTTATCAAATATGGTTTGTTTTTTCTTTTTATCTAAACCTGATATTATCATCTTCATTACAGTACTGTGTATATGTGGATTGTGTAAATAAGATCTGTTTTATTGTTAATTTACTCCTGAGTGCCAGTGAGGAGAGGGCCCAAGAGTAACTAGAACATGTTAGAGCACCCTATTCCAATATATTACTCAACAACCTCGCACAAGTTTCCAAAGAAATCTAAATAATATTAACTAATTTTTTAAAAATAACTTGTTTGAACAAACTTCCTGCATTAGGGGGTTTGTTTGTTTTTAAAGATGAAGAAGGAAGCAAACAATGATAATAACCAGATCAGCCAGGATTTGTGGAATTTGGCATGTGTGAAATGAAAGTTTAAATCTCTCTGATTCATCCCTGGGGCTGTTGTTTTGAAAATGAGTTGTAGGCTATTTAAGCTAATACGGTTTTATATTTTGTCATGAAACATGAGTATTTTAGCAATGTTTCTTTTCTGCATTGGCATGATGTATATGAAAATCAATATTTTTCAGAAATGAAATTGTTCTTTTTCTGGTCATGTGTGTACACGGAGATTCAGCAAAGGTACAAAACCAAATAAACTATTTTGTAAAAAATATATCAGCTAAAAGGCTGAAAAATATCCTCTGAGAAACAGGTTGGAACTTTTTTGTCTATGATTTTGAAGACTGAGGAATTTTAAAGACAACATCAACATAAAGAAGACTGGAAGACGAGGACTTAACAATAACCATGGTGGGTGATAACTAGGTAACACATACAACATTGAAAAAGGGAAAACAATATGTGAGGAGTGAACAATCTACCTTACAATTAATGTTTCAACAGTCAATTCACAATCCAAACCCCAGTTTTTGTTTGTCAAATTACAGTTATACTTACTCTTACAGCCCAAATGATCTGATTATTACAGATAGCCTTGTTAATAACAGTAAAAGTTGCTATAGATGAACTCCTGAGTATCTACCCCCTTTCTCTGGTGTAAAAATCAACCTTTCAGTTTCTCTCTGGGTTCCACAGTCAGCAAAACCCTTCGCAGAAGGACAGGATGATTTGGCAGTTGCAGTATGTCATTGACGTATTGAGATCTTCACCAGGAAGCATATGATGCTCATGGTGGTGTTTTCTTCTTCCTCAGTCTGGGATTCATGAAGACCGTCTGCTTCCTTGTTTTGTCCTGACTGATTTTATCTTCCAGATTATATCTGTTTTACTGTTCTTCTTCTTATTATTCTTAAAAATAGTTTCATCTGATTCACAAAGATGCACTCCTGAACCTGATTTCTTTTACACTGTATTTTCTTTCTAGGATAGTAGATCACTCTAAGCAGAATAACTACTTGTTATTACTGTCTATTAATTAACAACAGATAACACAAAATTGCATTGTTAAACTACAGTGAAAAGAAATGTAGGCAATAATATCTAAGCACTAGGCAATTGCTATTACAGCTAAAATGAGGTCAATCCAAGTCTAGACAAGTCCTGTGACTTTGTTATGTCAAAAAATGGCTGTGGGCTTTTACTAATAATGGCAAAATCCTATTTTCTCTGTTAAATTTCAGCATGGCTAAGAGTGTCCTTGAACATGTCCTGCTAAGGCATTCCTGCTTAAGAATCACATTGGTGCATAATTTTCCTTCCTATGCTGTTGCATGTCAGTAATAGCATTCATCATGTTGATGCCCAGGATTGAGTCTGCTGCAAATGCCCAGAGAGATTTTCTCACACTTATCCCTGTAAATTTCTGTCCAGTCATTTGATAAATCCATTATAATCTCAGTTTGTAGACTGCTGATTTGTTGATGAGTTGGGTAATTTGATGATAGGCTAGGTAATACCTAATGGTATTTCCTACCAGATTAGCAAGACTAGACATCACAAAGTTTCAACCTAATTTCTGGTGATCTCTCCTTGTACAGACACTCCAATGGCTTTAAATCAGCACAGAGCAGAGCAATCTTTCATTCTGCATGCAAAGTTAATGTATATTGTTTTCTCAATAAATTTGCCAATAAGAACAGCATGGTGTTACGTCATACTACTACGAAAAAGTTTCAGGACTCACATTTTTCTTGGAATCAAGAGGAAGTTTCCCTCTCTAATTCAAGACTTGTGGGGAAGAGATAATCGTCTGTTAAGTTTGTTCCTCAAAGAATAATATTTTCTTGCTTCTGCAGTCAAAAGAATAATATGTAAAATGATGTATACACCTGCAACCCTGTCAGATCCAGGGTATTCAGAACTGAACTGCTTGCAGTAAGTGCACAGGACTAATCCTTCAGGTCATGCAATCGAGTATAGCTTTGAGTAACTGTTTCTAGGGTTGCTTTTTAAAGACAGCCGCATTTGAGCTTCTGGCTTTAGTTTATCTATTTCATTCTCTGTGAATTGTGCTGAACTCTGTGAACATATTCTCATGATTTCCACTATGACACAACACTAATTCTTGGTGTTTCTTTTCTTTTTTTTTTTCTTTTTTCTTTTTTTTTTTTTTTTTAAATAAGGAACACCCATAATGCTCTGGAAATTGCAAACTGATCACCTTTAAGTCAAGTAACTGAATAAGGTGAAAAGTTAAACTAAATTTTTTATTTTCTCCATTAGTCGCCATGATCTAGAAACATGTATGTAGTTATTTTAGGGCACTGCACTGACTTCTGAGATGGAATCCTAGAAGTTCTGGAAAACAAAAGAAAACATAAACTGCTGATATTTATACTGAGCAAATATATCTTGATTAAAGTGAATTTCCAGAAATCCAAATGTGAGAGATGGATTTCCAGCAAGCCACCTCTGTGACAACTGCTTTTCACAGCATAGGCTGAAAAGGGAAACACATCAGTAATAGAAAAGGAAGGCTTGAGTCTGTGAGGGGAAGAAGTTTTTCACAATGAGGGTGCTCAAACATTGCAACAGGTTACCCAGAGAGGTGGTAGATGCCCCATCCCCAGAAACATTCAAGGGTGGGTTCTACTGGGCTCTGAGCAACCTGATCTAGTTGAACATGTCCCTGCCCACAGCAGGGTGGAGTCAGACTAGATGACCTTTGAAGATCCCTTCCAACCCAAACTATTCTATGATTCTATGAAACAGATAAGGGATATCTGAATGAGTTAAGAATATTTCCTGTATCTGCAACATAAAATAAAATGCATTTAATTTTCTGATTTTTCCAATTAAAGGTTTCTTTTGCCTTTTTCAGAATTCATGGTTCCCAGTTTTAATACAATGTTGAGTTCTAAGTTATGTTTTAAAAAAGACCAAGAAACTAGCCCAGTTCATGGTAGGTACTTAATAATTTCCATATCTGACATAAATAAAATGCTAACCGCTTAAGTCCTTGTAACACATTCCATAGTTCTTCATTGTTGATGTCATGCATGCTTAAACAAAAAATTCAGACTTTTGCCAGGAGAATGTTTTGCCCCTTTGGCTCGGTGCTGATCTGTACTCTCTACTATGCCTCAGCCATGTATTTTGCTCTGGTCCTGTCACTGAAAGAGTGCATTGGACACTGCCTCTTTGAGAGACCAGTCTTAGAATTTTAGGCAGCTTTTCCATGGATGATGTAAGTGAACTTTGATTAGCATGTGTGCAGGTGCATAAGTGTATGTGTTTGTTTATTTTCACCTGGTGTTTTACTTCTGGGCTAGAAATATGTAACAGTTTATATAAACACTACTTATATCTACATAGTGAAGTATCAATACAGGATGTGCTTTTATCTATATTTATATTTATATTTATTTATGCTATAGATAAAGGTTGGACAGCATGTCTACACATTGTGTAAATGTGCCAGATGTAGAACATTTCATAAAGTCACTGGTGAGGGAAAGGATTAAAGATTTTCCTTCTTCCTCTTCTACGGTGCTTTTGAGAATGCTACTTGTAAAAAACACTCAGTAGGATACCAAATGCAGGAATCTCAAATGGCAACGTGTATAGAGAGATAAAAGTACACTGTCACATGCCTGAAAAAAAAGAAAATTGAAAATAAAATTAGCTTAAGATAGTTTTCTGATTTGATATACTTACTGATGGCATTATATTCAGGATAGAATGCTGTTGCTAATCAAAATACTATCAAATTGTGATGAAAGTAATTTTTTTAATTTTTCAGTTTCTTTTTTGTGTGTGTGTAGGTACTGTTTTGTTCTTTTACAAAACAGTCAAACAAACAAACAAAACCCAAACCAAACCAGCCCAAATCAAAACCAAAAACGAGTTACTTACTTTCATTACCAGAAAGTTACATTACTGTTGATGAGCAGCTACCACCTGTTTTCCACCTATGTTGTATGAGCTATGTTTAAAAAATATAGTAGAGAAGTAAAATATGAAAGGGCTTCTACATCTGACCTCACTTGGGGATCCAATGCTGTAGATTAAAAAAGATTTTGAAAACATGTAGTAGCTTATTTGAAAGAGAACTTAATTCTAAATATTACAAGGGTAAGTAAAATTTCTGTCTGGGTGATAGTTCTCTATGTAGCTACCCACCAGTTTTACATACAGCAGATTAAATGAGTGCTATTGTGCTTAAGTACTATTTCTTAAGTATTACAGAGGACAATACAAATTGAATGGAAATATCAAAAAGAATACTAAACATTATTTTTTAAAAGCAATCATCAAGTTAAAGGAAAGAAGAGGGCAGCAGATGAATCTTAGGAAAGGAAGGAAGGAAGGAAGGAAGGAAGGAAGGAAGGAAGGAAGGAAGGAAGGAAGGAAGGTCCCTTGTGTTTACTTATAAAATACATAGATATTCAGATATGATGATGAGAACTTCATAAAATCCCAGAAAGAAAGATGAATGTAATAGCAATTTAGTCGATCTTGCTTTTAATGACTTATCTTCTGCCAAACTTGGTAATGGAATTAATTGTTTCAAGCTGGGGTTTTGATTAAGATTTATTCTTATCCAATGTGAAGAATAGGAAATTCACCTTAGAGATCATATTTTCTGTGCAAGAAATTAATGAATTTTAGACAGTAAAAAATTTAAGGGGCTGATTTCCTTACTGAGCAACAAATTTTATGCAGTGCACCTGAAAAATATTTTGTTTTAGTTAAGATGAATGATGAATGACTTTTTCTTTGCCAAAGTGTAGCTATTTGTTCTAGTCTGCCACAAAGACTTCGCCAATTTAGCAGCTTCCCTCTACAGCACTATGCAGGCCCTGCACAGTTACTATATATCCTGCTGACAATATGATTCATATACGTGTAACACTGGCAATTAAAAGTGTGGTTTCCACTGGCAGCCCAGGGAATAGTATGTGAATTCATGGTGATATTCCCAGAGTCAAAGAAATTCTCCTGTTAAAGGTGATTTAAATTGTTTTCATTATCTGTCAAACATCGGCAACCCCCCAGCCAATTCAAAAGCCAATTCAATTAGTTTTCTTCCACTTACGGTCTTCCAAAAATCATAACATAGTTAAAAGCCCTATTCATCAGACAGATCAGTTGCAGTTGAGCTACTAAATATCTATGGGCCATAAAGCCATCTTTCTGAGCAGAGCTATTGTGTAATAAGTGTCTGAGTTATTTTAAACAAAAATGCTACAGAGAGGCTGTTTCAAATGATAGATAACTCCTGGGTTTCAGGAATCTCAAAGTAATAATTTTCCTCAGGGAAAAAACTTTTGTTGTAAGGTCATTCTTCAATAACAAAGTAAAATACTGTATTTTTTATCTTTCCTTTTTTTCAGGTTTGATGGAGTGGTTTGTGAGTAGTATGGGAACGTAACACATAAAAGCATGTGCTCAGAACATCTGTGCCTAGCGAACTGTCTCATATATGGTTAGGTGTATGGACATGTTTGACAAGGATGTATTATGAATGGGAAAGTAATTAGTAAAAGGCTTATTTTTTCCTTCAAAACTTCATCTTTGCAGTCTTTGCAGTGTTGTTGAAGCTGACTTCAAATAGGGAAACAATCTAAAGGGTGTAAATATAATAAAGCATGATGAGCCGTATAATGTGCCACTCATTTTTATTGCCCAAGAGAGATCATGCATGAAATACTTATGACCTTGCCTGATCTGTTGCTCATAATGTATATGATTTGCTTAAATTTATTTTCCTATGTATACATCTGACTGTCTTCTATTGCATCTTTTATCCAGTTTCTTGCCCTTTACCTCCTGTCTTTCAAAGGCTGTTGGGAATTAACTGCCAGCTATTGGTTGATGAAGTGGTATGGCTTGCTATTGTTAAAAATCGTTACTTTCTTTATTTTGGGTATTAAAAGCTGCTACCAGGCAAGAAAGTCAGGGATTAAATCCCTTAAAAATGAATGTAAATTACTACAGAAAAACCATCTCCAATTCACCATGAGCTCCATTCAAAGACAGTAGCTAAAACTTCCACAAAACCTTTATTATGCAAATCCATGGAGTTTTTGGAAAAAAAAAAAAAAAAAAAAAAAAGGCTTTGCATTGCTAGCAAAGCCGAAAATAAGCATTGCATAAAAGTTTCATGTAAACATTTTCTAATCAGAGAATAACTTCTCTTAAGTGCAAGAACAAACTTTGAGGACAGTATGTGTGCTAGACATCATACTTTGAGAGTTTTTATATGCAAGTGATGAAATGCTACTCAACTTAAAAGCAAAATAGAACCACATTGATAAGAAAAGTCTTTGTATTTGCCTTAATTATTAGAGGATGTTCATAATCAAGGACAGGTCATGTGGTGCTATAGACACTGAATTCTGGGTAACTTTTTATAATAAATGTGTTGTCCAGTAGGACTAAAGAACCTGATCAGGATCAAGACAACTAAGTGTGAAGGACTGCACAATGTCATGCAGTGATCACTACAGATCGTGTAAACTTATTTTGTTAGGTCTTAAATCAGCAAAAATTGAAAAAGTGAGTGACTTTTAATACCTGATCAATTTTATTGAATTCAGTGACACAATTTATATCAGTAAAATTAAGATTAATTGTAAACATTTACAAGATTGAACTTATAATTACACAAGATGTAGCAGACTAGCTTAAAGAAAAACATTAGCAGGAGAAATTGTAATAAACACAGCACAAATATTATCAATAATTTCAGTCCAAAAGAGTGGGTAATATGGATCAGAGAATGATGGACAATAATTTTAAATTAAATGCTCCACTCTAATGCAGAAAGTGACACATTCACAAATAGATTATACCTAACAGTGGATAAAAGGGAGGAACAGTTTGAAAAATATACTTTTTTCAGGTTTGCAAAGGATGAAAAGCAAAGTGGGAATCAGTTAAACCTGCTAAATATTTTTTGACTTGTAAGTCACTCTTTTCAAATCTAGGGTAATGAACAAGTTTGATTAAGCAAGATATTAACAAGATCTATGATCAATCAAGATATTTATCATTTCAATGGGTGATGTAATTTAAGTTTGTCACAAGATTCAAGCTGACAAACTGTTATACTTTCATTATGAAAGCTTCTTATAGATTTTCACTCACATTATATATGCTAATAAAAAAAAATGATTCTGAGTGAAGGAGGTGTCTTTTACATAGACAAAAATAGCAAGTTGTTACACAAGAAATGATAATACCTCTTACCAGGGTCCAGAATACGAATACTCACATTTGACATCATTTTCTGATCTGATATACCAAGTTGTGGTTCTGATTGAGAAGAGTGAGCCATTTTTGTGAAGTATCTCTTGATCTCAGTTAATCATTCATATTGACTGTCTGTACAATGTTTCATAATTTACAGACTGTGTAGAGAAAAGAGTGCTTGTTTCATTTCTCTAGGTGCATAATGGATGAGAACTGAAATGATTCAGGTGAATGGACACTAGAGGGCTTCTATTCTGCTGTAATGTATTACAGCTACCCTTCAAATAATAGTACAGGAACAATGTGCCATTGTCCAAAGTCAGAATTTAAGCTTCAGTAAAATTTATCAAGTATATCAAGTGCTTCCTCTAAAAGCAGACATGATGTAGTTATTTTCTATCGACCAACATAAATCAGACTGAAAGTACAACTTCACACTTTTTGAATAATGTTTTGGTTCACAGCATCCAACCACACCTTGATTCTTAAAAGATACTAACTAATTAATCTCTTATTAAAAATATAAACCCCACCACCAACAATAACTTCAAATCTTTCTGCCAAAGTAAAAACATTTTCAGCATATATTTTTTTAATTGTTCCAGAGTTCAGTATTTGAGTCCCTCAGTGAAATTATTCCATGTTAAAATAAGGTAAGCCAGTGAAAGAGAAAAATTTGAGATAGATGAGGATACCCTCACATTGGATATTGCATTCTTTGAACAACCCCTATATATTCAATTTTTACTGGGTTAAAATCCTATTCCACAAGACTACAACTACAGACATCAAGTGTAAAACAGTTATTCAGATTATCTAAATTATAAGAGAAGTCACCTAGAACAATGTCTTTTTCTTTAAAATTACTTAATTATTTCAGTGTGTTTATCACTTTCAGATCCCTTTCTTATTCATCTATCCACCTGAGGACTGTCTGTTTTGCCTGCCAGCTTTGCTAGTTTTAATTATTAGTTTTCCTGACTTGCTGGTATGTCTTTTTGCATTTTATGCTGTGTATTTGTGGCCAAAGGAACTCCTCCTCAAAAGCTAGTAGCTCACAACCTGAGCTTCCAATTCCATCTAGGTCTTTACTGTGCTGGTGTCGAGGTTTTGTTTACAGGATGACAATAAAACCATGGCAGATGGTAATAATAAGCCTAACTGTGAGGTCAATAAGGAGTTAAAAATAGTGCTTTATGATACATGGACTGCCATTTCCTGGCTTGTCTGTATCATATGAACTCTGAACTGGATCTTCCAAGTGCTCCTGTAATACAGGTAACAGGCCCTTCTGGAGATACTTGAAAGTAAATCCTAGGCAGGAGACTTTGCTGAAATAGGCTGAGCCCATGAAGGTTTGTAATGGGTACGTACTATTTCCTCCCTTCATGAATGAACTAAGCAGTTCACATAGAAAACCACCATTCTGTCAGCTCTGGGCAGATTAAAGTGAAATATAATCGTGGGAGCCAGCAAAATCAAATGGCAGAAGGAAGTAGGAGAAGTCAGAAAATGGAGAACAGTTTAATTGCATCAGAATTGATTGTAAGGATTTGGGGACATAATATGAGAAACCTGAACAAGGAAAAACAGCATTGTGATGAGCCATTTCTATACTTGTGTGCATAATCGAGAGTTTGCATTGGATTCATTAGTAAAGTAAGCTTCTATATTTTAAAATTTTTAATATGTTTATAATGTTTTATAATCAGGCAACATCACAGTCTTTCACATCATCTTTGCTATGCACGAGCTACAGGGCAAAATTTGCATTTGAGCTCAATAGTGAAGAAAGGACATTGACTAGAGAAAATTTGAAACATGACAAAAATCCTCAAAAGGTTACAGAATGTACTCTACAGGGGAAGAGAGGGGATGAAAACGATGCATTTTGAAGGTAAGCCAACAGACAAATGATATAGTGTAATAATAACAAATACAATCAGGGTGAGTAAAGAGAGGGGACAAGAATTGGCTAAAGTAGCATAGAGGGAAAAGTAAATAAGAGTAGATGTGATAAGGTGATTCTAAAGAAAGCAGGGAATGATCTGACTCAGAAAATGTAAAAGGAAAATAAAAAAGAAAAAGAAGGTGGGATACAGAAGCTGAAATTTAGTTCTAGCAAAATTGCTTAATCACTATCACTAGATAAATTAAATGGTAATGCAATATTGCATATGAGGAAAGAATATGCATTAATGGAAATCTGGACAAATTTGACCAACCATAGCATTAGAAAGACTAGAATTTACAAACTATCGAATACAAATATCATGTTTGTTATCATCCACCAGAGATTTCTCTTTGTTTCTAGGATGAAAACCAAGATAAAAGGGCCGTGGCTTAATTAGGGCATGAATTTATTAGCTCAGCTCTTGTGGGAACTCTCTGGCAATAAATTGTACCGTGCATATCAAGACACCTTAATTGTTTTCACATACTAGGACTATAACATCAGACATCCTTTCTTCCTTATTTCTGATTCCTATTCATATTTCTTTTACTCATACCCAACTGACTGCCCCTTTTACAGAAGTGTTAAATAGCATAGAAAGAAGAACCTGCTCTTGTTACTCTAGACAGTGTAATTAAACTTGTTTCTCAGGTCTCGAGTGTCGCTTCATCTCCATCCATTTCCAACTCTGATTAATCATGCACTACAGCAATTGTAGAACTGACAAATGCAGACTCTTGTTTCAAATAAGACCTTCAGATAAGATCTAGTGCTTGGTACCTCCTCTCGTTTCAAATTAACTTTTCAGATACCTTAACAATTTCCTTCCAAATTCAGTCATCCTCATCCCTGAATAACCAATGTATTGAACACAATATTTTTGGTGGATGTCCATTAATCCTCCTGCTCCTAATAAGTGGTATGCTATCTGGCCTTGTCAAGTCTGGAGATAGCTCACCATATCCTTTCTGAAAAATGCAGCCTCTGGGAAGAACTGGCACTAAGAAAAATGTCCCTGACCTGTCCTATTTTTTTTTTTAGTTTATACAGATCCTTTCAAAAATCTCAGTACCCTTGTTATGCATTTTCATTTTCAGGTGTCTGCCTTAGTACCTGGAGTACTGTCAACTTCATCTTCCTCTTACAGGATCTGAGGACAGCTAGAGACATGGGGGAAGTGACCACCTGTCCCATGCAGGGCAGATCATTGCCCCTCCAAATCCAGCCACCACCCAATATGACTTCATTTCTTCCTTTCTTTGTAATGGACTTCTGTCTTTGAACCACATGAACGGTGCTGTGCATTCCCACTCAGTCATCATATTTTGCTCACAGGGCTGTGAAAAAAGCATTGGAGAAGAACTATTTAACCTCCATATATGGAAGAATCAGTGTCTGTGTCAGAAGTTGCTACATACTAGGGTGCCATTCACAAAACTATCAATTTAGATTCCCTGCTGTGCTCCTATCACAATCAAATCTTGAATGAACAAAAGCTCCTGTTTCTCTTGGCCAACTATACTAACAGTGTTTGCCAGGAAGTGAAATCTTATTTTTTAAAGTGTTTTTTTTCCCCCTTAAATTAATGAAATCTCTATATTTTCACATATGCTTAATTATCTCTCTAAAGCCTTCAAATGACAGCTGATCTGAAACAACTGTGTTCACAGAACACATCTTCATAGTTTCAAATCAATCACAAACAGGAAAACTATGACTTCTGTTTACTTTATGGGTTAAAAGGAACAACATTTGTACAGACTTTTAAAAGAAGTTTTAGAGTCTCTCTTTTGAGCTTTTAACGTACATGTGCTAGAAATGTTTCTAATATGCAGAGCATATTAGAGAAAGAAAATCTAGATTACTTTTTTTTTTGTATATTAAATATGGACTGTGGCAAGGCTATACATTTTTAAAATAAATGACACATGGGTCCTCATAAATGTATCCTTAATATTTACTGAGTTACCAGTATATTACTTAAGTAAGATTTAGTTTGCTCTTAACATAAGATGTTTCCCCTCCTTCTTTTTTTTGTAGACACACAAGGTCCAGTTGTTATCAGCTCAGTGTTCATATTGAAAATTAATTTTCTGCTCTTCATCTCTAAAGGAAATCTCAAAGAAAAGGCAGATGTTGACAAGAAAATCATTTTACTTCTTTAGAACTTAGTAACTTTAAAGAAAATAACTCAAACCAATGTTCTACAACATTTTATGATGTTCTACAGTCATTGTTCAAATAGTTCTCAATTATTTTCAATAGTTAAACTAACTTCCAATGCCTCTGTGTTCCCATCCATGAGAAACTGTGTAATTCTGCATGGCAGAGACTGGCGTTTCTTCTGTAATGGCCGAAGCTACCATCACTAATCTCTATTATAAAAGCTTTATCTTTCCTTTGGATAACTTCTGTGTTCTTGTTTTCTTTCTCTTTTCTGACTGAGCTGTGCAGCAATATTGTCTTGCTTGGATGCCTTTGATTGAATAAGTTAACTTGTACTTATCTGCTTGAAGTGTCCATAACCTCACTTAGATGATTTTTTAAATACATTTTCCGTACAATATAAATTAGGCTAAAAGATAGTTCTTCCTGTTGCCTCAATCTCTACCTGTCGTAGACCTATTCTACAGACAGTAAAGTGGCTCAGATCTCCTGCAGCGTCCAAACAGATTTCTATAAATCTGACCTGTGTTCTTGCCTTGAGCGCTTGAAAAGTATTTACCTTGAAACAGAAATACGGCCCCGTGCCTAGTGTGTGACCTTTCATCTATAGCTAGTGAGAATGGGAAAAGTACTCTTTAAATAAAAGACTATTGTGCTGAGTTTTTTTCCTCTTATGTGCTCAGGCACATTTCATTCAGGATAGATTAGGGCCAAAGAATCAATCTAGAGATCTCTTGTAAGACCTGCAAATAATTTTGAAGAGTTATAAGGCAGAACTGTTATGAGGCTTACGCGTGACAGCAAACACTTCAACCAGCATCCAAAGTGCATCAACATTAAGTAGCTTTAAGAGTCAGTGAGGTTTAGGATATAGGAAAGCTCCTTCGAACCTCTGCTCTTAGACTAGCATGAGGCAGTTTTTTGACATATTATAGCCAAAAATTTTAAGGTGTTACTACAGAGACAAGAAATTGAAGTTTTGGTTATCCTTGGTTTGCTGGTGAAGCTATTGGAACATTTCCAGAAAATGTCTGCTTTTCAGGGCTTAGCATTAAAGATCCTTTTGGAAAATAAAAAAAGATTTTTTTTAAAAAAGATGTTAGCACTCTGTAGGTGGTGCTCTGTGACTCACAGCTTGTGTGTGTGTGTGTCCTTGTGATGTTACCTCATCACAGAAATGTTAATACTGTTGATTTTAAATTACACAGTGTGGACACATCAGTGTTTCACAGCACTAATGAGCCTAGTATAATGCTACTTGAAAATAGATGGTAACAAGCATTGTAACACCTCGCTTCCACAGCCATCCTATGCTCTGACACATTTTGTGAGCTGCATTGCATGTGGCAGACGGTTTGCTTAGTGCAGATAGAATCCTCCTGAACATCTAAATGCTATACCGTCTAAGGGAAGATTTGGTGCATAACTGTCCCTATAAAACTTCCATCTATTAATGTGATGTATGATCTCTAAATGATGTTTCTACAGTTGCTAAATTAATGCAAGTTGTTAAAATTGGAAGACTTCAAAGCTTTTATTTCTCAACATTATATTTTTCTGTTTCTTCAAAGCTTCATAATTGTATTAATAATCAATAGCCTAGAACAAGCAATTGATTGTTGCTGGTTCAGAAAACTGTTCTGGGTGTGAACTGTGAACTAATGCTGGTAGACTGCAGTTACTGGCAGAGCTGACAGTAGTTGTTTTGTAAAATGGTCATTAGAACCATTCACCCATATAACATCAATTTGAGGAAATTTTAAGTGAACCTGAAAACTATGCGTGTTGGTAATGCTTCTACTGTGTGGTAATTTCATGAAATTGAAAGATGGTTCATTCACATATATTCTCATTAACATACTCAAGGGGTACTGCATACTTTCTATTCCAAAAACTGATGTTGAAAGAAAATGTCTTATGCCGTGAACAGGGCTTTTAGGGAAAAGTGTGCATGGGGATTCTGCTCATATTGCAGATTCTGCCCATATCGCAGATTCTGCCCATATTGCAGATTCTGCAATTAAAATAGTTTTCCCTATGTTTATCTTAAATGAAAAAGTAGAGGCCTTCTCAGAAAATACAATTGGAAAGTTATGGGGAAATTGATCAGGCAAAGACTGATCGTTTGAAGCTGAACCTCTAGAGATCAGTTATCATTAGACAAAAGAGAAAGTTTAAACTACCTTGAAATAAACAGGGTCACATCTAGTTTCAGGGATAAATTAATCTGTAGGTTTGTTGATACACCACACCATTCCTTTCTGGAACAATGTGTACAAGGTGAAATTAGAAAATAAATAATATTTGACTTTGATCTGATTTGCACAAAGCATGGTATTGTACTTTCCCTTCCTTCACTTATCGTATCTGATTTCATTCCAAACTTTCAGCATTTCTTTTGTTCCCCTGACACACTGTTTAAACAGAATGAATTAGTAAAGTATGCAGTGACTAGCTGATGAGTTAAAATAAATTACATATATCCACACTGGAAAAGAAATTAAAAACTTCCATTTAATGGACAGTTAGAAAAATTGGAGTCATTGAGTAATAAAAGTAAGCAGACTGAAAAATAAAAGTATTTGCCCACATGGGTAGGCCTTGCCCTGATCTTGCCCTGATTTTTCTTTTTTTTTTTTTTTTTTTTTTCATTCATTTGAAATTCAGAAAGGAATGTGAAGGAAGAGATATTGGAAGTAGTGCTAGAAGGTGTGCCTTTGGTGAAGCAAAAAGAATATGAAGAAAAAACTGCATCACAAGTTGATTAATAAATTACAATCCGTTGGAATTGGTCCAAACTACCATGCCAGGTTGGGTTTGTCCACTGCTGGTAGGTGTTACCCTGTGGTATAAATAAAATCCCACCCTGAAAGACCATTCCTCATACCTACATCTCATCCTGACAAAGGTAGAATTGCAACAAAAGAGTTCTTGTATTCTTCAGACAATTCCTAATCAGGGAAACAGGACAATTACCTTGTGATTTAGGAATATATTGAGTTACAGGAATAAGATTTCTTTCTTAGGAGCTTACAATAAAAAAAGCAAAAATACAAAAATTCAGTCTAGTCAAACACATACAGGACTCCCTAGTTTAGGGAGAATACTTACTACATCTTAATTCTCCTTCTCATTATATCCCAAACCCTAATTACTTATAGTTGTTACAGACCTGTTTGTAGTCTGTATTATTCTAAATTGTTCAGTATCAAATATATAAATACCTAGAAATTCAAAGGTTCTGAATTTCTGTTGTTGAGTAGGTTTCATCTCACAGAATTGTCGACATACACTCCACTTATGGCCAGAATAAATATTCTGAAAGATGTTAAAATGAGTTGAAACATTTTGTGAGAGCTGTGATTGTGTTGTGAGGTGACACAAACAAAATGAAGAACTCATGGGAATGATTGCCTCTACCTCAAAGTTATACTTGTAGTTAAGTGAAAATAAGAATGTGTACTTGAAAAAATCTAAGATATCTCACTTCATCTGCATAGGGTATCTTGGATCAACAGTGTGATGCCAGTGTCCGCTTGCCATAGTAATGCTCAGCAGTTAGAAGATACAAACATGCATCTATGAGGTTAAAGGTGGTAGATATGTTTCTAGTATAGTGAAATAAGTGGTTCGTTGTAAAATTTTGTATTGTAACACTTGGTATGAAGTAGGCCAAGAATTATGTCTCTACAGATTGCTCTGTTCCATATGCAGAGTTTATAGAGAAAATGAATGTGTGTGAGGGTAGATTATATGTTTGCTTTATTAGAAAAGAGTATAATATATTTTGTTCTGAACATTAATAACATACTCTTGAGTCATCACAAGTTTTGTTGGTGAATATGGTAGTAGGAAAGGATAGAAAATATCATAACCAGCTTTTCTTTGAAAGGAATTTGTCCATTTTGGGGACCATATTGTCACTACAGTGTTTTCATTTTATTTTAATGGAGTAATGTCTAAGAGACAGTGTTAATTTCATTTGTTGGCAATCATAAGGGGGATGTGATATAAGTGTAATGTGTTGGGATTCCTGTCTTCAGGAAATGATGGAAACTGAGATCATAGAATTGTAGAATGGTTTGTGTTGGAAGGACCTTAAAGATCATCTAGTTCCAACCTCCCTGTCATAGATAGGAATGCCTTCCACTAGACCAGATTGTTCAAAGCCCCAAGCGACCTGGCCTTGAACACTTCCAGGGATGGGAAGTGTTGCACAGCTTCTCCGGGAAATCTCTTCCAGTGACGCACCACCTTCAGAATGAAGAATTTCTTCTTTACATCTAATTAAATCTACCCTCTTTCAGTTTAGAGCCATTAACCTTTGTCCTATTGCACCATGCCCTTGTAAAAAGTCCCTCTCCAGCTTTATGTAGGCTTCCTTTAGGTACTGGAAGGCTTCAGTTAGGTCTTCCCGGAGCCTACTCTTCTCCAGGCTGAACAACCTCAACTCACTCAGTCCTCATAGGACAGTTACCTCTGTTGTCTCCATTTCATCAATTTTAGTCATATTAATATAGTATTTTATCTCCCAATGCAGGTAATCTTACTTATTGAATCACAGGAAATGTGGGGAAGTATGCAGTCTTTACAGGATGTCAAAATTTTGGATTATGTGATAAAGAAGTGGAAATCACAAAATTTACAAGGCAAGGCAGTGCACCTGTGTATAGCCCTTGTGATGTTGAGGCAGTAGGGTGAATTCAGAGAAAGCATGGATTCTGCGAGGTCCTTTGTGGATGGAAGACACTGTAAAGGGCATAGGTCTGACTGCACTGCATTACCCTTTGAAGTGACTGTCAGCTTCAAAGAAATTATTTTGCATATTCAGGTCTATCATTGTTTGAACTTCCTTAGAGCTTGAACATCTTATTTTCCCACAAGGCACACTAAATGAAAGAGCATGCTTAGTGAGTATGAGCAAAGTCAATCTTTCAAGAGAAAAGGTCTCTCAGAAAAATTCTGTAAAGCTTTTGCTTTATTGTAATAGGGTATCAGAAAAAGATTGAAAGAAATTAAAGACGACCAGGAAAATAATGGAAATTTATCATACTGTGGATCATTGTCCCAAAGGCAATGATAGAGTCTCAGCCACTTGGGAAATTCTAAGTTGGAGTGAACAAGGCATTTGAAAATCTGTTAGTTGAAGTTTAGTTGAAGCAACTGACAGATGAATGGATTAAAAAGTCTACAATAATGAGTTTTTTAACTCATTTACTTCAAATAATTTTGATACAGGAAGCAGAAGAGAGATGTGCTTGAATTGGGAAATAGGAAGAAATGATTAAGTAAGAGGAAAGCTTGAGCTAAAGTAATATGAATACAAATATATAGAAGAAATGCAGATAACTAGGAAGTAGAAAGGTTTCTATAACCTATAAAATGAGAAAGAAAGGTAACATAAGAAAAAATATAGAAGAAATAGGAGTAGGAAATGAAACTACATAAAAGGATTTCAAATTGGCAGAGTTAAATTATGGCCGAATGGAAGAAAGAAATAGAGACCAGATGTACAGAACAATACGAGAAAAGAGCAATTAAAAACAAACAAAAAATAAGTTAGCAAAAAATAATCAGTTGTTGAAGACAAGACACTTGTACAAATACTGAGAGAAAATTGAAGTTTTGTAATTTATTTTCACAGACTACAGCAAAGAAATTGTTTTGCTCAAATAAGACATGGCAACATAAATTGAGAAGTGATGTGTAATACCCTCTGATCTTTACATACTGAGATAGTCTCAGAAGACAACTTGTTACATCTTAACAAAAACTAGTAAACTAAATTGCCTTTTAACTACTACAAAATTAAAAGTGTTTTAAGAGCTTGTATTTAGTGTTTTTTCTCCTAACCATGGTTAGGAGATATTAATTAGATTCTTTTGCTAGTAAGTGAGACTCTGAAAATTATCCCCTATTTCAGACTGTCCTATGTTCCATGGAAGTTTATTATTACCAGAATTATTTTTCAGTCAACCGATCTTTACAGTTTACCTTTATATAACCACATCTTTACTTACAGCTTTTTTGAAGTTACAGGACTGAGAGCTGCCCTTACGTGTTGAGTTTTTCATTGTGCTCTTCTCATGTCCATTCAGAAAGGGAACAAGAGACACACATTTTTCAACACCAGTATAACAGGTTTATTCTGAGGAAACGAAATACTAAGGCTCTAGGTCATTAGCTATGGACTATAGGCAGGAATCAAAATCAAATGCATGTCATCATTTCCAGATATATCAATGCTTAAGTACACCTTGGAGTAACAAAGCAAATACACAGGAATGCCTTACAGACTTAAAATAAAACAAATTATCAGTTTATCATAGATGTAAAATTTGAAGTGAACCTATCTGCCACCAAACATTAAGATGAACACTTCAGCACATATAATAACAGGATAATGATGACATCAATATCTAGTTGAGGGACCTAAATGTCTGCTTTCCCAGATCTCAGCCAGAGGTACTATACAAGTAGTGTGGAGGATGGGATTTATTTGAGTTGCCTGTGAGAACTCCTGCCAAGCCTAGAAAAAGATAAACTCCTTTAGGTCTAGCAGTTCTGATTTCCAGGTTTCAGCAGAGACTTCCCATTTCTTTTGTGGTCAGCTTAGTTTTTTTACTGTCAAGGGGATGGATTAATAACAGGTCTTGCTCACAGTTTGGCCGTGTAAGCTACTGAACTATTGCTCAGGTCACTACTATTTTGCTATTTTGCACACTGCAATTAGTTCACTTTTCCATTTATTTCACTCCACTGATAAATATTTTAAGGTGTGCTCTCCATTATGGCAGTCTGGAAAGAGGCCTATGTAGAGTTATTAAGATCCTGAAGGCCCTTACTCTGCTCAAACCAAATGCAAAGTTCAGATATCAATCAGAAACTACAGCAAACATTCAGGATCTGGAACTTGTGGGTAGGAACCTATTTTGTCCTTCCTGTTCCACAACAGACATCTGCTGGCTGGGTCCTATACCCCTGCATAGAGCAGCAGCCTGAGCAGAATGATTTTTCCAGAGTAAGGGTGTTGTCTGGCTAATGACGGAAAGTTACAAAAGTCTATCCTCATTAATTATTTCTTGTGAAGAGTTCAAAGAAGCTATGTAATGATTAGCTAGAGTTTGTTAAACCTAGGATTTCTGAATTCTTGTTGGATTCACATGCGTGTTTCTTTATCATGCTTTTCTGCATATTGGTGTTGCATCAGCCTTAGTAAATCAAATAGCTGAATAAACACAGCTTGTCTATACAAGTGCAACGTTCAGGGAGTTTGGTCTCATCAGTCTTACTTTATACATTTGACTGGAATTCTGCAAAAGATAGATTTAATTGAAATGGAGAGATTTCAAGAGATTTGCTCTTCTACACTGAGCTAGTTCTGCTGTATCCAGAATATCTCTGATAGCTGTTTTTTGAGTATACTTCTTCACTCCAAAGGCATACCTAAGTTTCCAGTACCTCCTCCTCATACATAACTGAAAGATTAAACAGCAATCTATTGCTTCTGTGTGCAGTAGAAAATATGTTTTGCACTCTCCATTAACATTTTTTTTCTCTATTTCTTTCTCCTAAGAGGCTTTAAAAAGAAAATAAAAAAGGAAGAGGAATAATACCAAAAAATGTCAAAACAAAAAAAGTCATGGTAATATAAGAATGTGATGGAAGTAGAATGGTCCCAGGGAACAATCAGCAGTAATTTACACTTGGCATATTAAATAAACAGACAACTCTTCCAAATTACAGTACTTGTGATTGTCAGAAAAGGCTATGAAAACTATTAGAAAAACCTTTTGGATTTACTCAGTAATGGCATGAGGTTTAATATATGTAAGCTAGGAAGAATACAAATTATGTTATCTCAATACACAAATTTCTTTGAATGCTCAGATTTTGTCATCTTGAAACTGCTGCAATGGTTGTACAACATTGAGCATGTCATTTTGTTAAAAATAGAATATCACCATATGAAGAGAATAGGAAATGCTTGACATTTAAATAGTCCATGAAATTCAGTCCAACTTTCTTTATTTTTGTGGCATTTTACATTCTTAGAAATGATCATGCATGTTTTCCTGCATGTCTGCATGAATACAACATTCTACCCTTTGCTAAGACCAAGTTGTTTGCAAGTTAGAGGGCCATTGTCTGCCTTCTTGTTTGACTTACATTTAAGAAGTAGTAGGGGCTAGATAAAAAAATTAAGACAAATATGTGGTTGGTCTTTTTTATGGCCTAAATGAATTTCACTAATTCAGATCAGAGAAAGGCAGTCTTTCGTGCTTATAGATTTAAGACTTCATCTTAATCTTTCAATTTTACTACAAGAACTAAGAAAAACTGTAGCTTTTAAGTAACTAGGACCAAGCCTCTTGAAAACTTTGTTTATCAATGAATTCTTAAGTTGGAAAGCACAATTTTCTGCCTCCTTGTCTCTTCCCCAGTCTTATCCCAAATAAACTGCTCAACACAGTTGCTTTTTCTCTATTGGTACCAGTTTTTCAATATTCATACCCAAATTTAGTATTTCTGATACTTTTACCCAGGTGATCTCAGTTAGGGTTACCTAAGTACAGGTAGATCCCCTGAACTCCCCTCCAAATATCAGTGAAGTTCAGCCATTTTTAACCTCCTTGGTAAATATGAGTAAAATCCAGCCTTCCCTCATGAAGGGCAACAACTGTTGCCTGCTTCTCACAGTTATCTATCACATTTGGCAGCTTCTTAGGTCATATCCAGCAGCTTTTAGTAGTCTCTTCCCTCAGGTAAACCTCAGGCCAGGGCCTAGTCAGTGATGTCGTTATTTACCTGCAACCCTAACCTGGTGCTTAGTCACTTTTAGAGTATTTTGAGGTCTCAAATAAAACATATTTCACAGTAGAATACACCGTTCTTAGGAAATCTTGAGGGCTGTCATCTGAATAAATGTGGGTTATTTGTAAATCTATACACATTTTGAAGAAAATAGACTCCTTCATTAACATTTCCCTGGTATTCAGTTTTCATTGACAAAAAGACAAAAAGTAGAATTAAAATCATGCTACATGTGACATAGATTGCTCACAAGCAGCTGAAAAGCTACGCTTTCTTATCTGAACCTCGTATTACTTTCTTGAATATTTAGTGATGACGTTTGCTAAACTATTCTGTGTGCTTAACCAAGTGTGGCTTCAACCAAAAAGGAATGAAATCCAAATGGACATTTTGTCTACAAAATCAGGTCATTTATTTAATTATTTGGTGGTGTTGGGGGTTTTGATTGTGAGGTGACAATAAAACTGTGGCAGATGTATTGTTAATCCCCTCTCCACTCCTTCTCCCTTCAGCCCCTTCCTCTCCACCCTTCCCACTAAGGACAGGTGATTGGGAGGGAAAGAAGGACAGGGAGAAGACAGTTGGAAAATTAAAATGTTTTACTAATGCTACTGATAAGAACAGAGAAAATAATACAAATTACACAAAACCAATCTTGAAAGTCCCAGCAACAGCAGAGCTAGCACCTGAAGTCCTGGATTGGACTCTGCAACCAACCAGAGCTGGATTCAGTCTGTCATTAGGCCTCAGTTTGCAGGGACGACTAGCAAGGTCCTCTGCTAATCTCGGCCATAAGCAAAAAAGGGACGAGATCCTTGTGATCTCCCGCTTTCATATGGAATATTCACGTGAATGGGATGGCATACTCCGTTGGTCAGTTTCTTGGTCACCTGTTTCTCATTGCCCCTCTTGTGAGAGGTACATCCATGCTTATCAATAACTTTGCATTCCATTGTTATGTTTACCAAAACATGTATCTGGTTTTCCAGGAAAATGCAGCTAATATGAAGGCTTTAGCTGACAGGCAAATTCACTAAAAGAGAAACTTGTTTTTAACAAAACCAGGAGAGGTGGTTGTACTTTATTGCAAAAGACTATGCTTATGTAGAATGAAGGCTTTTGCAAAGTTTGATTGAGGCCTGGAAATCTAAAGTTTGCCCTGGAGATCGAAAGTTAAGAGTGATACATATAATACACTGGAGGTTAATCTATATTCCAGGCAGTGCATGACCATTTGGAAAAGAAAAACTGGAAATGCCTTCAGAGTTCCTGCTGTTCACGGAACTGGCTGGGTTAAGCAGTCATTTACCAGTTATGCATCTATAAGCTCAAAGCAAAGATTCTGACAATATTGGATGAGGCAGATGAAGGGAATGGTTTCCTTGAAGATGAGTAGATTTATTCTTTCTTTCTTTCTGTGTATCAGACTAATTTAGCTTTATGCATTCTTTGGACTGAGGAGAGAATGATGCACATTAATTGGTAACTCTGCAGTCATTCAGTACACATGCATATAGTTTGAAAATATTCCCCTGTGGATGTAACTCAATGTATGCATACAACAAGCTCCACATGGGATCCTGAGCATCAAACATGATTCAGCTTTTGCCCATCAACCATCACATCTGTCTGTTTCTCTCTCTCTGACTCATCTTACAAAAATGGAATTTCCCAAGAGAAGTACTGTTCACTCTAAGTTCTCTAAATGGCATTAAGAAAGTATTATGGGCCAGAGGATCTGAACCTTATGTGTTCAGTTTTTCTTCTAATTCCTAGCATTGACTAGGACTATATAAACCTGAAATGCAAAGTTTCTAAATGCTAAACTAAGAACATTTCAACTTTCTTCAAATTCTTCAGGCAAAATTAGGAAGGATGTTTTCCCAGGAATTCATCTAGTTCACACTTCTGTGCTATCTAAACAATTAATCCTAAAGGCCTGTCTAGAGAAATGTATATTCAGCAAAGTAGTAGCATAATGTAAATGGTACTAGGTTGCACATCATTTAGGGAGAGTCAGTGTGTATTAAGGAGCAGTGGGCTAAGGCATCATGAATAAAAGATTAAATGGATATTAATGTTTTTTATACCAATACAAAGCTATCTTTTAAACACAAATTTGACTCAGCCTTAGCTGAGGCTTTTATTTCTAAGTCTGTACATTTTTCCTGTTTGGATATTACTTAGTAACCATTACCTCACCAACATGTTTGACTGTGCTCATAATCTGTTAACATTTTCACAGCTTTTACTAAGTTGTATGTAGTAAAGAATTGTGTAAGTAGCCAGAGTTCAAAGAACTGTTTATGCCCTGAAATATATGGCTTTTTGTGTGGAAATGCTTGGGACATGTGAGATAGTTTATCCATTCCTTCATAGTTGCATGATAAATGATGTAATAGGAAGAAAAATGTTGACCTTTTACTAATTACCAGAAAGGATATTGGTATTATGCTGAAAAATCTTGTGTTAAAGAGGAGATAACTACAGAAAACGGAAAAGAGAAATAAAGAACAAAATAAAGGTAAACGGATAAGACAGAGAAAGGGCAGTTGTGGTAAAAACAAAACAAAACAGAACAGAATAAAACAAAACAAAACCAAACCAAAACAAAACAGAACAAATCAAAACAAACACCAAACCAAACCAAAGCAAAACAAAAAAGAAACACAATTGGGAATGGCAATCAATACTCTCTTTTAAGCAGTGAACAAGAACCAAGCTGCAGGTACAATTCAGTGACTAACTCCACTCTTAAGTGTGTGCATAAAGCCAAGTTTATGGTGAAATAGATCACTTAGGGAAGAAGGAATCTTTAACTATACCTTGCCCGTGAAAATGTCCTTTAAGTACATATTTATTGAACATCTAGATACCTCAGGAGTTATTTTCTCTTAAATGTGATCTTACACTTAAAAATACATATAAATATATATCCATGCAAATTCTGAGGACTGCTCTCTGTTGTGCACACTTAATGAAATTAACGGATATGGAATCTTTTCATTATCAGAGGCTGCTAGTTTAGGATGATTTAATAATCGTCATGATTAATGAAATGAGGAAACACATCTACTCAACTGGGTCCAAATTAAAAGATGCATTTCAGAAGAAAAAAAATGTATCATTATGTAAAGTCAGTGGCAAGTAAAATTCATGGGAAAAATAAAATTTTTTCTCTCTTTTTTTTTTTTTTCTGTTATGCTCTAGTAGATTATATGGGGTAGGAAACTATTTTAAAATGCAGCACAGCTCAGCATATTGCCTTTACATTAGCACTTTTACATGCCTACATGTAAGCTTTTTTACTTAACCATTTAACATATTGCAATTTTACTAGCCACCATATCTTCAAAAGGCTATTGCATCCCATACCTATAATTTACTGTAACAGACCTTCACTTCCACTTTGGAATTACTCACATTCACACTGGTAAGTTGATGGTTGTTGTTCACTGACACTCATTTCAGCAAGATCTTCTTGCTAGGCTGAAGGGGAACAGAAAAAGTTTAAGATTTCCCCTGGTATCTTTTTGACTCGGCTTTGTTTTGGTAAGCTCATACCACATTATGAAGGTGATGTCTGTAAACCTCCAGCGCTTACTAACCATAAACTTCATCAGTTTTGTAGCTGGTCTCTGCATGAGTACAAATTAGACTTAGGCTTTGCAGCTATATGTGATTCCAAATATTACTTTCTTCTACTCAGTCAGCAGAAAAAATCTCTAATTATGCTGCAGGCTCAGTCAACAGAGTCAGCAAAACAAAACTCATTATGTATTACAAAAAATCCAGCAGTGAACAGCTCATGCAAATTTTTCATGGAATTACAGAAAATAGATTCTCTATTAACAGAAAAAAAAAAAAAAAAAAAAAGTTCTGACTTGTCACCTTGATAAGTTCTTGAACTTTTTTATTTTCTTTACTTGGTACATTGATGTTGCAATTTCATACATTCTCATTTATATTACTTGGCAAAGTTTCTTTGTTGTAGACATTGTACAGAAATGCTACTAAACCACAGAAAATTCATTAACTCTATAAAGATGTTATCTTTAGAAATATGTGTTGGATATGGTTGGTTTGCCCAGCAGTAAAATACAATTCATGTCTTCTTATTTCCGTTTTTTTTTTTCTCCCTGTTCCAGAGAATGAAGAGGACAAAGGAGCAGGAGAACAACACAAACAACACATGCATAATCCTGCTGTCCTTTTGCCTCTGACTTCCAACCTCTGTAAACTTTGTGCAAGTAATTTGAGAAACCTCACTATATCAAGACAAACCTTGAACTATAAATCCGCACCATTTTAATAGAATCTTGAACAATTTATGGGGTTTGGACATTTTTCTGTTTTTATTTACTTTTCTTCTGTTTCAGTGAATGGCCATTTATACTTAATATCTGTTTTTCCTCTGCCTGTATTTCCGATTTACTTATTTCTCAGTTCTGTCTCTGTGTGCAGTTTTTAAGGAAGAGGGATGACATAATCACCTTCCTCCTGTCATCTCTGCCATGCAGATTTGTTTTTGTTATATTTTTATTTAAAGTGGGCTTCCTTACAGTATGCAGAGGGAGACAACTTGCTAATTGCCCTGCACTCGCTCTCATTATATCTGCTGCTCTGTTTTGCAGTTTCATATTCCAGCACAGATGACAGCAATCAGAGAATGGGAGAGAAAAATGAACACAAATATAGTTAGGTAGATCCGATTTATGTCAAAAGCTTATATTAAATTAGGTATTTGATCAACTGCATACTGTACAGGTAAAAAGAAACTCCTAAAATGAAGACCACTCAGAATTATATTAGAACTAAAAAGTCAGATATCTTTTGAAGATTAATACCATCACTACTCCCTAAAATACCATCAACAGCAATGTTGGTTTCCTTGAAAAACAAAAATGAAAAACCCAACTGACCAAACAAAAACAACAAACACAACAAAAAAACCACAAACCAACCAAACAAACAAACAAAACCTTGCAAAAAACCCCACTTAAATATTGGAGTAAATTTTAATGTTAAAGTGTTTGGGGGTTGTTTTTGTTTGTTTGCTTGTTTGTCTTTTGTTGTTGGTTTGGTTTGGTTTGGTTTTTGTCTTTAACCTAACTAGGCTCCAGACCTAGATGTATCTGTGCTATTTCTCTTTTCTGAACACAAGACGAAACATTTTATTTTTTAGTGAAATTATATGAAAATTTTTGCAAATTATTATGATGCTTTAAACTCCAGCTTAGAATTTTTGTCCCTTAATCACTAATGTTTTTCTGAATCCATTCCTAGAAATTTTTTTGAAATGTATAACCGGTTTTTATCGATCAGCCCCTGAAGAACATTAATACTATATGAAACTATGAATATTTCATAGGTACGTACTTGACCATGTATGTCTGGTCGAACCTTTTGAGTTCCCTACTGAAATAAAATCAAGTTAAAATATCTGAGAAATGAAGACTGGAAAGTCTGATATAATTCAACTGATTTCAACTATGTTGCTCCTGATAAACATAGATAATGAAAGTAGGATCGAGTTCTGTGTGCATACCTTCTCATATCCTTTCAAATATCCTCACTTCCATTTTTCTTTGCATTTCATTTTAAAAAAGATGAAATACTACTTTTACATAGTCTCCTAACATTAAAATTTACCTTAAATTTGTAATATGTGATTGACCTCAAGTGAACAATATTGCTCTAAACAGTCAGCAGCCAGTGTTATGACACTACCATTGGCAGAGACTTTTGAGAACAATAAATGTCAAATTTACAAAGTGATCCACTTCAACTTTGAAGGACTAGCTTTGCCAAAAATACAAGTATGTTTCAACTGTAAAGTAAAAGAGAATTTTTAGAACTGCTGTGAATAATGACCTCGCTCAATAGACATTTCAACTTTAACACAATTATGTGATAAATATGAAAGAGGCACTGTAGGTGTACACTAAAAATACATAAGTGGGCATCAACACCGCAACTTTCTGCTGCAAACCTTCTGTTTACAATGTTATTTGCAATCAGACACAGATCCAAGTCAGTGCAGCTTCTGATCTGTTTTCACATGCTTAAGTTCCACTTGCAATGGACAGCGTAACTATTATGTTTCTCACAGCAGAAAAAAAACCCAAGAATCTGTTGTAATATTAATTAGAAAGGGATACTGTAGCATACTGTGAAGCAGTTTATCTTCTTTTGTTGACTTGAAGACATGTCAAATCACAGGACTGGTCCTCATTATATATAACCTTCTCTTTTTCATAGTGATCAAGCAGTAGTCTTCAGATGCAAGGAAAAAAGATAACAGGGGAAAACGACAGGGGGGTGATAAATGACTATCTATTTCAACTAGGTTAAGTTTGTGTGAAATTTTGGCATGACTGTTAGATCTCACACACAGAGATAATCTAACTTCCTAAATTTGCAATCTATGAAGTCCCCAAACGGTATGATATTTATTTATATAGAAATACTTGGATGACATAAAAAGTATATTGTCATCAAACCAAACTTAGACACATGCTGAAGTGCTTGCTTAGATGATGGTTGTGTTGATTGAATTCCTACTACTATGGCTCTTTGTACAACATTCTAAAAATACAAATAATTTTGCTATTTTTTTCTTTTTCCCCATAAGGTCTTTGGCTTATTACCAGTAGACAATGTATGACTTTTGCTTCTTTGACAACTGTTCAGTTTCAGTTATGTCTCATTTGTTCAATGTATAAGCATATGCCCTGCCTATTGAGCACCACTCTGGTTTTCCTTGTGGACACGAAAGGAGAGTTCAATCTAGGCTGCCTAGGAAAACCTATTTGCCATTCTTCCTAACAGTGAATGCTCTACATCAGAAGTTTTAAAATATTCAAGAGATGTTTTGACAGTACATTATTAGAATACCTGGTGAACTACTATACCTATTTCTATTAGAAAAAAACATGACCAGAAAACAGAGCATTAGAACTCATTTGATGGTTTCCTGATGAATTCTATTAACAACAAAAACGCTTATCAAAAGTAAGTCTAATCAGGCAGGCATGTAGAGAAAAGGCATTCTGGATTCTTGAAGAATCTAGAAAACATCTGCCAACAACTTTATTTTAATGATTGCAAGTGAATAAGATCAAGTCAGCATGTATATTAAACCTAAATATTTTCTGGACCATTCATTTATAAAAATGGTTAAGTACAAAACTCTTAACTAGTGAAAATGTATTTATAGATATTATCTTATTGTGGAATAATTACTGGAGGGGGGGCAAATTATTAAAACTAATTATTGAAGGCACACATATTGAGAGTAAAGTTATACCCACATTTTCTGCACGTAAGGCTCCTGCTTGGCATGCAAAGAATCTGTCCTGTGATGGTTCACCCCCTCACCTGACCTGCATCCTTGGATGTTCACACACTAGTAAAGCTTGGTGTGCTATGCACTAGGAGGAACAAAAGGTGGATTGATGTGGAGATACCACAGCTGAGCTCTGTGTACAAGGCAGGTATGGGAACTAAATGCTACTGTGCACATAATTGCTGTCAAATAAGACATAATATCCCATTCTATCCAGAATACTGGTTGCTGAGCTAGCAGTTGTATTTAAATGTTGTCCTGTGGATGAAATTTGCTCATTATAATCTCATTATAACACCAAAACACACCTCCATCCCAAAAGCTATTCGCCTCCCTTCTACTGTGAATATGCTCTCTGAATTCTTTTTGGTCTATACCTTTAAAATTGAAGCAAGAGAATTTTATACCAATGAACAACAAAGGTAGATATGACTAGAGTCACTCAAGCTCCACCTAAATGTAAAACACATTACAAAACACACTGATGACAGCGGAAAGCTGGGGAAGATTACATCACTGAGAAGTCAAGGAGACAGCATCACAGATTTCTGGGATCAGTTGACTGCCTGAACCTCTCTTCCCCACCCACAGGGACACCTTTAGGTAAGACTTGCACACTTGGCTAAAGCAAGTGCTTCCTTGGGAAATCAAGCTTGTATTTGTAATCACATTACTAGTGATATGTAGTCATCTTAGAATAAATACATTTGGTTCAAAGTGTATTTTGCAACCAAGGTGTATTTTTGCATCAGTGACAATCTAAAAGAACTTGTACCTGTTGCTTTATTGAATCTCATTGTCTGCGGATCTAGTCGTGAGAATCTCCCATTGGATGCACTCAGACTTACACTGTACCATTCACAAATCTGTGTAAGCACCTAAGTTCAATGACTGTGACCTGACTTTGCACTATTGGTGAATTCATAACTGTGTGAATTCAACATAATGCTGGACTGGCTGTTGAGCACGATCAGACTTACAGTGTTGACTTGAGGCTATTTTTGGTGTAATTGGGCATCACTGAGAAGCTAAATTCAGCCACCCCCAGCCACTCTGATATCTGAGGACAAGCTGGAATGCAAAGGCATTCAGTTTCTGCCAAATTAACCTTTTTAACACAACACTTATGAAGATTCCTTGTCAGTTTGCTGGTTTTTTAACACTGAAACAGAGAACTTTTACAAAGTATAGCATACTTAAGACATCCACAAAATATAGGACATTCTGCCAGAGGACATGTACCAAGTGCTCTTTGGTTGGAGCAGGAGATTAGTACTTTGTTTGGATTCCTTTCTATTCACATAAACTATTTTTCCATCAGAAATTAAATTTCCTTTAAATAAACAAATGGTCATGTTTCAATGAAAATATTTTCAGGCAAGCTTTCAGGTTAAGCAAAACCTTCCAGAAGAGAGAGAAATCAGAGAGACAATTAGACCTGGAAATTACAATACTTACCTGAAAATCTTTGTCAGTCATAAAAAATGCCTCTCCTCCAATCTTTTTACTATTGCTGTTTTACTGTGTGAGCTTTCTCTTTTTCCCTTTTTCCCTTTTGATTAAAAGTTTTGAGTGGTTTGGGGGTTTTGGTTTTGTGTTGGCTTATTTTTTTCCTTTTTTATTTTTTCTTTAGAACAACAACAAAAACTCAGGAGCTCAAGCTCAGGTTTTTTTTTTTTATGTTTTTTTAGCCTCTCCATTTTTTTAAAATTTACTTTGGTGGGCTCACACTGAGGTTTTATTTTCATGTTGTTTCTCCTGACAATATGTACCCAGGAGGTTTTGCTAATCTGTTTTTTGAAACACTAGGTACCTAAGCCATATGGCATCAGCTCCCACAAGGAATGACTGACAGAGGCTATTAAGCAGAAAAATCTCAGAAATGGGGATGGATTTGGGTGTGCAAAAGTAAAGGTCTGGTTATCAGTCAACAAATTATTCTTTCTGGTTACTATTTAAGAACATGGTTGCTTTAACATTTTGGTTACACTTTTCTACAACGATTCTGAATGATTCTGTGCAATGAATCGAAGTCTTTCAGAATACATGTATAACAAACAAACAAACAAACCAACCACAACAAAACGTTGATTAAAAAGTAAAAAAATCTGTTTAACCTCATTTGTAAAATGAACATGATAAACGTTCTTCTCCAAAAGACAGATTACCAAATGAGCAGTTAACGCACTGGGAGAATAACATAGTAAGACAAGAATTAAGATGTATTTGTTCTAGGATTTAAGATGGTGGTCTCAGACCATAAGTAAGAGATAAATTTATAATAATTCAGTCTTATGGAATATGGTTTATTCCCTTTAAAACTTGCTTCATAGGTGAATCTCTTTATATATATAACACAATATATTAATGTATAGTTTATACCAAGTGAGTGGACTTTCAATCCATAAATAAATGCTTTTATTTTCAAACTGTTCAAATAAAGGTGTTATCTCAGGCACAAATCACAGATTTCCAATAAATCATTTATTCTAACTATAGAAAATGACTAGAATACTCTGAGATTAAAATGCCTTTGATCAGTAGTAAGAGTTTTCCATGATGATGGGTACTTTCATAAGGGAAAAGGAAGCAGTTCTGCAACAACTCAGGAACCAGAGATGTATTGTCTGATATTAAGAAGTGTACTAGGATGCTCCAAACCACAGTAAAATTCAAATAAGCTTTCTTTCCTGTTTTCTGTGACCTGTGAATCAATCCTAAATTAAGGGAATAACAGGAAATGTTCAGAAATGTGCTTTCATTAGTAGATATGGTACTTTCCCAACTATTTTTTTGGCTTCTCCGTATTATTTTTGCAGTGTAAAAGATTATTCATAGAAATCTCCATGGCTGTCTAAGCCATATGATCACTGAATTTACCACCTGTGGAGAAGGGAAGAGGCAACATATGACAAACACTCTACAGCCAGGTGCAGATGGATCTGGGCTGCTCCTCTAGCTGCAGACATTAGCAGTTGTAATGTTTCCAAGTGAGACATGAAAGTCAAGAACTCCTACCCTGCTTTCAGGTTCATAGCATAGAAGGTAAAGTTGCTCTTCAATATAAGCTCAGAGATGCAGAAGCATCTCAAGGAACACAGGTTTTATTCTTCTACAGAAGAGTGCATTGTTTTGTAAACTGTGGAAATTAATTCATTCTCTTTATCTTTGACTTCAAGTCCTCTAGCCCTTACTTCCCCCCAAATTAACCCCATCTGATCTTTTGTCTTCTTTTGTGGTCCCATGAAACAGGGAAGAGCACTTACTATGGCAGCCCTCACTGGCTGACCATCTCATTCAGACACTATTATTAATGAATCATATTTCCTTTTCCTCAGTCCACTGATCTGAGCCATTCTCACTATCTGCTAGCCTTCATATAACTTGTAGAAACTTCATTATCTTTCCCACTTTTATCCATTATTTAAATTTGGTTTAATGTGTCTCAAGGATTGAGAAGTTGCCAGTAGGGCCTGAGAACCTAAATTGTCTCTGTATACCACTTAAAATGATAATGTGTTTAGAATAGTGCAGCTCTTTAAAACGTGACAAATCATGGTTGTTACATGTATATTATAAATACTATTTACTTGATTTTTCTGTTTTATATTATTGCTGCACTGTCTCTTCATTTTATTTAACTGAAAATAAAATTTGTTACACTGCATTAACCATGTTTAAATGTCTTTATTCAGGCATACATGATGTGTAATGTACAGGACTTTTCCACAGGGACAGGAAGAAACTACTCTCCATAAGTCTTTTCCACCTGGTATTAAATCTCATTTCCAAGCAGAGATACCTTTTGTTAAATGAAGAGATGGCTGATTCTGAACTATTTTTTACCGTGGCTGATAATTCTATTCTGACCTATTTTATGATATAATAATATTAGGAAATTTAACTCTCTTGTTATTTTGACACTTCTGACTGCTATCCAGGATTTATTTTTAATTGAGCTTCATGGTCTAGAATATGAGTTTAGGATTTCACACTCTTTGTTCCATAATAAGACTTCCCGTAATATAGCTAATAGGTTTGAACAGGAATAGTAGAATAAATGCAGACATATTTCTGTCAGAAAATTTGCATATTTATTATTTTTTCAACTGCTTGTGCAGGGACTCTCCACAAAGATAACCTACCTTTTTTTTGTGCCACATTTTTAGTTTTATTCTGTTTTTTTTTTCTTACATTCAGCAGTCCTTAGTCATGTCAGTTACTGTGACCTTTTTCTGTTGTGTTTTGCATTCTGCCACTCTCAAGCCTCATTTCTCAACGATTTTGTTCTTTTCCTCTTTTCTACTTTATCTGTTAAAATAATAAGCAATTGCACAGTTTATGGTTTCTGAGATGTGTCTTCTGTGGCCTGCAAACTTGACCCTTCTGTGAGATTAGTAGGGCGCAGAACGGGGATTAAATTCCTCTTACTCTGACTTCCTGCAATGTTCCACAGTCGTAATGACATTTCTTTATACTAATTTCACATCTGAAAAGGTCACTTTTATGGCTAGTCCTTTTAGAAATAACATAAATAAAAAAAAATGATGGAACCTACAAGGGCAATTAGCACATAATACATAACATGAGCTGGATGCTTTTACATTCAGAACCCATTATATAGAGGATTTTCTATGCATTTTTTCATGAACTCAAACTATGAACCTTCATTCAGATACTACCTGAAAAATTCTTCTCTGAATGGTTTCTTGTGGACCCCTTATTCATTCAAAAGTTGTGTTAAGGTCTTCAGTATTCTTCACCAAAGAGCAACAGAATCACAATATGCTATTTGATTTGCAAAATGAGGACATGGGAATTGCTTTATCTAAAAAAATCAATAAGTAAATGGAGTTGTCATATATAAGTACATTACACTTATTCTAAATCCTAGGCAAGTTATATACATCAATCAAATTGAATATTGGTGCATACCAACATGAATATTCTATAGTTTTCAGCCGTCAGCTGTTAATTTTTCTAATATGTCAATACCCATTATTTAATTAAAATAATAGTCAATTACCTATTTTTGCTCACAATAAGAAATACAACTTTCCAACAAAACTGCTAGATCTGCAGCATGGAAGAAACATCAGACTAAATTCAACTTCTTGAGTAATTTTTCATCTATTTTTTCCCTTAATCAAAAAGTTATTTGCATAAAGTTGAAAGAAGCTACGACTGCAGCCCTTTCCCCATTTGTGTCCCCAGCAAACGACTTAGCTAGCATGGAGGAAATCATGGAATAATTTCTTTTTCTGGAAGGTAACTGCTGAGTAAGAGTATTACAGCTGCACTACTATAGCTTTTCACATTTGTTAATTAAGAGGAAACAGATCATCAAAACTTGAATGCTTCATTTTATAGTGATCTTCTATATTGTGTTATTTTAAAAAGGCAAGTGCCTCTTGACAAAGCTAAAAAAAGGAAGAGGGTGGGGAGCAGCTTCTAGTGCTGGCAGCTGACATTGTGCAGAAAGTTTTTTCCAAGAGAAATCAAAAAAAGTAAGGCTTGGTCTCAGTTTTCCAGTTCTTGATGTTGATATAAACAATAATGAGCACAATAAGAGCACAGATTTGAAACAACTCTATTTTGCTGCTTCCTGGAGGAATAATGGAATTTTTGTTTGTCTTTCCATAAGAAATATCTGGCAGAAGTTTTGCAGACCTTAGCAGGAGGAAAATGAGGCCATTGCCTGCTTTTCCTGTTCAGGACAGTTTCTGTGTTGACCTTTTCAACAAAAGGTGGTAAAGAAAAAAAAAAAATGATTACGAATGATACTGAGATATAATGAATGCTATGACCAATGTTATGGTCCAGCAGAGCATTTCTTACTCTGAGCAGGTAATCAGCCAATTTTTATCTGGGTGGATCATCACAGGGAACACGGCATTGGTGTGACCAGGGCAGAAGTATCTGTGCAACAGGACCTGTTGTAGTTCCTGACAAACCCTACCAGCTCAATCCAGTAGGTGCTTTTCTCCCTTTTAGGTGCATATCTGAAAATGGCACACTCACTAGCAACTAAAGGAGATGTAAATTAGGCAATATAAGTACTTCTGGGTGTAGTCAGTTGCACATATGCCCTGATCACACCCATGGAATCTGTGATCCTGAGCAGCTGTCTGTAGAAGATGCTACAGAGATGGATGCTGAGGGCAGTGAGAGGGGAATGAAGAAAGAAGGATGTGCTCTGACGACTCTGTGATATCTTACTGAAAGCCACATCACCCGTAAGTGGTTCATTATGACACTGTGCCCATCACCCAAAAAATACCGATATTCTGTACACAGCTGTAAGACAATTGACAAAATTACGGTGACGTAAGTTCTTCAGATGAGAAATCCAAAGGGAAAACATATTTGCAAATATAAAATCCAGGGCCAAATGCAATACCGGTATACACATATTAAATTACTGAAAATTAATCTGACAATATTTATTTTGTTCCTCTCATTTTCCACATTTCATGCCTATATCTTATCTCTCTGATATCTTATCAGTTTCCTTTCAAGATTTTAAAAAAGTAGGTGTAAAATATTTAGCATTGGGGCCTAATCCACCTGAGCTCTCTAAATACTATGCAATGAAAAATATAATGATTAATAGTATAACACATATTCCTAAATGATTTAAGACAATTTCAGAGACAATTCTTCACTTATCTTGGCTGCGTGTATTAGAAAACATTTAGAAAACATTTTTCCTTTTTGTTGTTGGTTTGTTTTTTGGTTTGTTTGGTTTTTTTTTTTTTTTCCTTTCTTAGTGATATTACATACATAAAGAAGTCACCCTATCCACTTGAAAAAGACAACAGAGGGATGCTTTTCCTAAGTAATATGACTATTTCCAAAAGTACAAAAATCACTACCATGTAAAATTTAACAGCTAAATTATGCTTTAGACCTCTGAGATTCCACTAATACACAGCAGGTATTATGTACATGAGAACCTGTAAATGGCACATTCTAAACCCAGGGCCCAGGGAAGAAAAATTTCCAATAGAGAGGTTTGTCCCTTAGAATAAACAGATAAGAAGTTGTGGAATAAGCAAAACAATGATTTCTACTGGTACAGAAACACATTGCAATATGGAAGACACATCTGAAAATTGCACCCCCACACAAGTGGCACAGAGTAACAGTAAGTAGGATTGCTTTTCAAAAAGCATCATTATCTTTAAGCATGTCTGGAGAAAGACATGATCACAAACAGTGCAATTATGCACAGTTCTCTACAGTCTGTATTAACTAGTCTTTTTTCTTTCTTATCTTTTTCTTTAAAGCTTCTGTACATTATTTATTTGGAAAATACCTAAATAGTGTTAATTACTAACCTAAAGAGCAATCATCAAATATTTAAATTAAGAGGAAAAAATAATTAAAATCTGGATTTAATTAGCATTTTTCAAGTGTGTATGTGCTTATTTTTTAGCTCAAGAGGTTTCTTTATTTGGATGGATCAGTATCCTTGGTGTAGCAGTGGTATTAACAGCTCTAGTGCATTGCCAGATTAAGATTAAATTAATTTTTACTTTCCTTTGCAATTAAGTTTTCCTTAGTTTTATCACTGAAGAGGATAGGTTTGATCAATTTAATTAAAACAATGGAGGAAAAAGGACATAAAGAATTTCTTGCTTAAATTTCACATTTCCCACTCTTCTCATCTCCATCATCTTGAATGTTTTCCACAGTTTATGTCATACAGTGAGTGGTTTGTTGTTTTGTATTGGTTTTTATTTTTTTTATTAGACGTCCTCTATTTTAAACATTTTTATTAATAAAAGAGAAGAACTTTCTCATCTCCTGTAATACATTTGTAAAAGCATGAAGGAATATATATTTTCTTTGGAGATTATAGGATCTTTCTATTTTAAAAGGAATACTTGTATGAGCTGATTTATTAGATATACTCTTAATCCTTGAGCATTGTTGCTTGAATCCAGTTAGAAGGTCAGCAACTGTCATATCTACTCTACATCAGGAGATTTTATTAACCTTGGACTCATTTTATTGACTCTTCTGCCCTAAAATTTTGATGTGATTACAACTGAATGCAGTCCCAGCTTTTCTTAATCTCTCTGTTATGAGTCACTCATCATTTTGCAAAAGTATTTCGACAATGTCCTTTGGTATTTACACAATTACTTGGGCAATTCTTCCAGGTTTTATGTTTGTTTGTTTTCTGTTTTGCAGAAGTATTTCATTGTTAGAAATAGTATACTGTTCTTTCAACCTCACATGCTTAGCTTTGTATATGTAACCCAATATTAAATGCAAAAAATACATAAAAATGTCTGAGAATATAAAGCCTAAAATATTTATTCCAGAAATTCTTTGCTACGTAAATGGAACCCACTAATTTGGAGAACACATATTCAAAAGAGAACATTTGTTGTAGGATATGTAAACCAGCTTAGATCACAGATATTCTAGGAAAGAGTACTTGAATTTCTTTTGTATGCATGTACAATCTCCTCACATTTTGATGGCTGATTTCTTGGAACAGAACATTTGCCTTTACATTCCAATTAAACTTTAGTTTGAAAATGTATCTGAAAATATAGTTATGGAAGTCAAGCATGATTTTTACAGAAAGCTGAACAGTGTGCATATCATAAATAAATCGATAATGAACATAACAGTTACATAAAAGTAACACATTTTATTTTGGGCAACCCTGTGCAGTTGATGTCACTCATCTCTTCACATTCTTTTCTTTCAGGGCCTATAAAACTATCTCAGGAATTTATGCAGTATTGAACGAAACGTAACTTCTTTCATCTGCTTCTGGCTCTGAGTTAGGTCTTTCCACCAGGATCGATCACTTTTTCTGATAATTCATAAAGCACCTACAAAACTTCTGTCACAAAAAAAGTAGTCATGTTTGTCATGTTTAATAACATAACTTTTTTCAGGTGGATTTTTTTTTTCAACAAATGATAAATAATTATTTGAAGGATGACTTTACACAGAAAAGGCATTTTGAAAACAGCGGTTTTGACTACCATTCTGATCTGCAATACTGCTTTGCATTTCAGTGTGAGACCCAACCCCAGCTCACTCTTGTCAACATGCATTAATATCTTGGTCTGGGAACTAGTTTTGAATTTTTAAACATATATGTACAATTCCTACAATGGTGTGTCTTTTCATCTTTGGCAGTTTGCTTTGAAAATGTATGCTACTGATCAGATTTGTGGCATTTATCCTAGATATGGATTAATCATCTGCCACCAGTTTCTGATTTACAGTTTTGAGAGGTTAACACAAATGTTCAGATCACATACAGAAGTAACCTATTTTGTACAAACATACAAAAGCATATATAAAATAATTTGCATGACTCTCATGAGTGATCTACATTTCCTCAATTCATTATGACAGTTCTCTGTGGGAGTTCATTCAGTTCTTAAGCACTTGCATTTCAATTCCAACCATTTCCTGACTTTAAGCAATACAGTGAACATTTTGGGTTTATTTTTCTATGCAAAGTAAGAGAAAATAAAGTGGGATGGACCTTTCAAGGTTATATAGTCCAGCCTCATATGCCAGTAGGGTATCATAGTATTTTATATGTGCTTTTAATTTTCCTTGTTATAATATACATCCATTACTTTTTGCAGTATGTATGATGGATGAAAAAGAATATCTAATTTTCTTTACATTTGCAGCACGTTTTTTATAAGTTAGAAGACTAATATAAAATAATCACTCATACTTCTCATTTCTGAATAACTTGTGTTCTTTTAACCTCCCCTCATCAGTGACATTGCCAGAGATCTAGACATTTTAATTGCTTTTATCCAGCTTTGTTGAAGATCAGAGCCTCAACCTGAACACAGACCTGCAAATGATATATTGCCTACATGGAGCAGTGTCTTCAGAGTATCCTGCTATTTAGAAATCACTAAATTTCCTCTGTAGGAGTCATGTTACATAATCCTTGATCGTTTCTTTTAGAAATACTGCTTAGCTGTTTGTTTCCTTAAACCTTGTTCATAAAGCTGAGTGTTCTTGCCCAAACATGGATGCTTGCAGTCCTTGTTAAATAGCAATCCATTTTGTGTCACTAATGTTACTTGTTTTCTGCTGTCTTTACAACTATTTGGGTTAATTGTTCCTGTAGCACAGAAGAAATTAAAGTTAATTGAAGTTCTATAATGTTCTGGCTTCTAATCTCTTGCTTTAAAAAATAGGCGCTTATCCTGTCACCTGTCCCTGCTTCTCATAGACAATTGTAAATGTTGCTGACATTACTTCAGCCAGTATCATAGGCACCCAAAGGTGAATTACCCTGGTTTACCCCAGAAAATACCTACATTTATCTTAAATGTCTTCCTTTAGTGTAATCTGGGATCTTATATCTTTTGTTTGTTTGTTTGTTTTTCTGTTACAGAAGTAATCATACAGCTAGACAAGTTTACTCTTTTATTAAAGATAAAATCAAACATCATATTAGAAACTTTAATCTTTATGGCATCATTTTAGTAGCTTGTAATTCTCCTGATCAGAAGAATGTGAAAGAACAGTTATAGAATTAATTATTTGTCTTTCATCTATCGAGTCCTAGTTTTCCCCGAATGCTCATCTGACACTTTTCTATGCTCATTAACCCTGTGCTTTCTGAAATCCATCATTTTCAGTTTGTCACTCACCTTCCTGCCTGCCTGCCTTCCTCCTTCCCTTCCATTTCTGTCGTTTAGTCATCTTCAATGAATGTGTCCATTCATGGTGGGCCTCATCACTCAACTCTCCTTCAGGTTCTGCATTCTCATCCAGTTATTCCCTGTTGCTTAGAAGAAAATCTAGACAAGGCTCTTTTTGGGTTGCTTGCTCTACCTGTGTTTCATGATCTTCTTGACTTCTGCTTTCTGATATATTCCTTTATCTACTAGGATGGGAGTTTAACTCACCTCAGGTTTGGTGTTTATCATGTGCATAGCTACACAGACAAAGCTGTGAAACTCACATTATACTCATTGGCTATTCAGCCATACAGTTTGTAAGGTAAATATCTGATCATAATGTCAGTATATATTTGAACATTAAAATGTAACATATTCTTTCCCTGAACTTCACTGGACCTCTTAACTAATCTCCATAGATCTTAAAAGAAACCTACCTTGATTTGTTAGTATTTAGAAATCTTCCTTGTTAACACCTATGGAGTAAAATGGTGTGTCACCTTTTTCCCCTTTGTCTATTTTTCTGAATAATGGAAAGCTTTTATGTTTATGATTGATCATTTTGCAACTGAAAAAAAAAATACAACTAAATATTTTGATTTTATATACCAATATAAATTAGGAAAATAGATATTGTTGTATTGGAACACTCTAAAAGACTGTGCACGTGTCTCAAAAGTTTCAATTTGCCTTTTTCTTGGTTATATCTTGTTTGTACATCTACCTTTAAATATATTACAAAAAAGCTGTGCTTGTTGCTGGTAGTAAATATTAATAGTGCTACAATGTTACAAACTAGATATAGTACACTGTCCTCAGTTACAGTGTTTGGATATGCAAATAGTGGGTTCAAGGCAAGTAAATAATAACTACATCTTGGTTAATATACTTTGCCTCTACAGGTGTAACTGCTTTGGCTTCAAGTCTCGATATCTGAATAATAACAATCATTCTCTGACACAACGACAATTTCTATTATAAGTACCATTGGGATTGTATCTATATCTAAACATGCATATTCTGACACAAAATTTCCTTGGATAATAATGTATATACTAATAAAAAGAAATAAATAATCTTGAAGAATTGCCTCTGAGGTTAAGCAAAAACGTACCCAATACTGAATCTGTTTTTAAAGATATCTTCAATGCAAGCATGATGTTTTGGGGTGGAAAAGCTTTGAATTCACCCTTAGGATACTGTCTTGGCAGACAAACCAGGACACTGATACCATGCTTATTGCAAAAACATTGGATCATTTAAGTCCATTGCATAAGAAAGTAAGTCCTCGGGGTGTGTCTGTATTGTATTTCCAGCTGACAGAAAACCTGACTTATGATGATGTGTTGATTTGGAAGCATAACAGCAAACAGAAGAATTCCCCAAGGAGCCAAAAATGTGCTTTTGTTTGATAGAGGAGAAAAAGCTCAGACTGACATGTAGGCATTGCACTTTCTTATTAGAGAATCTCTCCATGACAAGGTACAGAAATCCCTGGAACTTTTTCCTGTACTTGCCTCTCACATTAGCTTTTAGAAAATTGATGAGGGAGAAAAATGTTAAACCATTGGAAAAAATCTCTGTGATAGAGACAGATTTGAAATGTGATAGAAGACTGTCCCGTAGACATTCTAATGTTCTCATTGCTTCTCATAGAAAAGATGCCTGTGACTATGTCATGTTTTAACCTCAGTTGTCAACTAAGCACCACACAGCCACTGACTCATTCCCTCAGGTGGGGTGGGGGGAGAGAATCAGAAGAGTAAAAGGAAGTAAAAAGACTCTTCAGGAAAGCAGGGCTCCAGTACATGTAACTGTTACTTGGGAAGATAAACACCGTAACTCTGAACACCCCCTGCTTCCTTCTTGTTTCCCCCGAATATATGAATATGGCCTCATATGGTGTGGAATATCCCTTTGGCCAGTTTGGGTCGGCTCTCCCAGCTGTGTCTCCTCCCAGCTTCTTGTGCACCTGGCATGGCATGAGAAGTTGAAAAAATCCTTGACTACATAACAGAAACTAAATCATAAGTGTATTATCAACATTATTCTAATTCTAAATCCAAGACACAGGACTCTACCAGCTTCTAGGAAGAAAATTAATTTTATCCCAGGTGAAACTAGGACAGCTTATTACAAATATGTGGCATATGGTTGTCCTTCAGCTGTCCATTATAACATATTTGGGCTTATTGCAAATTACCTCTTTCTCTAGGCTGTAAAGGATGGCAATTATGAGCTGAAATTCCCTGATGGTTTTCTGCATGTTGTTGCAGAGAGTAAAATAAAATAATACAATGTAACATGGTTTGCTGTAGCACTCACCTTTATAACCCTTAGGAATCCCCTGAAATGCTCCTCTCCAGCTATATGCACTCAATCAGCATATACTGAACTAACGCATATTTCTGGTGTCAACAGAGCTGACATTAAGATAACCATAGTGACTGAAAGCATGTGCTGTGTGAAGAATCTGTTGCATTTATTACATTATTTAGAATAAAACCCAGAAGTTCATTTTAAAAAAAAAGAAAAAGAAAATGTACTCAGTATAAGATTCAAGCCAACACTAACACTTAAACGTTTCTTTAGTGATAAGGAAATTGTCAGCAATTTGGATATTCAAATAGAGTTAAAATTCTGTTTTAAAATAATTAAGAATACTTGTTCTGATAGTCTATACGCCTTTCCAGAATGGTATGTTTCTATTTTTTTTTATGTTGATAATTTTGTTTCAGATTATCTTGAATAAACAATAAATATTCTGTGATTTATGTAAGGTGGTAAGGGAGTAGGAAAATGAATCATAAATACATTACAAAATTCTTATCCAGAGATAATTGCATGGGAAGTAGATGATTCACTCTTAACTATTGTATTAGTGACTACTATGAGGAAAATTAATACAAACCTCATTAATACTATGAAATCACATTACAATAAGTAAAAAAATCTCTATTGAGATGATAGCACTACAGTAAATTTATGCTGCTTCCTGCATAATTATCCTGCATATGTAATTAATATTGTTACAGCAGTAGCAGTTCTTTCTTTGATGGTCTGTTTTTCAGAAGCTTAATGACTCAAGTGGCCTGACACAAAAAACAGGCAACATCACCCTCAATCCACAGGGACAACAAAAAGATTAAATATTTTGAATCCTTGGTCTATTGTTATCTATTTGAATGTACATATCTTGCAGCTGAGATTTTGAGAGATTTATTGTTTGGTAAATCAGAGCTTGCCCAGAGTTTAACTTCAGGTTGGGTAAAAATGTATTGCATAATACTTGAACATTAATTCAGGGTGAAATAAAATGGCAAGAACTACTTTCCGTCCATTCAGCCCGGGTTGCTTGCTTTCCTCTTCTTCAGTGTTGATACAACTTTGTGCTTGGTACTGCTGTTTAGTAGCCATGCACTTGAAAGAAAAGTCTGGAGAGCACTCTGCTTTATTTCAAGAATGCTGTTACTGAAAGAAAATAAAATGGATATTTTAGCTGCTCTTGTCCTGTAAAGATGTTCTGAAAATTAAATTGAAAAAATGCAATTAATATAATATGGAAAGTAGCACTCTTATTTGCTGAAATCATAAACCTTTACTAGACATATGGGAAATTGGCTCAAAACCTGCATGGGATTGGATTCCTAAGGAAAAGTTGTGCTGCTACTCCTTGAATACAAGATTCATCATTCTGGTTTTGTTACGTCTAGATCGCTTTCGTCTTGTCTAAACAATGATTTAAATAGAAGTCTACAAAGACTGTTATTAAAACAGTGGCCAATATAAACAACTGCTTCCAGAATATCAGAACTACTGTATATGCATATTTATGATGATCTCTGCATAATCAGAAAGTGTGAAGTTTCCTACACACTGCAAGTCCTTTGTGGAGTTGCAGGCTGACTGTACATTACATTTTCGATAAAGGCAATGCAGTTTGGCTGAAACAGATTGAGTATTAAATCAACACAAAAACACTTTACGTTCATAATGGCTTATTTTCTGTAAATTAGGCCTTTCTTCTCTGGTGAATTAATGTTGCACCAGTATGGACAGCAGTGAAGTAGTAATATAACAGTTCTATTTTCAGCACAGCTTGTTGAATAAACTTAAATAGACATATGTCAATAAAAGGAACAGTTACTTGAAAAGGCAACAATTGTTAAGTTCTAGTAGATTTAATCAGATTTTTTTTTAATTTAAGATGATTACTTGTTTTGCCATAAAAGCAGGAAAACTGCAACATGCTAGAAAAGTACAGTATTCTCAGGACAAAATATTCATTTTTAAATTAATTCATTTCAATTTTTTATGTATAAATGACATAATGCATAAAGAAAACATGAAATTCAAAATTATTTTCTTCCACATAATATTTAAAACTAAGATATTTTTAAAGATAGGATCTGTTGAGAGTTTTGAAACTTCTTTCTTCTCAAGTACAGCTTCATTTTCAAATTTTAAACTCTTTATAAAATTTGAGCCTTTGCTTTCACAAAAACTCTACTAATAAGTTTGTGGCAATGGAGGAAATTTTAACATAGCGAGATAGCTGCAGAGTAGTTTAAAAGTCCAGTCTCTGTATTTCTGATGAAAATATATATAACAGAATGACATACAACTGCAGGATAATTCTTCCAAATGTAGCATGCTGCTTTTCTGTGTGGTTAGTTTATGACAGTGACAGTGCAAGAAAACTAGACAGAAGTTAGTAGTGACTATATGAGGAAACATAAAACAGCACTGTCTTGTCATTAACTCCTTTGCTAACATCAAAGTGATCATGCCTGAATAAAAGAGAAACTGGAGCCAAGGAAAATCCAGCAGTGACAGCAATTCAGCTGCTCAGAATTATGAGTTTCAAGCATGTTGCTCAAGTCTATATACCTTAGGATTCCTAAAAATAACCCTTCCTCTTCCTACACAAGTCAGGAGACCAACTTCTTCTGCTACATATCAATAAAGTAACATAATCTTTTGTAGGTTAAGGAGGGAGGTTCATAGAACAGTCTGAAGATTTTACTTCTCTTAAAAGACAACATCCTTTCCATATCTCAAAAGAACATTGATATTCTTCTTTACATGCCATTCAGAGTCACATTTTGTTTCCTCTAATCCTTTTGTTTATTATTCCTGAAAAGTCTCAAATTTCTATGACAATATAAGTAAGCTTCATGTACATATACAAGAAAATGATTTTAACTCCAAGAAAGGTAACAATAACATCACTCTGTCACTCTCATCGTGCCATTTTTTTAAAAATCATGATTATAAATATGTACATTTGACTATTAACGTATCTCATATGTTAATCACATGAAAGACCTGCTGGTCATCAAACAATATTAATTCAAACACTACATTCAGTTTCCTCCTACAGAAAGTAACTTGTCCAAGTAGAACAAAAGATTCAATTCTGGATTTTCATGTCTCTGATAATCTCAAAACTACTACTGTATCTTTTGGGAAAATTTAAATACTATGAGCAGTCAACAGTTTTCACAGATTTCAAAACATTGATGGAATATCTTTAAGATGACAAATTTTAAGTAAAACACGTCAGAAAAGTGTTAAAAAAATGAGAAGATGAAAAAAATATTATTTCCTCATATCAACAGTGTTAGTTATTAGACTAAGAACTTAAATTCTCTTTTCACTATATAAGTGTAACCTTGACTGAAAAAAAATTTAAAAAAGTAAAATGAAGGAAAACAGATTCTATAATTGTTATTTATCACTTCTATGTTAGCTGTGGAGATGCATGAGGAGATTTCCATGTCAAGTATGTAAGACACCTGCAGAAGAACTGAAATTATATGTATGTTTTGGAAACATTACTATGTTTGAGGGAAAGTAAAGAAATCAGACTTTATTTCTATTCACAGTATGATGCCAACTCTTTTTCCAAATATTATGCAATGTAGTACTTTTTTTTTTGTTGCAAAAGCTGATCAATATAATGAAGTTGAAGTTCAGCAGGTGACCTATATTCTTTATCTTTTCTCTCGCCCTCCTCCAAGAGATAAAGCAAGACACTCTGGTTCACTGATGAATTAATTCCCTTCTGTGGTTTATGCCAGGGCACATTTTCTTGTCTCTTAACTTTTGTGTTGAAGTACAGAAAAAGAAAAAGGGAATGGTAGTACCACTCCCAGACAATTCACTTGAAGCTGAATATTGCAGATAAGCAAATTTAAGTTATTTTATTGAGTATCTCCTGCTGTAAAATGTCAACTACTTTTAATGAGATATTAACTATTAGGGTAACTACTTTTCTGAGCAGAAGATCTGTGCATAGAAGACAAATTTTGTCAAAGAACTGGAGAATATATTTTTTTGCATAATAATTAGGCTAAACAATAAATGAAATGTAACTATATTAAACCCAAATTCAGGTCTTTAAACATAGATGATGAGTGGAGGTAGAAGAGACAAAATACACGTGGCTGTTTTTCCAAAGCATTACAAACCCAGACAGTACGAATGTTCCAGTTCAGTCTTCCAGGCCAGATACATCTTTTGTTTTACTAGGTACAAAAGATGGTCCTTACAGTCTGGGATAGCAGGTGATAGAAATAAACATTTCTGACAAAAGAAAATTAGTAAGCTATTCATGTACATGATTTGGACAAACAGTGTGAGATGCAAAACACAGCAAAGACACTCTTTGTTAGGAATCAATTATTAGATGATGTTATAACTCACTATGCTAAAGGAATTGTTATGGCAATGAGCAAATAACTGTGTCATGTTTGATTTATAAGAGGATGTGAAAAAGCTTTTCTGTCCCAAGAAAATTTTCAATTTTTTTGAGAACACCTGAGATTATGAATCCAATATCCTCCAAATACTTTGAGTATTGACGACATGTGTGGTAAGATAGTCACAATGGTTTTAGGATGAGTAGGTTCATATCTCTGGTCTCCTTTGTTCTGGCCCCTATTTTACCATCGATGAGTGCCTCAGACCACAAAAATCAGTTTCTTTCCTCATACGAGATCTTTTACAAGATAATGAATACACTTACTTGGGTTGCAGAATACCTAACTTCAGCTCCCTTGAGTCAAGGATCTTCCACACACCCACAAAGCACTGCAGTCACAGAAGTAACGGACAGACTTAAGAGAATCTACAGTTTAAATCAATCAGTCAGTAAAAGAATCAGTAAGAGAAGATCCTTTTTGACTGCAGAGTTTGCCCAGTGAAGGCAGGAGTATAAAAGGATACCAAGAATTCAGGTTTACTGCAAACCTACTTTCACTTTACTTGGTGTTCAAAGCCCTCTTGCCTCAGCAAAAGAACATGCAAGAGCACAATAACAATACTGAGAAATCATAGATTAACCATTCAAATATTTGTCAGACGTACTGTGAGAACCGGTTGTCTCTAAAATCCTCTTATTCACCTGACTCAGAAATGCAATGTCATTGTACACTGAATCACACCATCTTTCATCTGAACTACTACAATATTATGAAATCATAGAAATTACTTTTAAAGACTGTTACAGTGTACTGTATTTCTTTTTTTTTTTTTTTACTCTAAATAGTTTAATTATGCAAGATGAAAATTCAAGACTTTAAATTGTCAATTTTATCACATTATGCTTCAGCTAATCAGGAACACTCTGAACAGCAACTCTTCCATCTTCTTCAGATCTTGTGTGTATTCTGTATATTATGGCAACTTTTTTCTTCCTTACTAAAACTCCCTCGAAAATAGTTTCTAAAAAAGGTTACTTTTTACTTTTAAAAAAAAATATACTATGGTACTAATCAAAATTCACAGAAAAACAGCAGAATTTTAATTTTGCTTAAGAATCCTATATAATTCTTCTGATTCTTTAGACCTATAAGACACCCATGTTACAATTTAAGAAAAATCTGTCTTTCTACACAAAAATGTGTAGACTCTTCATGTCTCACAGCTTGAGAGAAGTGTCACACATACAATAAGGAACAAAATGCTTGCTATCCACTTTTAAAATCTGTTTGGACATTTATTTTAGCCATATCTAGCTTTCTGTGCATCTTTCTCAGAGCTGATGATGTTTGCAACAGCTGTGGATGTTCCTTGGGCATACACCAGTTAGAATTTATTTACCATACGCCAACCTATTAAGACAATGTAGTGTGTAAATACATGACAAGCCATCTGCACTAACCTGCCAATTAAAAACATATTTTAACATGCAAAGCAAATGGTCTAATTAATTTATATATGCATATACATGTACACACACACGTATTCACATACTTCTACATGTATACATAAATGCAGCTTCAACACAATTTTTTTTTTTTTTTTACAGAAAGATCTTTACATACTCTAATAGTTACCTTTTTGTCATTAGTATTGGATATATATATATACACCCACAAAATGCTGATAAAACAACCAACCACTGGGACTGCAGCTCATAGAAAAACATGAGGTATCTCACTGTAATAGAAATAAGGAAGCAGCATAAGTGGAGCAAGTCCATGCAACTTTTCATCGGTATAAGGGGAAAAAATGCCATTGCTTCAGTTAGAGAAAAAAATCCTTTAAGCAAACTGTTTGCAAGTCAGCATACACTATTCATATTAAGTCTAAACATTAACACACAGCTGAATTTATTAGGAAAAATCAATAATCCTAACACTAACATCCTCAGCTGGTGTGGGATAAAATAATCAGCCCATTATACTCATCCTTCAACATATGGAGTGGAAAAGTTTTCTTTGCTACAACTGAGAATCAAAGACTTAACACTGGGTAAAGATAACATTCAGCTATAAAATATGGTTCTTACGTTATGTTGTTCTCAGTGTCTGTTATCACAAACTGCTAAAGTCAGCAAATAAGCAGTAGAAACACTAATTAATGCTAATTAAGTTTAAGAAAAAAATATCAACAAAGCATGAGACCAAGTTCCTTCAGGAACTTGTTTGTTTCCCCAAAAGGCCAAGAAAGGTATCAGCTTATCAATCTCCTTCAAAACTATAACTTCCTCACCTTCTTTCTTTGGGCCATTCCAGAGGTGACTGACTTTACCCCATCCCTCAGCTCTCCCTGCAGTCAACTTCTCCCTGCAGTAGCTTCTGACCATCCTCCCATGATGCTCATATGAATCCCACCTGTGAGGGAGAAAAGGGGAATAAAAAGAGAGGGACCTGCATTAGACCTTATCTGCACAACCAGCTTTTCTGAATTAGGTAAAGAGATTGACCTGAAAACACAGATTAGCAAGATAAAATGTATTTATCTCTCTTTGTTCCATAACAAAATAGCTAAAATATACTTAATGGTGAAGAATCAAAGGTAAGGCTCATCTGTGTTATGCCTGCAGTCCTGTGCCCTTATTTTTTTTGTTAGACTGTTCCAGGAATATAGAACATCTACTGGAACTGCAACTCAGGCCTCACATTTGTAAGGGGTCCATTATAATACATAGGAGTAAAACAATATCATCTGCATTGACAGGATGGAAAGCAAGAGCACTCTGTCTCTTTTGCTTAAAAAAAAAAAAGGTATGTTCATTTTGTCACACTTGGCTTTAGAGATTATTTTATGATGGAGTAATACTCAGGAGAGACGGCATTATAAACCATGGAAAAAAAGGCAGGATAAAAAATGAAAGAAAACACCTACAGAAAACAGTCTTGTCACCCAACAATTTATTTATATTAACTTCAATAAAGTATCAAACACTATTTTTTTTTCTATTTTTCTGTGAATAAAAAATCAAAATTGCTTGAGAAGAAACTAGTCAACAGATAGAAGTAATTGCAATAAATTACTGAACCTAATGATCACATAGGAATATATCATTTTAGCTGAATTTCAAGCTAGTTTGGTTTCTAGAAAATAACATTTTTTAGTCCAAATACTATTAAATTTCTACATCAGTAGAAATGGATGTTTTTGTTGAAGTGTGATTCTTGAAATGGTTTCTAATTTCTTTTTGTTAGAGATCTGGTCTGCAAAAAAAAAAAAAAACCAAACAACAAAAACCCCACAAGTGTTTTCTATCTTTATTAATGGTCTTCATTTATTTCTATTTTTGTTACTGATAGTCTAGATACATGTTGGTGAACTGTAGACCTATACTGACCTTTATAAACATTTTTAGCGCAGGGTCATGCTGGCAGGTATATTGAGGAATATTTGGATGTGCTTAATGCAAGTAACATAGTCTGTCAGCAAGGAATAAAGTTGTAGGGATCTATTTATTTTTGATGGGACTATGACTCTGGATTGTATAGAACCATAGAATCATTTTGGTTGGAAGAGACCCTTAAGGCCATCAAGTCCAACCATAACTCACCCCTGGCACTGCCCCATGTCCTGAGAACCTCATGTCCATCTGTCCAACCCTCCAGGGATGGTGATTGTACAATATCTTCAGGCTTTTTCCATGATTTACCAGATCAGAAGAGGTCTACATATGAAATGATTCACAAAACAGAGATTGTTATTATTATTATTATTGTTGTTGTTGTTGTTGTTGTATTTTTTTTTAGGTAGTGGTCCAGAAATTAAATACTCCTTCAATATAGTGGAAATAGACGTGGGTGATGAAAGGGTGCAGGGAAATAAAACAAAAAAACCCAAACACCTCCTTTTATTGTGTATTCCTTATGTGTACACAAATAAATGAGTAAGCATTTTAACAAGGTGTCTCCTGAAATTCTCTACTTCCCTGATTAAAACTCTTACGTTTATTGGAACTGGCTTTCTTACAGGCACTGTAACACTGTAAATTGGATTTCTGCATATCACAGTGTTTATTATCAGCTTTGTGACATAATTCTTAAAGGTGACATTTTTCAGATATTGCAATATATTACAAATATATTTCTTTCCCATTTTGTAGTGAGTTGGCTGTCATATAATACACAGTATTAAAGACAAAAGGAGGGGGAAGAAGTGGTCCCCTTTTAAATTCCATATCTGATTCTTGCTCTTACAAACTGTCTTCTTAATCTTCATATTACTCTATAGTAATTTCCACAAAAGTCTGGCTGGTTTTTGGTTTTAGAAATGTACTGCAATTAAAAAAAAACAAAGACAAAATCAGAACTACACAACCCTGCAGTATGTGTTGTATTGCAGTTATAAAAATAGACTTAACACTAGCTGAAGGGTTGGATACAATAATATATTACGCTTTTTTTTTTTCCCCACAGTTAAACAATACATTAAATCTGCAGTTTTGCAAAAACAGATGCTCTGTAAATTCAAAAAAATATTCTGTGTACCTAGATGTCTTATATTTGACTTAAACTGTTTGTGGCCATGTCTTCTCACTTTCAAAGCAACGTTAGTGAGATATTTCTCAGTAGTAGGGATTGTCTTGCCCTGGGTGCAAATGCACTTGTATAATTCTGTCAGATTATATGAACATTTAATTTACTTGTTCCCAAGTTTGTTACTTAAGAAGCTGAGCACAATAGTGGGCACAGAGAGAGCAGGCTGATGGTTTTGCCCTGGTTGCTGTGTGCCAGTCCTCAGGTTCTGCAGAGGTGAAGGAAGAGAGGAGGAGAGAAGCACTCCTGAAGATCAGGTACCTTTCTTCAGAGTGGGAGACTGCTTTAAAACTTAAGAACCAATGACTAGTAAGACCCAAATATGTAGTACATGTAGCACAAATCCAGAATGATATTTTCTGAGAGGAACCCAAATCTTTTCAGAGAGGTGAGCATTGATAAATCCACCCTCCACTCCCTCAAGATATGAAGGAAAGAAAATGATGCTGCACACTGGATTAAGTAAGATGTTGGAGGAATAACTGTATTTTATACATGATATTTGAGTGGACTTAAGAGTGAGGAGATAATGAAAGGACACCATGAACACTGACATGAGGGATGGGTTGCAGATTTCCTCTCAAATCTTTAGTTTACTTCTGCCTGAATTATGAGTCCTGCATTGTCCTTTTAAACACATTTTCCTGTTGTGGTTTAGTTTACTTCCTAATAAAACATTAATTTAAGTGATGGGAAGTCTAATATAATTTCCTTTTTACAGGTGAGAATTGGTAGGAAAGGGATTCCACTTTGAAGCTTTAGAAACCTTCAGGTCTTTATATGACAGTATTGTAGTATTTCCCTGTAAAATATGATTAGAATTACAGGCTAACATAACTACAATTAATTCTGTCACACTGAGGTTTGTAAACCAGTTTCCTTTAAATACTTATTTATTATCTAAGCACTGTTGTTTAAGATCTAACTTGTCACATTTGGAATTGGAAACTCTTCCTCCAGCGAGACACAATTGTTATTTAAGATCTAACTTGCCTCACTGGTCACATTTGAAAGCTGTTTCTGTCTGCATTGACTCTATTGCCTTACTGGTAAATAATGCTCTGGCTCCATTGAAATTGCTTCAGCTTCTCTGCATTCTCTATGGAGTTCTGTGGAACTGAACTACATCCTTCCTCCCTTCTTGTTTCTCCTCCTCCTCTTTCTTTCCACTCTCGGTTTTAATTAAAAAGCTGAACTAAGAATTAACTCTTTTTTTCTTTTCAATTCAGATGGTTTCCAAAATACCTTTAATGATAGTTTCCTGGAATTTAGTTATTTGCCTCAAAACTAATTTCCACAACACACCATGTGAGCTAAATTGAAGCAAGCTTGCTATAAAATTTGTTATTTTTTTCTGGCACTAGCCAATGAAATCTTAGTGGAGCATCTCACGTCAAGCACTTACAAAGGAGATTAATTTCAGGACACTGAACAATTTCAGATACCTACTATAGCTGTGCAGTAAGGGAGATCCTTCCTAATAGACACAGTGTTCTGCTGTGTCATATTTAGCCATAGTACTGTTATCAATGCCAAGAGACAGACACATATGTTTGAAAAACAAATAGCATTTATTTTATTGATGTTAAAAGCAAAAAGGTAAACTAGATTTCAATTAAGTCAATAATTAAGAAACTGGGACATGAGCCTATAAACACTTCGAGGCGAAGAAAAATTTCTCTCCAAGTGGTTTCAAATTTTTTCTTCACTGACACTTTTTGTAGAGCAAAAGTCATGTTCTCATTTACTGCTTGATTTTACTGTAAGTTTATTTATTTATTTATTTATTTATTTTCTAATCAAGTTTAAAAATAAATTCAAAATGAACAGCTCTCTTACTGCAAAGGCTGCAGATGATGGCTGTAGATCATATCTTGGTCATGATACAAGCCTGATGGCTGATATAGGAAATTCAGGAGATGATATAATTTGTAGCTAAAAATACAGTTTAGATTTTAATTATTCGGTTATATTAAGTAATGGTAAATCTTAAGAGAAAACTAAGTAAGGGCATGTATATTAATTGCATCAGTCATCACAAGGTCTAGCAACAATGTGTGCAAAATTTCTAAGTGTAGCTGATCAGCCTACCAGATTGACCTCTTTCCAAAGTCATAGGTAGGACTCTGAGTCTCCCTAGTGTCTTGCTCCTTCATCCAATGGAATACACTTCCAGGAACGGAACATCTACAGCTTCTCTGGGCACGCTGTTCAGTGCCTCAGCACCCTCATTCTTTTTCTTTATTCAGCTACTAGAAATGAAAATTGTTTTTCCAGTGAATTAGGGTTGCTGCTAAGAATAATGCTGGTTTTTATTACAGAACGGAACATGCTTTAAAAGAATTTCAGAATTATTTGATTGAATTTTAACTTCTTTCACTGTCACTCTGATCTCCTTTCTCCTCTCGTAATGCTTTATTCTTCAAAATATTTATTATTATAACATACATTTAATCATATTGTTTCACTTTCCTTCTCATTTTTTTCCATCACTGCTCTCCTTTCATTCATCAACATTTTCATTCCTTAATGATCCTCTGTATACTTGACAATGACAAATAAAATATTGTGTAAGTGTATTAAAGTAGGCTTTGTATTCCAATGCATTTGCATTTCATACTCACCTGCTCACCTCATTTAGACATGAGGTTGTGGGCCCTTTTTTTTTTTTTAATTGGAGGAAGCAGAAATTCTGTTAACTGAGAAGAGCACTTAAAAGCTTTAAATAGAAAATGTGTCCAGAGATATTTTCTAGCTGATGTCCTGGAAAAGAAGATATTGTCTACTGTGAGGTGAAGATAAGGTCTAATAAACACCAAGTCATTTTCTATGTGTCTTCATTAAGCAGACAGGAAAAGTAGATGGAACCACCATTTTTTATTTATGAAATAAGATAGGACAGCCTTTTCTCCCCCCTCAATGGTTTAAGGTGATTTATTACCACCAGTCAACTCAAAGCCGTTGTTATAGAAATTACTGGACCAGACAAATGAAGAAAATATACTGGAAAAGTCTACTAATACTGGTGAAAGATTTCTTAGGCAAGCATCCCTTCTTTTCTTTGGCTCCACCAGGGCTGTTCATAATCTTAGACTGTGAGAGCAGAGGGTTCCTGGTTTTGCAGTTATCTTTCAAAGACAGAGAAGTAATGTATTGAAGATCTTCCTCAGCATATTGCAATATAGTAAAATTACTTGTTGATTTCTCATGAAAACTGGAATTGTGCTTTGAGCATGTGGTAACTATTTTATGGCTACTTCAGGCTTCATTGCCAATAGAAACATGTGATGATAGGTGAGAACATGATATAGTAGACTGCTAGATGTGGAAAGTAACATGTGAGACAACAAATTTCTTTGCTGGTCTTAAAAAGAGGACTGGGCTGCATGTCTTTTTCTGGGAGCTACGGACTCTTCTGAGATTTAATTCTGCTGAGATATCTTTTTTTTCTCTGACTTAACATCACCAGGAAAAAACAAAACAAAGAACCTTCCATGGAAAATGGTGTGAACTATAAACTGCAGCATGGAGTCAGGTGGCATAACATGAAAGAAGACTCCATAGTTGAGTCTTTCAGAAGGCATTTGTGCTCAAAACTGATACTTTTGAGACCAGAGTAAGGAAATGTGCCATTTGAGAAGATTAACTGGAAAGAACACCCCATTTTATAGGCAAGTTTAAAGTTAAGCCCCAGGAAAGGACATAGTCAGTGATATAATAGACAAGAAGAGGGTGGTCATAACATCAATAATTGAAATACTTTCTTAACACTTAGTAAATTCACACTGGTTATACACTATGCATCTTTAAGCACTTAAGAACCATGAAGACAAGATCATGGTCCTTTAACATAAACCAGGAAAAGCCTGCAGATTTTTTTTCAAAGCCTCAGCAGAAAACAAAGGTATAATGGAGTTATTCAGTCTTTACGCTAGACACAGAAGGGATTTAATCTCATCAGCCTAAAATACTGAATGAACTACTCTTCATGTATACAAGTGGTGTTCCCCAGTGCTCAGTATTGAGGCCAGTTCTGTTTAATTTCTTTATCAGTGATCTGGATGAAGGGATTGAGTGCACCCTTAGTAAGTTTGAAGATGACAATGAATTGGGTGGGAGTGTTGACCTGCTGGAGGGTAGGAAGGCCATACAGAGGGACCTGGACCAGCTGGATCATTGGGCTGAGGCCAGTTGTGTGAGGTTTAACAAGGCCAAGTACTGGGTCTTGCACTTGGGTCATAACAGCCCCCAGGCAGCACTACAGCCTCAGGGAAGAGTGGCTGGAAAACTGCCTGACAGAGAGGCATCTAGGGGTGTTGATTGACAGCAGGCTGAATAGGAGCCAGCAGTGTGCCTAGGTGGCCAAAAAGGCCAACAGCATCCTGGCTTGTATCAGGAATAGTGTGGCCAGCAGAACTAGGGCAGCGGTCGTCCCCCTGTATTCAGTGCCAGTGAGGCCACACCTAGAATACTGTGCTCAGTTTTGGATCCCTCATCATAAGAAGGGTGTTGAAGTACTAGAGAGAGTGCAGAGGAGGGCGATGAAGCTGGTGAAGGGCCTGGAGCATAAGTCTGATGAGGAGCAGTTGAGTGAGCTGGGACTGTTTAGCTTGGAGAATAGGAGGCTGAGGGCAGACCTTATTGTTGTCTACAACAACCTGAAAGGAGGTTATAGCATGGAGGGTGTTGGTCTCTTAACCCAAGTAGCAAGTGATAGGACAAGAGGAAATGGCCTCAAGTTGTGCCAGGGGAGGTTTAGATCAGATATTAGTAAAAAATTCTCCACAGAAAGGGTTGTCAGGCACTGGAAGAGGCTGCCAAGGGAAGTGGTGGAGTCACCATCCCTGGAAGTGTTTAAAAGGCACTTAGATGAGGTTTTTAAGGACATGGTTTAGTGCTAGACTTAGGTTAAGTTATGTTTGCACTTGATGATTCTGATGGTCTCTTCCAACTGAAATGATTCTATGACATTTGATACATGGAAGAACTTCATGACACATGTGAGGATGCATGGAAGGCTCTTGGCCTTTTGGTCAAGAGAACGAATTTACACTGCTTTGGTGTCCCAATAGGGGCTGGCATCAAGCCATTGCTTAGTAATTAGAATTGACCCAACCTTAATAAGAAAAGCAGAACTCTTGGAGCTTAGTCATTTAGAACATGAAGAACATCCCCTCCATCAGCTGTAGGCACATGTACTACATAATTATTATCTTCCTGACGATAAAGGATTGTTTAAGAGTACATTTACTAGTGCTATGCTTAATCTGTTCTAAAAGCATGAGCAACGATTCTTCTAGAGTGTACACTAGTAGTTTTCTGTGTGAGAAATATAAATGTGCTTATATTGCCTTCTGTCACCTGAAACAAATTTCTGCCCTTGACTCTTGTAAAGAAGATTTTCAAAGGCACAAAAGGTTGCCAGGAATGCAAGTGACTGAAGTTCAACACTGCATTCTGAAAGTGTTATCCCCTTGGTTACCTTCTGGTGCTCTTCTTCCTTTTACTCTATCGATTCCTTAAATACTACTTTTTTTTTTTTTCTTTTTCTTTTTCCTCTGAATTTTCCCTCAGCTTTTCTGTGTCTCTTTGATGATGACCAGAATCAAAAATAGTCTGGCTAGTGACATGCAGAGTGATCACCAATTAGATGTCAAGATGTAACATTTTCAAAACATCTTAATTAACTCAACTTTAAATACAAAATTTGAATATAAATTGTAAGTTTTTGTTGTCTTTTTTTTCCTTCACATCTGGAGAAAGGAATTAGTAATACTTCAGAAATCCAGTGGATTTTATATATTTTTTAGGTCTAATTGAAGATGTCTGCCATTTTGAAAAATTACCAACAGAAACTACCAATAAGAAAGAAAAAATATTTATTTTACTTTTATTCTTTCTACTTATTACTTCACATTGTGATTAATAGTTACTCCTAGCTACCACATTATTTGTACAGAAGGTTCAGTAAAATAAAAGAGGCAGATTTACTCTGGGCATAAGTTAAAAGCACCTTTTTAATTGAACATAGATTCACTCTTCAAGGAAATTAAGGACATTACTTTTAGCTGATGTTTTTTGCAGAGGGGATGATAGAAATTATTAAAAAGAAATCATTCACTTTTATAACTTTTTACTAAACTTCTTTTCATCTAGAAAAATGTAGAAGTAGTAATTAGTTTATATTTGAAGTATATGAAGTACCTGGTATTTTTTTCTGACATAACTTTAGAAATACAGGCTTCATAAGAACCTGAATATTCTCTTTCTATTATAATTTAGTGAGGAAAGGAAGGCAGAACATTCAATTTGTTTTGCTTGGGTTTAGATAAACAGAGTAATGGAAGAAAATACTTTTCCAATTTGAAAGGCCATGAATTTATCATATGAGGAAACAAAACATGATATTCCATTCTGGAGAAGACAACCAAAACAAAGGCGATTTTACAATCCAGTGTAAAAGCTGATACTGCCATTATGCTCCAGGGTGATTTATTCCATACATTTAATAGAACCTAGACCTCACCAGTTAGAAGGCATTTGATTCACTTGCCTACATTTTGGTATCCAATGTCATTTCAGATGCATCATCTCTCCTGCCTACTGAAGGATACAGTTCTTTCAAGGGTAGTTTGAGGCATCAATCTTCTTTATTCAATACTGGAATAAGTATCATGGACCATAGAAACATCTAAATTAAACCAGCTTGAAATGTAAACAGATGTGTCAGTGACCAATTTGTTTTATAGGGAATTTAATGTATATTATTATATACAGAATACATAATACCTGGTCTACTCTTTCTGAAATTCATAGGAAAACAGAACATAGGATAAGAGATAATTTATTTATTAATAACAGAAAGAAAAGGGTCTAAACAATTTATTCAAATTTGTCATACAGATGTTTTATTTTTCTCAGTGGAATCTAGTTTAAAATGGAATAAAGTAGTTCACAGATGGTATTAACCCTCAAAAGTTCAATGGCTTGACAGGCTTCAGCACTTGAATTCTATGCTATTTACTGCTTCTTTATGATCTAACTTCCATGTAAAATTAAAAACCTTGAAAGCAACCTAGCATGACATTCTTCCTAAGAATTACAAGGGGAAAAAAAGTGTGTGTGTTTGGTTTTGTTTGTTTGCTGTTTTTTGTGGTGTGTTTTTTTCCTGAACATGGTGTCACATAGAAGAGAGTCTTTGAAACTAGCCCTCAGTTTTTGAAATAAATTTTAGGTTTTTACCTTGGTGTATGGACCTTTTGTAAGGAAAGGAAGACTAAAAATGTATGTGCTAATAATAATCAGGATGCACATTCCTTTCTGACTATTGGAAGGATGGAAAATATCAGAAAATGTAGCAAGAATAAACTCTCTTGTAAGTTGAAGTGTTAACATTATCTCTTTAGGGATGACTTGTGTGAAAATCTGAATTTTCTGCTTTTAACTCTTAAATAAAGTATAATGTTAAGAGTGTTTAGCATTTGGAATGTTCTCTTCAATTTATTTCAACCAGAACAGATGGCCTGGAATGATGTTAATCTGAAGCTGTCTTTTAAATTACAACACTGATTGGAATTTCAGCACTGGACTGATTAGTACAAAGAGAATACCAGAGTGAAATAGGCAGAGAAGTCTTAGAAGAGCACTGAGAAAAAGAAAATTTAATTTCCAAAATATTATATAAGGTATGATACATAAGATATGATTTTCAGTAAATCTGTTATCATCTTTAATTAATAAAAGATGAAACAATATATCAGAGAATAATTTTTTTCTAATGTTTCAATCATATACTGAAAATAAGTGATTATTTGTAGAGAACAAGCTTTGAGGGGCAGTTTGCTTTATGTCCTAGAATGGCAATATCATCAATATGGCAATAAAATAGAAATTACCATGATGATCATTAAGGAAGGTACAAAATTAGTTTTAATGTGCCTCTGACTATGGTCACATTCCAGATACAGACTTCACATCTTTGACAGGACTATAAGATATATGGTGAAGGTACTTAACCTTATACATAACTCTTGTTTTGTTTTTGAAACTTCTTAATGTCATAACAACATGGAATTTATCAAATTCCTGAGTAATTTAATTGTATTTTAGCACTCTTATTTGCATTAGGCTATAATGCATGCCTGGTAGAATAAGTAATAAAATAAGTACATGTAATGAAAGCTCAAATCTCAGCTCATCTCCAGCTGTGGAAGGTGAAATGTTGTGTTGATTTCTCCCCAGCTCTCACTTGTACTGACTTCTATAGTGGCCCATATATTTGGGCACTGGCTGATTTGCCAGCAAGGGCACATTTACCTTGCCTAAGTATAGGCAGCAGGTGCCATCTGAGATTATATGGAAGCACTGAATATGCAGGTCTGTAATGACAGAGGTGTCTCAGAGATATTGTGTTACATATCCAGCATAGCATTAAAGAAAGGCAAGTGATGGTAGATGTGTTTAGGCATCTGAAATGAGACACTGACCAACAGGGAGACTGATGTCACCTCCATAAAAGGAAATAAGTCTATTTTAATGCAAAGAAAAGGTGAAACATGTGCAAAACCAAAATCACTATATTCCTTTTTTTACCCTGAACAAGTGCTAGCTTTCCATAAAGTGAGAACCCCTTTCTCACTTCAAACTCAAGGATAAAGAAAAGAGGAGAAAGTGTGGAACAAGGCATCAGCTACCTCTGTGCTTCTACAACAAGCTGGGATATCTGTGCTGTCTGATAAATTATATCCAAATTTAATCTAATTATCTTAGGCTTTTGGGTTTTTGTAGTTTTTATTTAAACAGGACATGTAGAATAAATCATAAAATATGTTCAAAAATACTCAAGTGCATCAAGCTGTTTGACAGAGATTCAAACTAAGTACGTCCTCTAAAGCTTCCTTGAAAAAGCTTTCAAACTCCCTGCCATTTTCCTGTGAAGTTTGGAATGAAAAGCAACCTTGAAATCTGACAACAATTTATATTTAAGGTTGAAGAAAGAGTTTTTTCACTGGAGGGTAAGTCTGAGTGAAGGAGGACAAGATATACCATGTCAGTTTATTCTAGCTTTCTTTTCCTGGATTTTTTTATTGTTGCTGTTTTTCGTAATAATATCATCTGTATTTTGATTGACATCCTTAAATAAGAATATAGAAGAGAAGTTATTAATTTTACTTCTGCTTTAGTAATCACATTTTGTGTGGTCATCCTCATAAATACCTTTCCAACTTACTGACTATTTGACTAAACCTCTTTTCCCTTCCTCAAAATAAACTGAAGTTTCTACAAGTCTGATGAAGATAAGCAATTAGATTACAACAGCTTTTATGAAATTATTAGCAGTAATATCAGAACACACCTTTAACTAGAGGGATGAAAATGGAGAACTCCATCATAATTGCTACCTTCCCACATATTCTTTACTTCTCCCCAGACTTCAAGGGTTCAGGATGCAGATCTGTAGGAAGACAAAGTTTCTCAGTTTGTCACTTACAGAATTACTTGTTTCATAAACATGTGCATACTATGTAGCATATTGTGAATGTGAAAAATGGGATTATTTGTGTATATTTAATAGCCAGATGGAATGGATTTGTGGAATTTAATAGTTTTTAATTGTTATACATTTTACATCAGGAGGTCCTGGCTCAATTTGGAAATACATCCTATATCCCTTCTGATGTGGAATAAAATGAGACATCAGTATCTGTATGTGTGACTTATCACAGGGTCATTGTACTACATTGGCAGAAAAGTCTTCACCATCCCATAGCATGTGGCCAGTGAACCCTCTAGTATTTTTGAGAACTATAAAATATAATATGTAAAAACTATTAGCAAGAAAGTAAATTTCTCCTTTAGACTGTATGTTGGGTCTGGCTGGGATGTAATTAATCTTCACCATAGAAGACCTCATAGTGCTGCCCTTTGTACTGGCAGCTAGAAAGGTGCTGATGACACACCAGTTTTGGCTACTGCTGAGCAGTGCTCCCACAGCATCTCTCCACTCTCCCCCTCTCTACCAAAGACCAGTAGGCTGGGAGTGGGCAAAAAGTTGGGAGGAGACATAGCAGGACAGCTGACCCAAGCTGACCAGAGTATTGCATACCATACATCTCCTCAGCAACAAAGCTAAGAGAATGGAGGAAGGTGGGAGGCATTCGTGTTATAATGCTTGTTTCCCAGAGCAACCTCATGCAGTCTTTACTTTTGCTTTATCAAACTGCCTTTATCTCAACCCACGAGATTTTTTCCCATCTTATTGTCTTCCCATCCTGTCCTGCTGAGACAGAGAGTGATAGAGTGGCATGCTGGGCACCCTTTTCTGCCAAGGCTCATCATCCTCACTGATGTATTTTTTACTGAACACTATTTTTTTTACTGCCTACAACCATATATTCTATCTCTCTAGATCGTAAGGATCAGGTAGTTTGGTTTGGATTTAAAATCATACAACATCGAGTTTCTTAAGATCGAATGGACATTAGAAGGCAACCCACACAGTCACCAGGGAAGAACAACAATAGCCACACCTTTTTTGATAGATTTGTTCCCCCTCAGTCTACCTATATTAATTCTAGCTTACTGCAAATTAATTATGCGCCATTTCCATCTGCAAGAAAGTTTAGATGTCTTAGCAGAAACTACAAATATATACAAGATAAAGAATAAAACAACAGAATTGATTTGCAAATGGTTCATCACTAATACAATCTTCCTGAACTTCCATAAATTTCACTCCATGGAATTATGCATAAGAATAATTTGTACTCATGTACTCATTTACTCAGGAATTTGTTTGGAGCACTGAAGTTGTGGAAAGACAAAATAGATATGAAATGAGGAACAGAAATATCATACTGCACATAATTGCTTTTGCTCCTAATTCACTGGCTTAATGTCGGTTTCATAAAAGCAATGATGAACTCATTTAGCATTATTGTGAATGTCATTAGTATTTCTGGAGGATTCTCATTCAGTATTAATTAACTCTGATCATTATTTTAAAGTGTTCGTTGTTATTTCTTGCTGTTACAGCTAGCTATTTCTTGCTGTTGTGTCATTTCTGGTGATATGCTTTTAAAATATTTCTTTGCCTAGTTTGAATTTCTTCATCCTAATTATGTATATCCATTTCTAACCAGTTTTGTTCTAGATAGAAAAATAAACTGACTTTTTATTAAATGAAAATATTTGAATTTTCCTTTTACATCATGGTCATTGGGAATTATCATATTTCCATTTTTTTTTTCCTACAAACCATCAATAAAATATAATGCATAAGGTACCCTTTTTATGATCAACATCAGAATAAACTCAGTAACTTCCCATGTCACAGATAAAATCCCTGCCATGGTAGCAGTTGCTTTCAGAGCAGAGGATTAATGCTCACAAGCTCTGTCACCTATCCTGATCTGTAAATAGAGAATAGTTTGTCTTCTCACAGTCACAAAGGGAGATGAAAAGGGAGCCTGAGGATTTGAACTTCCTGAGAGGGAACATCAAGACATGTCCTTTTAAATGAATACTTCCCTATGGACAGAACTGAATGAACTCCACCCAGTTTAACAGCTAGTGGTGTTGTTTGTGAACAAATGTACAATTTTTTTTTTTCCTTGATTTTAACAAAAAGGCTTAAGGATGAGTTATTTGTAATTACATTTTTAATATATCAGTGCATCTTGAATGAACAGAGATTAACATAGGAATTAAATGGGGTGTATAGCCTCATAATAACACAGCTATCTGAAAATATTAATGATATTTGATATTTAAACTTAAATTTTGAACAGAGTTTGTTTACACTTAACATCTTACAAAAAAAGTGCCACAGGGACTTTTTTTCCCCCCCCTTTAATTTTTCTTTAAGTAAGAGATCTTGAGTAAAGATGGTAACAAAGAATATAGTAACCTTCTAGGTGGATTCTCAATTTTAAAGTGAGAGAAAAATCTCACCTCTTATCTTCTAGCAATAGAGAAAATTGTGTGAATGAAAATGAGAAAGGAACAGTGTAAAGGAAGTTGGAGTTTGAAAATAATGGCAGGGAAATCAAGAAACATGATGGACTCTGCTGAATGATAAACTGGTGGTTGTTTTCAAGGCAAGTGTCATATAACTAAATCCTCTGTGCAACTCCTGAAAGTCAAGAAATGTCAATATTTTGCAGTAGATTTTATTTGCCTCAATTTTGGTTTTAAATTCTGTTTGTTTACTTCCACAGCTGTGCTTTTTTATTAACCAGCCAGATTTTAGTATTGATACTTGATAGAGGACAAGTCCAGTTCCTCCAGTCCTGATATTTCTAGATTTAAAATTTTGAAGCAGTCATTCAAAAAAATGCCTGATCTTATTGTTAACATTCTGTTTTGAATGTCAATGTGGAAGGGGTTGTTTGCGTTTTAACATAAATAATGTTATCTGTAACTGATAATCCTCTAGGGAACTCTAATTTGTTTGGACCTGTCCATTTGTAAAGAATTATATAAGGACATACCTCAGTTGATCCCACAGATATTCTCAGCAAACAAAGCATAATGTATAGTGGGAAAACTGTATATTTATATACATATATATATATATCTCCTATAAATTAGTGTGAGGTTTTACTGAGATCAAATGTCTTTAATTCGCCAACAGGGAAAAGAATTCATGTGTGTTTCTGCACGTTAAATGGTCTATGCTTTATGATTTCTAAGCAATGCTTAAATTCTATCATTTAGAACTTATAACCTGTTTTCTGTGGATGAGAGATACAATTGTGACCATATATTCCAAATCATTACAATGTGCCTGAAGTCGTGCTTATCTAGAGAAACTGCAATTCATTGTATTGACATTTTTTTAAATATAGTGACAAATTAAATGGATAAAGCAAATGAAAAAAGAAACCCCAAATCTTTAACACAATACTAAAGCTAAAATATTGAAACAAAACAACAACAATAACAAAACCAAATCAAAACCAAAACCAACCAACCAAATAAGAAAATAAGTGTTACTGTTTAGCTTCAATCTACCTGTAGTCCACATGGCATAATTACATCTGCTACAGTGTACATTTACTTCGGTGAAACAGCTTTGGAAATTCCTGTGCATGTAAACTATGTGACCCTACAAACATATCCTGAGTTAAAATAAGTGCTTTGGAAGAAGAAATGTCAGATTATGCATGATGCATGAAATTTTCAAATGAAATTGATGTGCTTCTTAAATATACTAATGCAATCATCCACTTTAACAATAGAGCATCATCTTAGCTTAATAGCATTTCTGTTCTGTGTCTCACTGTTAAGGGTCTATTGGATATCAGAGATTCTCATGTGAAACAATGCTCTTTTCCTTTATTGTCAAATCTCATTCCTTAATTTTTCTTCTAGATAAGAAGACATTATGGCACATTTTGGAAATTTGAAAGCTCTTCTTACCTTTGTAACATTTACAGAAATTTAATTTAGGTAAAAGTTCACCTCTTAATCTCACGTGAATTTTTATATAAATAAATATGGAACCAAGGTTTCAGGTTTTTTCTTTGGGTCAATAACTTTATATTGTGACATGTATCTGATTCTAATAACCAACAGAATAACACTTGTAGAAAATTTAACAAACTGCAGCTATAGTAGTTACCATAGAAACAGGATTAAAAAAGAGAAATAACATGTAGTATTGTAGTATTTTCTGCAAGAGCAATTGATATTACTAATACATGACATTAAAAGATTTTCCAATTTTGTGCCAGATAGCAATAAGCAAGATAATGGGATATTTTGTAGTATCATCTATATGTCAATATTCATCTTTATATCTGTATTATCTTAATCTATTTGTAATTTAAATACATTTCCTTTAGTGCAAAACTTACTTTGCATTCTGCACCACCAGAGATATGTATGTAGTTGAGCAGTAAATAAAATCTCTACTGATACATCAGTCAATGAGGAGACATTATATTCTCTGAAATCAAAGTACCTGATTTGTCACAGTTCAAGGTAAGACTGTAATGCAAAGAAAAGAGATTTTTGACCTATGAATAGAATAACATTATTTCTTTTAATTTTAAAGGTTGAGATACTTTTTAGAATGTAAAATCATTTGGATTATATCTTTAAGTAATTTCCATACTTGTTCTAAAGATTTGAGAGAATCTGATGTTTTCTAAGGAAAACACATAAACAAAAAGTACTTTTGTAATCTGGTAAAATAAAACACTGGTAACAAATTATTGGTAAATGCCTTGTGGGATTTTATTTTTTCTTTTAATAAGAGAATATTATATTCGAAGTACACAAAGCACATTAGAGAACCCACAGTCCTCCCAGTGTGTTGAAGTTGGAGCTCTGATCTTGCAAATTCATAAGCAAATGCCTAACTTTATTCCTACGAGTAATTTCACTAGATTAGGTGAGTCTATTCATTAACTTAATTAGATATGTATGCAAACTTTACTGAACACCATAAAAACTTTCTAATTTAAACGTGAAATTACATCTTTGTTCATGTTTTGAAATAATTTAGATTTTTACAAAAAAAAAAAAAAATTACAAAAATATACTGTGGAATTTTATTGTATCTTCAGTGAACATTTTTAACAGGCGATACATTTAGAAAATGTATTCTTTAAACACACAAGTCTTACTGACCTCACATTTGATATGTGATGCAAGAGCACAGTCTTATCATAAGCAGAGGACAACAGCATGAGCAATGCAAACTACATTTTTCACAAGGCAGTGAGGCAACACTGAAGGTCACAGAACAAAGTTGAATTGACTTTTTATTCCTGTCCACATCATCTGTTCCTCAAGTGATTTTTGTTTGTTTGTTTTGAGTTAAATGCATACTCATGGTTAAATGTTAAAAGTGCAGTTGTGGGAAACCTGTGTTTCCCTTTAAAAATACTTTTAAATGGAAACTTTTAGACAAACCTCCTGGTTTAGTGTTTGCTTTTTTATGATCTTTCAATATTTTAATCTGTAAGGTGAATTTATGCCTTCACAGCTGTGGATTTTTCTTTCCAACACACTGAGAGTTTTACATAAGAAACTGCGAGTTTTATGTAAAAAAGAGAGTCTAGAAAAGCTACCAAAAGACTAAATGTATCTTTTGTATTGCAGAGTGTTTGGCTATGACATATGTAAAGTTAAGATGTGAATAAAAGTAAATTAAAAGCACCCTGGTTTTAAGTTTGTTTTACATATTCATACTGAGCGTTGTTTTTAGTCTTATGGCAGAAACAGGGAAACATCATCCATTCCAAACTGAGATTCACTTGGAACTTTACTTGGAACACCTACAAAATACAAACAAAAATCTTGTTTATGGAGGCAGTAATGTTTTGGTGTCAGCTGAATGCGTGGTGGTTACAGATTTCACTCATTTCACCCGTTTTTCATAAATATTATTATTCTTCAGAAAAAATTTCTGAGAGCATTATAATTGTAGCACTTGATGATGGCAGATATCTTCAAGCTTTTAATGACCATGAGATGTACCTTACAGGCAGGATTAATGTAGTTAAAATGTATTCAGCTGCCTTAATTTTTTTATTTGTCTTGGTCACTTTCATTTTGGGAACATCTCTGGTACTAATTGGTTTCATATGTGTCGTAACTGCTGGTTTGCTGTGTTGCTACTATCTTGTTTCTGAAATAAGTACTAAGTATGTTTGGAGACTGCAGTTAACATTTTACGAACTCATGAAGCACTCTAACTTAAAGTACAGATTTCACGAGGTCCTTCAGCTTGAAAATCTATCAATCCTTCCCTCTTAATAAAAGAGAGTTGGCAGCTGTCCTGTTTCTGTTATTTTCTTGGCTCTATGAAAGAAAATGTAAAGGTTTTATTCCACGGTTTCTGTATTTAAAAAGGCAAATATTTTCTTCTACAGGACTTGTATTTTTTTTAAAAAAATGCATTTAAATTTCAAATTATTTTACTATTCAACAATATTGTGTTTCTTTTATCCAGTATCTTTTGATGTTTTACTACATGGTTTCTGTTCCACAGTACATTTGAAGTTTAATTCTTCTTGCTGTTTTGGTTTGGTTTGTTTTGGGTTTTTTTGTGTGTGTTTGTTTGTTTGTTTTTCACACAAGCATCTATGTTCATTGTGTGTTCTTCAGGGCTACTGTAAATGAATGCATGGGACAAATTAAGAGAGATTTATTTGGTACTGAAATATTCAAATTTCTTGAGTACAATGGTACCTTAGTCTTCAGAAGGACTGGAACAGCTATGTCAGTCTGTGTATGGAACTACTCATTATCTTAACCTCAATCATTATGGTTTTAAGGCTGTTGTCATCACAGCTCATGCATGTGTGTACACACATAGATTCTAGATTCCTACATGTAACTCTAAGTTCCAGTAACTTCAGTGCTGTGCAAGAACTATTTTACAGAAACAGTGCTTCCTCATTTTAATAACTATTTAATTCTAGTTTCCATGGAAATATTTTGAAGGGAAAAACTCTCTAAATAACTGCCACTGGCTACTTAAAGGTAATGGAAAATGTCATGCATGAAATTATAAACTGGACAGAGGCAGTTACAAAACTGACAAAATGACTAGAATGAGTTATTTGAAATAACATGCAAATGATATTTTAGGGAAGAAAAAAAGTAATAAAAAAAGAGAAAATTGGTCCTACAAACATTTTACACCACAAAGCTTGTCAGGCAAGAAACAAGATGGTCATTTGTGTTACATAGTTTTTAACAACCAAATGTCACTGTTTAAAAAAGTCTGAAGGTTTGACTTGAAAACATGTTTATTAGCATTTTAAGTTAAATGTACATCTGAGGGTTTGTTTTGTTTTGTTTTTTAAGAGGTTTTATATTTAATGGCAGTTTTCTTTAATAAGGGAATCTGAAAAGCACGCACAAGACTTAGCACTAAAACTTACTCTAAGTTTGGGAAACTGCTTGTATTCCTAAAATGAAGGGAAACTGTTTTATCTGCATGATCCTTAGAAGTCTTTGGGGCACATGACCCATGCTGCACTGTCTCTGGCAGCACTGCATCTTCCAGGAACACCTGCACACCCCACTACTCCTTGATGGCTTGGTATATTTGAGAAGGTAAGAGTTGTTATACTACTAGGCTTTACTTGCCTGAAATTCAGTGATAATACAGACAAAGGATCAAATATTTGTCATATGACTCTTAAAAATCAGAATAATCGAAAAGAAGAAAGAACTGCAAACTAGTCACAAACAGTCTCGCTGCTTTCACTCCCTTCAAAGCACCTGTGTAGCAGCAGGGTACCGGTGTTACTGCAGGCGAGATCTGGCCAGCTGAGGCCAAACTCCACCAGCAAGAACAGCGTGAGACATCATGTCACAGAGATGCAAGGAGAGGCTTGATGTGCTGTGTGCATAGGGAGCAAGACTTAAAGGGTGGGAAGAGTTCTCACAGGATCATCTCTGAAGATGATGCTGGAACATCTATCTGGTAACTTAGATTAATACAGGTTTTGTGTGTTTTGTGACTAATGTTCATGTTAAATTAAGCAACAACATTCACTTTGTCTTGTATTCACCCTGGAACTTGTTTAATATATATGCCAAAGACCTCACTCTTCAGTAATTATTTGGAAAAGCATAACTACTTGGTGTACAAGCATTAATCAGAAGCTGTCAGTTTATGTCAAAAAGAGCCTTTGATGACTCTATCACAGGATCCCCATGATCATAATTTTTCAGAGCAGCCTGTATTTATAATATCAAATTAGTTTTAATATTTAAATTCCTGCAATGTTAGCTGGATTTTTTTTGTTCTTTCAGTTAAACATTTTGTTGTTCAACTAAAATTATCGTGGAGCATTTAAAACTATAATATAAAATTGTTTTGCTTTGCTTAATAGGATTGGTTTAACTTCAGGGAACTGTCCATAGAGTTTTGAGTTCCTTAAGTATAAAAAGCCCAATCATACTGCATAGGATTAATACAACTGGTAGCTCCAGTGATCTGTAGACATGGAAACACCAAAATCAACCTCTTGAAAAAGTCTAACATTGAAATCTTGATGAAATAATAGTTCAGAAGTAAATAGCACAGTCTTTAGACTAGGACTTTATTTTTGAAACCAACAGCTATACAACAGTGCCTAGCAAATAAATTTCACAGTGAAGTTATACTACTGAGCAACCTTAGTTATTTGTAATTGTAATAGACAGTAGGTTTTAAGTCTAAGTGTTAAGGAAAGCTGCTAGATACTGTGGACCTTTGACCAAACCAGAAACAAGACTGAGCTCCCAAAATGCAGATGCGTATGTGCACATACACATGAATAGGGATGACCAGACACTCTGATCAGCACAGGGGGGTGTAATGCCCTCACATGCACCCACGTAAACACTGAAAACACTCTCATACATGTGAGCACAAGAGGTCTAATCTCACCCCTGTTCTCATCTGATTGGATCATTTTTCATTACTGACACATGCATGGACCCCTTTGATCCAGAGGCACACCCACGTGTCCACATCATTTGATATTAGCATGGGTCCTAAGACTGCCTAATGCTCATGGTCAGATCCTAGGTTCAGTCTTTGCACAGGTCCTAGAATGAGAGCTCAATATGAGAGCACATGGGTCTCCTCCTACTCACTGGCAAATCCAGCTTCAGTTGTGAATTGTGCACCCACCCAAACACAGAAAGCATAATGTAAGATGACACAGTGAGGGCTAGGGAAGGAGTTGAACAAGAAGGCAGAACAACAGTGTTGATGAAGTAAGAGCTGTAGCCAGATAAGAGTACTGGTAACAGCTTGTAGAAATGATACCAACCCTTTTTACTCTCCCTTGTCCACTCCACTTTCCAAGACTTGTTGCATTATTTTTACCTCTTCTTTGGAGACAAAATAAGATATAGAAGTTCATGGGTCAAGATCAGGACAGGCAGATAGATTACTAAGTACCACCATGGGCAGAACAGCCTGTACTTGAGGAAAATTAATTTAATTTATTGCCAGTTAAAAATAGAGTAGGATAGTAAGAAACAAAGACAAAACTAAAACCATCTTTCCCCTTTCCCTTCCTTTTTCCTAGGCTCAGCTTCACTCCTTTATTCCCAACTCTTTTACCTCCCCACCCTGAGCAACACAGTGGGCTGGGCAATGAGACTGTGGTCAGGCCATAACAGTTTGTGTTTGCTGCGCTTTCCTCCTCATCCTCTTTCCCTGCTCCAGTGTGGAGTCCCGCTCACGGGACACAATCCTTCATGAATTTCTCCAGCGTGTGCCCTTCCCACTGGTTGCAACCTGCTCCGGCATGGGTCCTTTCCATGTGGTGCAGTCCTTCAGGAGCAGACTGCTCCAGCATGGTGTCACAGGCCCTGACAGCAAACCTGATTCTGGACAGGGTCCTCTAAATAGCCACTGCTCCTGCATGAGCTCTTCATGGGCTGCAGCTTCCTCCAGAACATGTTTATCTGCTCTAGTGTGGGTCCTCCACAGGCTGCAGCGTGGATATCTTCTCCATTGTGGACCTTCATGGGCTGCAGGAGGACAATCTGCCTCACTATATACCACACCTCAGGTTGCAGGGCACCTCTTCCCCTCCTTCTGCTCTCACCTTGGTGTCTGAAGGGCTGTTTCTCTCATTTTTTTTTTCTCAGTCCTCTCTCTCACAGCTGCTGCACAATGTTTTTCACCTTCTCTTAGATACATTATCACAGAGATGTCACTTGCTCAGTGTCAAAAAGTGGTTTAGAATTGGATTTCTTGGTTAATTTGAATATTTTTTCTCAGTGTTTATGATATATCTGCAGTCTAAGTGAGATATCATTATGAAATCACATAATCTCTTGTCTTTCTTGCACAGATGGTAAGAAAATTAATGAGGATTATTGACCTTAGTTTACTTTAGCAGAACAGCTAATAGCAGTGAAAAACAACAGCTAAAATTATTCAACTGATGAATAGAACTGCATTCATTTATAAACGTCCTTGAATACTTACTATACATTTAAATCGCATAAAACATTTCTGCAAAGAATATCTATGAGTAAGACAATAGTATGTTTATCTAGGGTTTGCTTTCATTAATATCATATACTTAAAATGTAAAAAAAAAAAAAAAAGTTGAAGTTGAAAATTAATTAAGAATTAAATAATAAATAATAAAATAACAGTCCAAAACACTAAGAGACAAACTCTCTAGTTATATAAATTTATACATGCATAAATTTATTTGCACCAGTTAGGAATCTGGTTCTAGTTAGCCAAACATTTTGGGTACATAGAACAGAAATTTGTAACAAGAACCCATTGGATAGGCTAGCAAAGACATTACTAAATAATGTATGATGTCCTTTTTTTTAAAACAAAGTCCTTCTTCTAACTAAAGGAAGCCGAAAAACTCTTAGAGTTAAAGCAAAACATTTTTTCCTGTAGATATATTGAAACAAAAGAAGCAAACATGTTGACTATTTTGGTCTTTTTATGACTTGCTTTTTCTCTTCTTGGGGAATTTTGTTTTGAAAGCTTCAAATAAATCACTTTGTACTGGAAAACCATTGATACTCATCAACCAGATAATTGATTTGGTCAGTGGCATTTAAAGCTTTTCAGCTTTTCCTTTTGAAGTTCATCAGTACAAGGATTTCCCTAATGCAAAAGCTCCTGAAGATGATTGTGAGGCTATAGATTACAGCCTCTTTTTGAGAGCTACTGCAAGAAAAAGAAAAACGTTTAGGATCAGCTAAATTAACCCAGACAGTCCCCAAAAGAAAGCACTCAGAGCCACTTGAAATTGCATTGAATCTTAATGACTGTACATGACAAGGAAACAAAAGTCTGCTGGCTATCTTTGAATCAGCCTCTTGATCTTTGGTGTTTGATTGCTGATGTTTTTGTTTTTGTGTGCAACTAGTCTACTTTTGAACATTATTTAAATTATATGTCTGCCAGGAGCAGGTAGGCTTTTGTTTATAAGGAAAACTTTTTTTTTTTAATCTTTCCCTCACACAAAACTCATCTTTAGTAGTATGTTTTCCATCTTCTGATATTTTTAGTATTCTTGTTAAAATAGAGAAAATTAAATTATTCTTTCTAGGTTGGAAAACTGCCCTAGCAAGTAGAAAAATGGAGAAAGAGTAATAAAAGCTTCAAAAGGATCAGTTCCAGTGGTGTTTATAACAAAGATAGGGATAAGAAAACAAACAAACAAATTATCCATTCTACATGTGCATTTACCAAAAATCCTTTCCAATCAAGTAATAGTAAAAGTCACAGGATCTGTTTTGTTTTGTTTCAGGTTTGGTGGTTTGTCTTATTATTTTTTTCCCTATTAAAAATAACCAGTACAACATCTGTTTTTAACAAGATGTGCTAGATACAAAGAATTGTTAGAGAATCTGGAGAGAATATGCAAGGACCATTTTATAAAAATATTTGATAATTTTTTTTTCCATTTTGAACACTAAAACAGATTTATACATCTCTAAGTGAGTTGTCCATTTCTGATTCTTTTATGGTAGACTTCATTGTAAATGAGAAATGAAATGTATCCAAGCTTCAGTCCAGCAGACAGTGATTTTGTATTGAACAAAACCACGGGTGAGGGAGCACTACTTTTATCCATGAAGGAGGACATTGGACATGACTGTTAAAGCATTATGTGCTGCTGATGTTATAAATGAAAATTACTAAATTCTATTTCATGCCAATAACATTGCTATTTCAATGTTAATAATATACAACTAAGAAGGTATTTTATATACACCTGCTTGTGTGCGTGTGTGTGCATGTATATGCTTCTAAACACCATTAGTATGTAAAGGGAACTATAAATGATATTACAGTAAGAATATGTGTAAAAGTGACTAGTTACAAACCTGTAGCACAGAACTTTGACATTAAAAAATAGCAGAGACATAGAAAATACTGGAATGGAATGATAACAGCATCCTCAGGCTATTCACACACATGACTAATTACTGATATAAAATTCTCTGCCAGCCTATTGAAGCCACTCACATCTGATAGCACAGAAAGTCTTGCTTCAGTGTGGATATATACCAGAAACAGGTATTTGTGCTTGCACCATGATTCAAAATAAGACAAACCAAACTAATCATAACAGTTTGAACTAATAGAAACATGAGAACTAATACCAGAACTGATCCTATACAGAACTGTCCTCTATTGTGCAAATACATACGTACATATTGTTTTATTATCACAAAAGGGAACTGGTTTATGGTTTTGCTTATTGTGTTTAACTGATCTGGTTACCAGTCTTCAAGGACTGGTTGTTAAATCTGAGTGCAGCACTAGCTAGTTGAATGCTGCCTCCAGTCCTGCTTGGGGAAAGTGGGATGAAGAACATCAGAGAAGAAAAACAAATGTATAATACAACAGGTGCTGCTTTTCTCTTGTTCTGCTTCCAAATCTAGATATGTCCTTGCTTCTAACAATACTCACCTTCTCCTCCCTGACCCTGGCAGTACAAACAGTGAGCCCGTGCTCTGCTGGTGTCTTCCAGGTGATCAGACATTGCCCTGCTCACCTCTGTGGCAGGAGCAGGTCCAGCGACACCTCTCCTCACTGAGGAGGATAAAAGTAGGGACTCTTTGTGGAAGAGTGATAATGGGTTTGGTTTTCCTAAAAGAAAAGCAGCAAGTACCATTGGAAATTTGTTTGCATTCAAGACAGGTTGAGCAGTAAGGAAAGGTGTGTTGAATACAGAGGCTGTATTTCACATCCTCGGGTCCAAACTTGGGTTTGTCCCTGCAAAATCACACCCACCCTCGTACAGGTTTCGTGGCATGTCTGTGACCCCAAAAACAGTTTGTTGTCCTACCACCCCTAAATAGATATCTGCCTTTAGAAACACTGTGAACTTGTTCTAACTAGATCTACAGAACTATCACACAATTATATGAACTCCTGAAATTATCCTTAGAATGCAAATATTCGAACCTGAGAGGGCAAGCACTCCAAAGTATCATCTAGATACATAATTCTGTACTTGGCTGGTAAAAGCCTTTCAGGTCTCAGATTTTCCTCATTTGTCTATTGCCAAATGAACCAGTCATGTTTTCACTGACATATCCCAACAGGTGATGCCAGAAATTGCTGCTTTCAGTTTAGGACAAAGTCTCAGATGTCTAAAAATGGTAGCAGTATTACTACTACTATTTATCACCACTTTTCTCCTTCCTGCATATTTTTAAATAAGCAGACCATTTGGAGATAAACAAAAAGAAAACCTTATCATTGACATTTAGAAGAAGATTTGGAGCTTGGATCTCTGCTATATTCTATGTCTGACATGTGGAGAATGTTGGGATTTCTGAGGAGAAGAATTAGCATGTCCCTGCTGTGAGTCCTACCTGAAGGAGCTCAACTCTTTAAATGCATTTCAATTCAGATGCCTGATTTGGAATTCCAGATTCTAAACTGCAATCAGAGTGGTAAAATATTGACCACTGCTAAAACCCAGCAAACTTAAATCTCTTTGTAGATTGATTTTGATCTGGATAAGGATTCGATTTTTAATAGTATTTCAGTGTCTCTCTCCCCAAATGTGAGACAATAATTCAACAGAAATATCTGTCAAGCTGAATTGTCGTAATATTTGAAATACAAACTTAATTGTGTGCCTTTGTGTGTTTTATCAGAAAAAGTTATAACAGAATATACTCTATGTTGTAGTTGCTTCTGAAACATTTCAGCACACTTTTAGAACAAAGGTACATTTTGCTCTTGGTGTTTTCTTTGCATCAAAAAAAAAAAGGGTCTTCATTAATAAATACTCTATTCTTGAACAACACCGTGGCATCCTTTCTGGTAGGAATAATCTATAACCACCTGTAGCAGAAATAATCCTGTTTTATCCAACTGTAGGATTACAATCAAGCTCCTGAAAACTGTAGTTACTAGAGATTTTTTAAATAGTCAATGCAAATAAAAGCATTAGAGTGCATATTTTCATAAGCAATTGTGTTTAATGATAGCTTTGCTGAGTACCAGAGATCAAAATTGAGCTATTGTTGTTCACATGGGTTTTAGTAATCTCGAGATTATACTAGTGGCCAGTATCACCTTTTTGAGTTAACTGAAAACAATGACTTTGTTGATAAGAGCCCTTACATTTTATTATTTATATAATAGTGGAAGAGGATTGTGAAGACCTCTTTAGAGAGGATGGAGTTGCAGAAAATATCTTAGAACTTGAACAAATTGTCTGCTTTCCTCTTTTAATAGTAATAACACTTTTTTGTTGGGTTCCAAACATGTGTAACTTCAGCAGTTTTCTCACTGAAATGCCCAGGTTGAAGGTGATACTACTTCTCTTCTTCTTTATCCCCAAATGGTCATCATTATGGGAAAAGCAAGAAGTTTAGATTTTGAAAACATTATTGAGTTTATTCACTTTTCCCATTGCTTATGTCAGGGGCAGGCATGTAAAATCCTATTGCGATAAATTTGATTCACAATTGCGACTGAATAATCATTCAAAGGAGGACAGCAAAAGGCCAGATGTTATGGTTTTGTATGCTATGGGAACATTACGTAGAGCCAGCTGTATCAAATAAATATAGGGTGCTTTTATAACTCTATTGTTCTCCCATATGTTTGGTCCTATATGCACGTAGCTGAATAATACACAACTTGAGCATGTGTGACAGTTTATTTATGTGTGTACCAGTTCTGTCCACTTTCAACAAAAAAAAGAAGTAGCTTAATTGGGAAACTTTGCAGCTGGAATCCTTTGTTCCATTCTGCTTATGTTTCAAAAAGTAGAAAATCCTAGCAAATATTGACAATATTAAAAGGTTATTCTCTTACTTCTCTTTTACAAAAAGCAATGACAGAGTTTCTGGTAGCTTCTGAGCGTTTCACATAGTGGCAGAACACCCTATGTTCTTAAAATTTAAGAACGAGAGTTCTTCACTGAGTTACAATAACAATAGTAATTGTATTAACATATATTTTTCAGGATATATTTTTCTTCCTCTTAAATGTTTCTTAAAGTAAAACTACAGGCAAAGAGAGTGTCAGTAAACTGTGACAGCCACAGTCTGAACAGAATACTGACTTTGGTGCATCAAGTTACGATACTTATGAACACGTGTTCTTTTTTCCTGTTGTTTTTCCCTCAATCAAGTCATGTTTAACTAAATTCCCAGGGGAAAAGTCTGAAGCAAAATGTCGCAAAGTATAAAATCAGGTGAAAAAACCTCTTAATGAAATGAAAGTCATAATCAGTGTGTAACTGTATTTCTGACTTTGTGGAATAATAGGAACTACTATGTCCTGCAATGGAGGATTTACCATAAACCTGGCCAATTGAAAATGTATTGTTATGATTTTAAAATTGATTGCCATTAATTTAAATTCATTTGTTGCCAATCATTTTACACTGTAACAGTCAAATCAACACAGAAAATGGTAACAGAGATTTCCAACTCTTTTGATATCATACTATTTGATTAGTGTGAAACTTGTTACTGTAAAATATTGGGTGGCTGGATGTGCCCAGCATATGAAAAGGAAAATGTTACAGAATTCCAGAGCCTTAAAATTCTTGCCATGCCTGCAAATCATCTACAATTGAAATTCAGGGTACTTTTCACAAATTTAAATCCAATTTGAATTGCTAATTATGTTTCAGTTTGACTCCATTCTAATTTAATTGTTAGTGCAAACAAAAAAATGATTACTTAAGAAATGCATATTCCAGAGATTAGCTGGTCAAATAAATCCAGTAACATACTTGTATTCATAATCAGTGACACAATACACTGATATTTAATTTGGCATAGATGTTCTTCAACCTCTTTCTCCTTTGTCTAGATCAATATTATCTTTATGACAGTTGCAGTTAGATGAGAAGGTGTTAGTGTTATGCGTTTGATGTGATCTGCCTTATTCTAGACAGGAAAAAAAAGGGTATTGGGGATTATCCATTTTTTGTATCCTTGAAAAGAAAGAGCTCTCCTTTCAGCTTCATTTTTGCAGTCATTATCTAAAAGCTACAGTTCCTGGATTCCTTATCTAAACTGAGAAACAGCTAAGCATTTGATTATTAAACTATGAGGCATAAAAGGTTTTAAAGGACTTTACATTTTAGGTAATTGAAGCCTTTTGGAATAATAAAATTTCACATAACAATATTTCACATTGAAATATACCCATTTTAGACCATGCCAGTGAGGGTCCCAGACCACTGGAACAGGCTGCCAAAAGAGGTTGTGGAGTCTCCTTCTCTGGAGACATTCAAGACCTGTCTGGACACATTCCTGTGTGATCTACTCTGGGTGAACCTGCTTTAGCAGGTAGGTTGGACTAGATGGTCTCCAGAGGTCTCTTCAAACCCCACGCATTCTGTGATTCTGTGATTCTCTGAAGCATTTGGGCAAGTGGCTTCCTCCAGCATAAATAAATAAATAAATAAATATCTGTCATTTGCAATAATTATTTGCATAAGGTTTCTGCTCAGACTTGATGAAAATAATAAAAGAAAGGAAGATATCAATTTGTTTGTCAATCCTAACCGTTATTACCAGAAAAGCGGCCCAGTTCTGTACACCTCACTCTATTCCCATGTGCCAAGAATGTGTGAAATTCCGACCATGAAATCAGCATTTGGCTGATGTTCTTTAATGACTGCACAGGAGCATAGTTTATCACAAAAAAAAGTCTGTAATAACTAAAGTAATTACATTAGCATTTTGATAATAACTTTAGATATATCACATATATTTAATAATTCAAGAAAAACATGCCAAATAGTGATATTATAGAGTCTGCAACATTGACTTTATCTGCAAGACTCTGGTTTAGGCAACCAGTAGTTTCCAGGAAATACAATGAATACTAATTAAGTTTTCAGATTGTGCTGAGACTTTTAATATGTCCTATGTTTTGGGGAGGTATCAGACTAGTGTATTTATCCTTAATTAGCAGAAATGTCAGCTGGTAGATGAAATGAGTATAATCTGATGCTAATCAAAATTTAATAATCCCTTCTTATTATAAAGGATTGTCAGTAGGGAACTGAAATTCACCAATAAGGTTGCTCAGTAAGAAAGTATTTTTGATTAGAGAGAGTAATTTTCTTATTATGCAAAATAAACTTGAGGGTCAGCAGATTAACATACCATTCAAATGCCTAGCTATTCATTTGCAATTTTGCAGAAGTTTCAAAATCTCAATGGAAGTTTAAAGGTAAAAAAAAAATTATTAAATACGCATACAAAACAAAACTCTTCTTAGTTTAAGAACATTGTTTGTTTGTTTGTTTGTTTGTTTGTTTGTTTTAGCAAGTATTAGTGTAATCCTTGGAAAGTTTTTATGTGTAGAACTTGTCTTCACTTGAAGTCTATAATATGTGATTGTATTTTTGCCGAGAAAAATGAGGTCAGCTGCAAAATTTGTATGAGCTTAACTGAGGAATGCTGCAAATGAAAATGTGCCCTTCCAGTAATGTTGTTTAAAAATGGTATTGGAATGTGGAAGATTTAACTTCAAAAACTAAGTTTTGAAAATTTTATGATATTTGATAGCAGAGAAAAATATAAAAACCATCATAAATATAAGTTACAAGTTTTATCAGATTCTGATTTTGGCTTAGAGGTATACCTGTAACAAAATAAAACCACTGGGGATAATGAATTTTGATCCAATAAACATTTCCTGACCAATAAGAATAAATAGCAAAATCTTCAGCACTTCAAGAGCTTTCAGTAAACCCTCATTTTAATTTTAACATACCTACAATAAATTTTGAGATGAAAATACTTTGCTTTTATTAAACCCCACATTTTGATTACATATAATGCCAGAGTAACCTGAAGGAGAGAGATTTAAGAAATTATATTCAAGTATGTAGTTCATCCTTAATTATTCCATTTGGAATAGAACCTACATCTGAAAGACAAGGACATCCTTCCAGTAGAGGCATTAACAGGTGAAGAATAAGAGTGTCCTTAATCAAGGACAACAACTAATTTAAATTAACAGAAAATACAAGGTAAAACCTAGTATTAGCATTTCCTTACAGGAATAGTACATAGTTCTGTGTATTCCTAAGTTTTTTCAGTCTTTATTGCATGATTCTATTTTGATTGTTTATAATTTTGCCAAGGTAATGTTGGCTGGTATTAATTCCTCTGAGAAGTTATAGAGAAGTGGATTTTACTCTTCAGAAGAATCTAAGGCATAGGAACTTTTCAAGTCTAGAATATGAATTTTCTTTGTGCAAATCATCTATGTTTTTCAGACCTACCTGATATAGAATTTATAGTCTAATAATATTTGTATTTAAATACAGTGCATACTCGAAATACTACTTGTCTCTAATGATTACACTTTTTTCATGGGTCTACTTCGTTGCTGGTGCTTTTATGATAGGATCATGGGATGACACAGGTGGGAAAGGAGGTCAGGAGGTCCCTGGTTCAGCTTCCTCCTTAGGCATGGCCAACTGTGAGTTCAGACCAGGCTCCTTAGAGCTGTGCCCTCTCAGGCCTGGGGAATCTCCAAGGATGAAGCTGCCACAGTCTTGCTGGGAACACTGCACCTGTCCAGCAATGTCCTCCCAGGGGAAAGGGCGAGTCTCCTTATCTCTGTTCTGAACCTCTCTTCTTTCAGTTTCACCCTCCTGCTATGTACTGCCATGAAGAGCCTGGCTTCAGCTCCTTAGTCACTTCCTTGTAGGTGTTGGGGGATCCTGCAAGCACCCTGTCCCCTCTCCACCACCAAGCCATCTCCTTTCCAGGCTGAATAAACCCAGTGTCTGCAGCCACTCCTAACCAGAGCAAGTGCTCCAGCCATCTGGGCATCCCAGGGCCCCCCTGCTGAACTCGCTCCAGTTTATCAGCATCTTTCCTGTCTTGGGGGTCCAATATGGATGCAATATTTCAGATATGTCATATCAGTACAGTGTAAATGGAGATAGTCACTTCCCTCAACTGTGTTCATACAGCCTAGGATTTTGTTGGACTTCACTGCTGCCAGGGCATGTTGCTGCCTCACATTCAACTTGCTGCCTACCTTATGGCCTTTTCCACAGAGCTCCTCCCCAAAAAACATAAAATCCAAGAATTAGAAAGTGATGTGTCTGTGATAACAGTTAGTTCAGGTCCAGTCAGGCAATCACTGGTACATTTAGTCAACTTTACACACCAGCTAGCCCTATCTCATACAAGGCCAAGTGATAGCTATGTTTCAGTCTAAAGAATAATGTAGGAGTTTAATAAAAGTGTGTGCTGAGCAGCTCTCTCTTATTGCATAAAGTGTATTTTTCCTTAATATGGAAATTAAAAGTTTACCTAAAGTGGGAATTTTTTGCATAATACAATTTCTATTAATATACTTCAACCCTACTCATTAATTGTAATGATATTAAAAAAAAAAAGAAAACCAAACCTAGCATAAAGAGAAAAACAATATCAAAACTTGAGTTAATATCAGGAACATCTAAATATCAACTGCAATTTATACAGTGGAATTTGAGAATAAAGTCTAATACAGCTTTCTTCCTTCAAAGTGTAAGATAAAAAGTGTTTTGCCTTTTGGGCTTTTTGTTTCGTGTTTTTTTTTTTAAAAATCTGACTGAGAAAGCCTTCTATATTAGATGGATATGGACAGTGATGAAAAGTTTACTAAACCTACACAAGTCTTTTGGCTCCATTCTGAAATCACTGTAATCCTGTTCCATGTAAAATAGCTTGAAGAAACCTCTTAACAGTAACTACTTCAAAGTAATTGTTTGCTGTATCTACTTTCAGTTAACGTCCAGTTAAACACAACAGAAAACTAAACTGTTTGGATATTTGCACAATGTTTTAAATGTAGAATCTATTGTAATCACAATGTAAGATAAGAATGAAAGATGTGCTCCTTACTGGGTAATGCTAAGCATTCGTCAGAGGGGCATTTCATTCTTCTCGTAGACAAAATGTTGCTTACTAATTAGTTACATGAAGAAGATGACTGCCAGCATATTTAGGGAAATAGCCTCTCTTAAGACAGTTTTTAAGGAATTAAAGGAGTTTCTTTTCTCTCTTTCTTCTTTTTTTTTTTTTCCTCCCGAAGGACAAAACAGAATGAGTTTGGGGAAAAAGAAAAATAAACTACACAATATCTTTATTTGAAAGGATTACTGGCTATAGGAGCTGAAGGGAATCTAGAGGGGAAGCAAAAAAAGATGAAAACTTGACTACCAGCTATCAGAGGGGAATAGCAAGTGAATTGAGTAGTGGAACGTTACGGAAAAAGCTTTAACACACTTTTAAAAAATATTTTTGTAATTTTTATAGGTGTTATCAGTTTTGAACAGTGTGAGTTAATATCCGTATCTGAATTTTTATTAGTTTATTCATCTGTCTACTATTTACCTTTCTAAAGGCCTCTACAGTACTCAGATTGGCCACATAGAAAGACACATGACATCTTTCTTTCTAACAGTACTCCTCTTTACATGACTCATTTCTTGCTGACACTATTCTGTCCAATATATCACAATGGCTAATTATGATAATTAACTCAAATATGTCCCAAAAATATCCTTTGATGCAAAAAGGATTAAAGCATCAATCAATCAATCTCTAATTGTGATTTGTTAGCCTTCTAGTAACTTCAGTGATTTTGAATACTTATTTTCTTCTTCTGTCATGAAACAACTGCTGCAGATCTGTTCCCTGAAAGAAAATGTGTCTAATTTGCTTCTTCATTCAGCAAGCACATATGTCTAATGGCTTCTACTATTAGTATAGCTGGGATATCTAAAAATATGATTTTTTAACTTCCTTGGAATGAACACAGATATAAATTTCCAATGCTCTGTGTCACACTGGAATTATTTATTATGTACAGTATGTTTTTAAATGTGTTTCTACACAGAAAGAAAGTAGGAAGAGCTCATCATTTTGCATCAGTAGGAATATTATGTAAGTTCATAGCAGATTCCGTTTTGATTTTTCTGTTTGAAATTAATTTTAAAGTAGCTGGTGGCTTTATCTGCTGGTTTGGGCTATTTTGAAGTTGAACCATGGTAAGAGTTCCATAACATTTGTTTCAAAGCACTGTTTGGCCCACCTAACCCCAAGGAATGATCTCAGATCCAATGGGAGTAAGGATTAATTTACCGCACTGAATTTGGTGCCTTCATAGAACTATCCAAATGTTTTAAAAGCACTCAAAATTCTATCTTTTAGTGCTACTGAGCCAATTATAAACATGATGAAATATTTTTCTCCATAGTTCTTCAAAACCATTTATTTTTATTTTTTTTTTCTGAAACTGTAAACAGAAATAGCAATGACACAGGGAGCAATTGACTTATCTAAGCACATGTAGGAAGTGCTATGTGAGATATTTTAGAGTTTCTGAGCTGACCGTAGAGGATGAACAAATAAGGCACAAGCATCCAAGAGATCTGCAGGTTTCTGCAGCAGCAGCCAGGGCCCTGCTGTTTACCTTCTAGAGCCTCCAAAGATGCTGCACACCTATGCTTGCTTATGTGAACTGAGCCTCAGTCTTTATTTACGGAAGGTTTTTACTCTGAGGTGATAAGAGCATGTGGCATTAAAGATCAGCAGATGTAATCAGTTCTTACCTCCTTTAAGAAACAGGAGAATAAAAACTAATGTTCTGAGGATTCAGGTATCACTGTAGAATTGTTTGCCCGTCATTCATGATACACAGATATATCCAACATTGTTTTGCCCTTGCTTTATCAGACACTCATTTTTGCCAAGTTTTAGCTTGGCTTAAGGCATAGATTTCAGTCTCAAGTTAGAGATTAAACTGATAAGAACTGTTTTATATGCTGCCAAAAAACACAGTTTTGATCAAACTTGTCTCATTTATTATAGAAAAGATGCTTAAAAGGAAAACTATTATCAGTACTCATCTTTCAAAGATTAAAGGTCTGATCTAATTGACACACAAGTCTGTTTAAAGGTGTCCACAGAGTTCAAAAGGACTTGAGCGGATCTTTGAGATTCTAAAAATAAAATTAATAACACTTTACAACAACAAATACATTTTTCTTTGTTCTAATCATGTTTTAATAGTGACAGGCTTTTTATAATGCTAATGAATGAAAAGATAAAATATGGAAAGTTGCCTTCCAAGTGCTGAAAATTTGCTTGGTTATCTGAGACGGAAAATATTTTTGTTACCTTCTGTGAAATACTGTCCTTTTTATAGACTGCTTGTATATATACATAAACACACAAGAATCTTAAAAAATAAATATATGTATATATAAATAAATAGTTCTAGAACTTCTCTTTTGACTGCACTGCTGTTCAGTCAGGCTAATTGCCCTAAACATTATTCATTACTCGGACCGGAGTCTATGTGCAAATGGTAATCTAGAAGCAAGTGATGGGGGGAGATAGAGACCCTCTGATCAAATGGTCTTGTCTGCCAGTACAGCTAAATGCTTATACAATTCACAACTGTGGAAAATTCAGTTTTTAAAAGGAAACTTTAAAATATTGTGTAAGATATGGTAGGTTTTCAGCTCAGAAATCCCAATCCCTCACTTGAAAAAACCCTTATTTTATCTATTGTTTATATAATTGTTTATATGTTATTTATACCTATTGTCTATATAATTCTTATGATATATCTATTAAATCTAACAGAAAATTTTCACTGACAGGGCATTTATGGAGTCCTTGACCTAATTCATCCCACCTCACCTGAGACATATAACTGAGGTATCTAGGACAAGAACCTAAATGATCCAGTAGCCTTTAGAATATACCTTTTCATAAATTTAAAATATTTAAAATTAGTCCTTATGTTCTTTTAATATATTATATTTATAATAGCTCAGATTATTCAAAACAGAGATTGGAAAATATAATTTTTATTATTCATTGTACTTAGCATTAGCTTTCAATGAAGTTGAAAGTTGGTGAAAGATTTATACTCTTTGGATCCAGTTACTTGAAATAGATTTGGAATGATTTTAAATCAGTTTGAGGTTGTGAAAGGAAAGGGGTAATGAGTAAGACTGAAATGAATTAGATTGATTTTTGATGATTGATAGAAAAACTCTAATATCTTGCTGATGAATTACACTCTTTTCAAACCGAACGCTTTCATTTTAAGTGTACATAAAGATACACAGCACGTAACATTTTAGAGATCATATTTTCTCACAGAAGTTTTTATCCTCCTTTTAACAATGTTGGTGTTTATCTTTTCACATTTTACACAAGAACTATCTTCAACCTGTGGAAGAAGGCGATATACCTGTTCAACAAGGAGGAAGGTTTTCAAAGGAAATTAAATCTCAGTTACTATATACAATATTCTTATGTTTTGCCTCTTTCTTAGCATCCTAGCAAATTCACTGTACATGGAGTCAGTAGATAGGCGCAACGCATCTTAATTCTCTCCTGAAACAAGAAAACAATTCCCGATAGAAAATTTAAATGTTTTAGTTGCATACACATCTTTGACGAATAATATAATAAAGATCAAGATGTTCTTAATGTAAACTAATCATTGCTTCTCTTCAAGTACAACATTCAGACTCTCAGTCATAATTTCACTGTCATTTTCTTGACTGTGGCAAGTCTACAAAGGCAGATTATGTAAGGGAAGGAACACAGTTTTTACTCTTGCATGTGTAGTTGTGGAAACCTCCTTAGAACCAGATTTGGCTAATTACACATATAATGGTTTTAGGGCTGTCTCTTACTAGATGGAATGTCAGAGTCTTGGAGTACATGGGGGAAAGACAACCTTTCAGGTATCAAAAAGCTTATTCAGATTAGACAGGGTTTTGTGTTATGGAGAATACATGACAAGCACTTATAAGGCCCAATGAGTTTTCTTGCCACGTTCAACAGGTTTTTTCATGTTTTCTCCATTTATTCTGCAAGGGAAAAGAGCTCAAGCATTCTGTGGCCCTGGTCCATGATATTTCTTTCAGTATATGTGGAAGAAGCAACTGTGAAGCTGGCAAAATAAATGAAGCATATAAGATGAAGGATAAGGATACAAATAACACAAATTCAAAATAAAGTCAGTTTCTCACAACTGAGAGAGAAATATATAGATTTTTTTTTTTTTGGCTTAGTCTTCAATAACACTACGTAGTAGAAATAACAAAATACACATAAACACTATGTTACTTATAAAAACTGTTTGGAAACACGTATTTTAATTTTTTGTGTTCTAGTCCTTCAGAACTAAGATTAGTAAGCCCATAATAGCTCATGGTTACAACCCATAAGACCCTTTCTCTCTTAGCTTTCCCACAAATTAAATGACAGTTGCAAGCCAAAACATGACAAAGAGCCAAAATACTCCCCCAAATCCTTGTAATATTTAAATTTAATTGGGTATTACACCAAACTGATCAGTTCCACAAAACAGTGGTGTGACTAATTTATAAACATCATCTTGATCATAATTTTGCAACATGTAATTTCAAAAATGTTAAGGAGGAGAAAAGAATCACATGTTTTTATTTTTATGATTTTAACATAGAAAAAAATATATTTCTTTAGTGTTTAACAGTGTTGAAGGAAAAATGTGAATCTGTAACAAAATAACATATGGTCAGTGTTTGCAAAGATATGTTCAAACTATACATATATAATTTCCATATATTTTTAGAAGTCTTCATGTTAGTTTGCAGTTGTGCAAAAAAAAACCAGGTTGCTTTACTGTTCTGGCAAACACACGCTATGTGTACATGAATTCAGAAAAGGCAGTATAAACCAGATAGTTTGCATCAGTACCCTATTTTCAAAGACTTACAGTTTTGAGTTCCTAAATAAGAGTTCTCTTTCTTATCAAATAAATTCTTATTACAGCTGACAAAAAAAACATACAAAGATGCAAAAACTGTTCAAGAGAACTATATTTCTTCAAAGTTCAGAATTTCATTTTGTTCTCTTAATGAATACAGTTCTTATAAAAGCCTTAAGCAAAGAAAAGGAACCTGAAAATAATTGTACCCTTTTTATTTCTTTTTTTTTGTCTTGTCTCCAAAGGCTCCAGTACAGGTTTGCAACTTCTTTCTTTCCCAAAATTGTACTGGATTCTCTCCTCTCTGTTGACACACTAGGATACAAGCATTAATCAGTAATCCACATACTGAATGAAAAGGAAAAACACGGCCAAGGAATTTAATATAATGAAGGGGGGGGGTGGGGAGCAGGGGTATCATATTAACCAATTAGAATGTACTGGAATTCAACAGAAAAACCTGTGATATTCAGCCATCACATTATAGGAAAAATTACAACTTCTGTCAAATTTTATTTTGGAGGAAGAAAAGAAAGTGTTAACTATGTTGAAACATCTTATTTTAACAAGAAAACAAAAGAAAAATGAAAGTAGATGGTAGATTAAAATTCAGAATAATCTAAGTCTTTGCATTTTACTTTAGCAGGTGAGATAATTTTAGCAGAGATAATACCAATTTTTTATTTTATTATCAGTGTGAAAATAGCTGCAAAATGGAATTTCTGTCATCTGAAACAGTGGACACTGAATCAAGTAGTACCTTAATCAAGCTTTGAGAGAATAGAGGGATTTGTACAAATAACTAAGCACAGAAATTAAAACAAATCAGTTGCTGAAAAATTGTTCCTGTTAAATTTACCATATGTTTTAAGGGGACTGCTAATAACACCTATGATCAGTAAGCTAAAAAAGGGAGGATAAATCTAATACACAAAGTAGCAAATGGTCAATGATTGAAAAAAAGTAATTCATTGCAGAAATATATCCAGAATTATTTCATTGCCACTACCTTGTCAAAATCCTGATGGAAATTTAATAAATTTTTTAGTATATGCGAATCAGTGACTGAAATGCTACAAACTTGACCAGAATTTGTGAATTTGAAAATGCACTGGTAAAAACTGGCAAACTTTATGAAACTGATTTATTTTCCCAGGTAATAAAGTGCAATATTGATACAATTAATGAGCTATAAAAGAGGTCAAGTTCAATGTAAAGGAAGTCATAATGAATTAAAGAGTATAAAGAAGTTGCTGGGGAACTGTAGGTCACCAATCATTTTCGATGCATTTATGGTCATTACCAGTAGCAAATTATTATGTAACATAAAGAAAATGACTTTTGTAATGCAATGTTTTTTGTTAATTTCTAGTGATGTTAGTCATTATAGAGGAAATTATTAACTCTTATTTGAAAATGCCGACAGGCTGTCATGTCTCAGATCAAATTTGCAGAATGTTATCACATATTTCATGCTCTGAAGTTGGACTTCATGTTATTAAAGTATGAAAAAAAACTTAGTCATAGGCACACTAAACTGCCAAATTGTTTCTTTTTTGTTGTTGTTGTTTGGTTGTTTTGGGTTTTTTTTTTGGCAAGTGACAGGGATAATTTGATCTATAGTCTGTCACCATAAAAAAGCAAATTAATAAGTAATTAAATTAATTAAATTAAATTAAATTAAATTAAATTAAACAAAGCAAGAACCACATAGTCCATAAACTTCTCTCATCTCAGAGTCTAACATATAATGACTACTTTTAAGCATAGGACTGGAATGTGGCAGGAGACATAAAGCCATGCTCATGTTCAGTGTCTACAAAAAAAGGCATGATTATCTGCAGCAGATATAGAGTATTAGATATGCTCATTAGATAAAGTAGGTTTTCTCGGTTTGAACTGAATGCAGTAATTTCTTTGGTCTGCATTCACACAGTCTAAATACCTCATTTCTGGGGAGCCAAATAGTCTCTAGGAAGCATATTTAAGAAATCTTGTAATATATTGCATATTAAGTAACTTGGTTGTTGGAATTCAAATTATCTGAACACCACTTCATTCACATATTGGTTATGAATATATCTTTTTTTTAACATAAGCATAGAATGCATTGGTAGCCATAGAATTTGTTAAATATGACTAAGTAAGGGTGATAATTATCTAAAAGAATTCATAAAAACAGTTACAGAGAATTGCTGATGTTCAGGATCTTATCAATGCCTGATACAATCTCAGAATATTCAAAAGGCAGATCAGAAAAAATGGTTTTTCCTGGTTATATATATATATCTAAGACATTAAGTGAGAGATTGAAGCAGAAGTGAGAAATAAATCAAATTATTTAAGTTCATTTTGGAAGAAAATATCAGTCTGTTCTTTATTAATCCTACATAACAACACAGAATCAGGAAAGCACTCCACAAAATAGAAGGAAAGAACCTAAAGCTTCGCAAAGCTATGAACCCTTTTACCTTCCTTTATTCATCTTGAATTCAACTTCTAGTTTTCAAGATATTTCCCATTAGGGTTTATCTACAGAGAGATACTTAGGGAAATAAATTCAAATCAATTAACAAGTCTGATTTATGGAGGTCTAGTTAAACACTATTAGCTCCCTGTGTAGACATTCAAAATCAGAACTGAAGTAAACTAAAGGGGTTTTAATTCACCTGGTAATAAAGTGAACAAAGTTAAGTAATGAATACTTTCCTTGGGAAGAAAATAGTCACAATAGATGTTTAATGTAATCTAATTAATCAGTTTAAAATGTGTAATTTTATTTAATTTGTATGAGCTTTCTTGAGTGCCTTTATAGATTCAGACAGTAAGGACTAATCTGCATGGGTCTTTTATTAGAATATTTTATGAACTTCAGTGGGTTTACTTCCATGGAAAAATGGAATTATATTGGGGCTTCTTAATTAAATTCAGCACTTCAAAACATTCATTACAAAGATTGGGAGTAGTCACAAGCAATGTCATAATCTCTCCATACATAGAAACAGGTAAATTATATGATCCAAGGGAAAGAAATACTGGTTAAATGTGCAAAAAAGAAATATAAGATTCAATGGAAAAAAAATAATTCTCAGAAACGGTAGTTTCTTCTACTCTTCTTTATTTTTTTTTTTTTTTTTTTCCTTCTGATTCTGTAGCATTACGCTTTAGCAGATAAATTACACTTGCACATTTTATGTGGAGAAAAATATAAAAAGAACCATCAAAAATTATGTATATTTCAAGCCCACAAAATAATACAGAGTATTTTCTGGAAGTGTCTTCCGAGAGCTTAAATTGATGTTAGGCATGCATATTACTTTAACAGACTGTTTGGTTTGCATAAGCAATTGCTGTTCATCATCTTCATCAATATGAAGTTGTTTACTTGTTGACAAAAATGAAACCATATTATTTAGTTCCAGTATAATTTCTTAGAGTATGATGAAAAAATCGTATTGAAATCTTCAAGAATTATTTTTACACATCAAGCCAAGCTATGTAGTTCATATTGTCCTTTACTGAAATAGAACAGCAATTTTGTAATGAAATATTATTGCTAATTATTTTATGTGGTGTATTTTTATTATTTTTATATGTATATTCTAAAAAGAAAAAAAAAAACCTCAACATATTTTCCAGATACAATCTGGATTTTCATTCTATTTGTAAAATAGCTGTAATAAACTTCAGTTTTCTCTTTAGTTTGGTTTTCTATTAGGATCTGCTACTAATAAAAATTGAAGTTATGTCCCTCAAAAACATTTGTTAATGTCACAGATTAAAAATTACAACTCTCCATTTCTCCACAAGGAAAGATGTTTGAAGGTTTCATACTATAAGGATTAAAATAACAAGAAAACAACATCCTATATATTGTCCAAATGACCCATGGATGATGGGAATGTACAATTTCTCTCTTCCACTGTAAAGCCACTTTTATTTCAGTTGCTGCAGTTTGGAAGTTACTTTTATGTAATAAAATACTATTATTGCCCTGAGTTAGAAAATCCAGGAACACACTAGAATAGTCCTTAACAAAACAGTCTAGATTGCAACAAATACTACTACTTTTATTCATACTCATAACAGATTCTGGAAAATTTGTCAGGACTCCATGATTTAGGGAACTTCTTAGCTTTTGTATAAGCCAGAATGATTAAACTTTACCAGAGGCAATATGAAAAAATGGGAAGAGCCTCCTGTAAGACTAACATACTTAGAAAATAAGAGAAGTGAGCTCGATTTACTACATTTCTTAAAGAGCATTAATAAAAGTGGGGGATTTTTGGCACTGAGTGGAAGAAATACTGAGGCCAGACTGGGTCCTTATAATGTCTGACTCTCATCACAAAAGAAAGGTATCTATTTTATGAAAATACTTGAAGACTGAAAATGGAGCCTAAAGTACACAAACAAATTCTGAAAGTTGTCATGATTCCTTTTAAGGCAAAAATGCTGTTTAAGAAGCTAAAAATCAGCACAAACAATACAGGCAGAATTCAAAATGTACATAACCAGCTGGTATAATAATCAGTAATTTTTATTTTCTTTCTTACTATTCATAGTAACGACGGTGAAAAAAAAAATGTTATGAGACATGTGTGTGCATTTTTGGAGCAGTTATTTTGAAGTGGCCAAATAAGAAATTTAAATATATTGTATATTTAAATCACTAAAATGGCATAACTAACATAATTACATTATTTGTATCTAGACTGTTTTCTGTATTCTTTTCTGAAGACACAATGAATTGAGACATATACTGTTGGCCTGATCCTTCATTTTATGAAAACATGAACATTAGTAGTTAATAGTGAAAGTTTGAATGAATGCTTGAAATTTCAAACATCATTTTTGTTTACAGTATTCAATAATTTGTCTTTACTAGCATATCAGACTTAACAGAAGTCTCTTGTCTTGTGTTATAAGATCTTTGAAAGATGCTTCCTGATTTTTTTCAATTGGTAAATGTCACATCCATCTTCAAGGAGAGTAAGAAGGAGAATCTGGTCCGGTCAGCCTCACTTACCTTGGTCAATAGCAAGGTTATGGAAGTAATTTCCACATGAAGGACAAGGAGATGCCTGTGTATAGCAAGTATGAATTTATCAAAGGCAGATTATTTCTGCACAGCATGACTGCTTCTTTCAAGAGATTACTTGGTCAGTAGATGAGGAAGGAACACTGTTGTTTTCCCTACCCTTCACAAGGTCATTGACACAGCCTCTCCTTATATACCCAAACTGAGAAGATATGATCTAGGTAACTAGATTTATCCTTCTAATTACCATGCCCTTTTAGATATCTCAAGGTAAAGAAGATTTTCCTCATATACAGATGGAACCTCCTATGCTTCAGTCTGTGCCCGTTGGCCCTCATCCGATTGTTGGGCACCACTGAAAGGAGTCTGGTCCCATCCTCTTGACATCCACCTTTGAGATACTTATAAACATTGGTGAGACTTACTCTCAGCCTTCTCTACCCAGGGATTAGGTAGTGAAACACAAGATGGGAGTTTATGTTTTGAACAAGTTTTCAGAGGTCCATAAGGTGGTTATAAGGCTAAGTCTATTTCATGATAGTAAATCATACTGAAGATCAAAATTCTTCATCCAGGGCAACTGAGTCGCACCTCTGATGTACTAGAATATCTTTCTGTTTCCTGTGAACACTGAAGACTTTTCTGTGGGAAGGGGTGTGATGATGGGGGATGAATGTTTATTTTCCACAGTGCTTTTGAATAACAGTTCTCATTGAGCTCTGTGATTCACATGAATGCCAACGGTCATTGCTCCCTAATTCCCCAGGGTTTCTTAATGAATCAATTAGAAGTTACGGCATCTATGTTTTCTTGAGATAGTGCTGTTTCTTATAGCTGTTCTGCAATACTTTCTGGGTTTTTCTTTGTTTTGCTTGTGGACTTTTTTTTTTTTTTTTTTTTTTTTTAAGTAGAGTGAAATATTTGTGGACAGAAATAAGAAATGCTATCCAGAAATTTCTTCAGAATAATAAGCATTTTAGTTCTGTTGTTTTGTCCAGTCCTAAAAGGGCTTGACATGAATGGTCTATTATTTTGTGTAGTCTATTTCATGGTTGTTCCCTGAGTTATATCTACTAACTATTGTTTCTCTATATCTTTTTCCATCCTAATAACAAAATACTTTTCCACATATACATGATGTTTTATTTTCTATATCATAAAACATGGGACTATTTTACTATCCCTAAACTTAAAATAAATACATCTTAATAGCAAACCTAATCACTTTGCCAACTAATTAAAAAGGCAAGAAGAAATTGTCCTTTAAATGCGGTGTTGCTACAAGCAACCAGTGGAACATAAGACAGTATTACTGGATGTTACTGATATGGTCAGAATCTGTGGCTTCCCTTTTAGTATTGCCTACAATACGAAGAAGCTTTTTTGTTTTTGAAAAGACAAATGTCTTGCATACAGTTCATAGTATACAAAGCTATACAAAGCCAAAAAGCAAGACCAAATAGTTCTCTCTCTCTCAAATGGCCTCTCACTTTGAAAAAGACTCTTTTTTTCTGTCTACTATAGTCATTTAGGAAGGTTCAGCTTTTTGCCACCAGTGAGATATGAGTGAGACTAGGCATGTGTTTAAAGGGAATTACTTTCTACCTGTTTGTGGAACAAATTGTGAGTTGTGTCTGGCTGCTACATAACTAGTCATCTATAGAGATACACCTTATTATTTTCCACTCTTCCTTGTGCAGGTGCTTTTCTTAGTTCACTGTTTCAAATAACGATGAACTAAATTAACAACAATTATAAAACACAGCAGAATTCATGAAAATAGACTACTTCCTTTCACTCCTCAACTAGTATGCTAAATTATAGTGAAATGTATTACCAATTGCATATTCAGAATGCAAATATTCATGAATCTCCCAAATGCTGTCAGATATTGTACATAAAACTCGGTTTAATAAAAAATAGCTAAATAAAGAAAATATGCCATTTGACATGCTATGACATAACTAATGAGAGGAATATCTGGGCTACAGAAAAAAAAAAAATGCTGAATATGAAAAGGAAGGAAATAAAGTTGGAAAGGCTTGATTCTGATTTCACCAAACATAAAAGAGAATTTTTGCAAGCAAAAGCACAACTTACTGCTGCAGTCAATTCTGCACTTGCAATGTGACAGGGTAGTAAAGGGAGGAAAAAATCCAACCTAGAAACACTTCAAGTTTCCTATCAAATAGACTTTCACAATGATGAATACCTATGAAGCTATTATGAAATGAAGCAATTTATTAGTCTCAGATATTGGTAAGATTTTACATATTTCTAATTTTTCTTAGCTAAAGCTACATTTGCTTTCTTTCTGTTTCTAAAACAGAGGTTTTAACTTGATTTAAAAGTTTGATTTCTGAAAAAAATAGTTAACTGTCAAATAGGAATGTAATCACAATGGTCTGACTGTGTGTGTCATGCAAATTTTACTAATTTCTCTCAGGTAGTTCAGGTTTTTCTCATGGATATGAAGGGATTTTACAAAATCTAACACACCCATAGGCTCTGCAAATCTGAAGGGTCTCATTGTCTATGGCGTCCATGTGGCTGAACAATTTTTTAAATGTTTGCAGAGAATTCTGGTAGGAAGTGCACCCTGGGTGGCATTAGTATTCAAAACAGTCTTGATTTACAAGCCTGGTTCAGAACTTCACTTCTAATGAGTAACAATGATATCTTAACTTCTTTACATGTAGCTGTCCTGAGAGAGGATCTCAAAGCACTTTACATCAGACAGAGACAACTGTTGCACTGTTTTGCCAGGACCTTGAGGTTTAGTATATACATGCAGCATAAAAAAAATAGTGAAAATTGAAAAGGTAAAGAAGAACGGATATGCAATATAATTCTCTTAAAAGTTGAAATGGCATTTTGACTTATTTCAAATAATGACAAACTGCACAGTAGTAGTAAATGGCAACTGCTGGAGGGAGTGAATGGGTGACTGGGGCTTAGGTGCAGACTGGGGTGAACTCACTGCTTTTTACAATTATGATAATGCAGTACAATGTAATTTGGAAAGAAAGATAGGAATGAAGTTTACTGCACTCTTGGGAAACTGGGAGTTCTGCTGGTCAAAGTCCATCAGGTCACATGAAGTCATTTGAAAAGCAAGTATCACTGATGTATGCAGAAAAATAAATGTTGTGGAAAGGGATATTTTACAGAGGTTCTGTAATTTAGATATGAATCTTTCTACTGCTTGAAAATATATATTTTGTCATGTACTCTCTTCAAAATGAGTCTGCTTTAATAGACACAGATAGCTGCGAATTATTTACATGATTATTTGATCCCTTTCTTCACTTATAACTTTTTTGAACATTTTATTATTCAAAAATTGTTCTCTTTTGGCTGTCAACATTTGGGTCTTGAACCTAGACGACCTGCTTGTGTACTTATTATTCACTACTGAAAGTAGTCTAAAGAGTAATCTTGTTTAAGTATTTAGCATTGTACCAATAAAATATTATGTACAAGTCTTATGACTTCTTTCTTAGGATGCTGAAACAGAGAAGACTTCCTGAAGGAGGACAACATAGATAACCAAGAGTTTAGGAAATAATCCTCAGCTTCAGAGGCTTGTATTATGAGTCTTGGAACGGAACACTGGATCATGAACTCTTAGTCCTCACTGTACCAGAAATTCAAAACTATAGAGAAGAAATCAAAAATACAGAAAGAAACTATTTTTTAAATGGAACAAACCCCTTTTAAAACTAGTTCTGTTTTGTCTCATTCTTCCCTTCATAGGGCTGTTCTGGGAATTTACAAATCTTCTAGTAGTTATAAAGCTTGTTCTGGTTTCTATCCTCAAAGTACACAAGTCTGATGAGATGCATTTTTTTTTTTGCCCTAATTTTTCCATTCATGTCAATCCCATAAGTATGCATTTACACAGGGAAAGCTTTTTGATATATCTTGCTTTTTGATCTTGGCAGCTATATACTACCTATAGTTGGAAATTTAAGTTTAAAAAAAATATTGTCAAAATCAGATGCCATATCTTAGTTAGAGAGGTGATTCAATTTCGAAAAAAATCACTAACATAAGTGATGGGTTCCCTGGTCACTGACAAAATTGAGTTTCCTCAAAAAGATACACTTTGAAGGAGATTTTTAGAGAAAAAGTTTAGTTTCTTTGTGTAGGAGAAACGATTTTGGCACCAGTCTATATTTGTCTCAGGAGGTCTGTATATATGTACAGGGTCTGGCTGGGGTGAAATTTATACTCTTCACAGCAACCCACACAGTGTGGATTTGGATTTGTGACTAAAACAGCATTGAAAACACAATGACGATTTGGCTATTGCTAAGCAGTGCTTGCAAATCATCAAGGATTTTCTTTTTTCTCTTTTTTTCCCCTCTTTTCTAGTATGCACTTTCCTCGCCCTGCAGCAGATAGGCCAGGGGTATGCAAGATGTTGGTAGGCAATACAAGCAGGTGACACTAACTAACTGAAGGGATATATCTTACCATATGATGTCAGTAATAAAAGCTCAGGGAAAGAGAAAGAAAAAGGAAAAGAGGATTTTCAGATTTATGATTTTTGCCTTTCCAAGTAACTCTTATGTGTGCTGAGGCTCTTCTCTTCAGGAAGCAGCTGAACATCTGCAAGCTGATAGGAAGAAGCCAGTAAGTTTTCCTTCACATGCATAACTTAGTTTCACCTGTTAAATTGTATTTATCTTGATTCACAATTTTTCTTGCTTCGCTCTTTTGATTCTCGCCACATTCTGATGGGGGGAAATGAGTGAGCGACTGGATAGGGTTAGGTGTTGAACAGGGTCAACTCACCATGGTGTCTTCTTACAATCTACATTTTGAGGTCTGAGCAGTTTACATGACTGCACTACTTGTGTTCTTAGCACAACTATAAAACATATTTGTACTAAAAACTCTCCCCACCTATCCAGAGAGAAAAAAAAACCCCAAAAAATAACTCTATACTTTGAATAAGCTACAGTAATTTAAACTTCTCTTAAAAGCTTCAGCAAGCTTAATCAAGCTCTTATTACAAGATGAAGATGTTGTTTATATTTCACTGAGTGGGTAATACCTAAGGGAAAGGGAAAAGCAATAATGGCTTGGACTGTAAGGCAATTGGACCAGAAGAAAAGAATGGGAACGGTATCAGGAGGCTTTCTGGAGATGTTCATGGAACCTCATCAGAAACTGATACGGAAACACTTTGGATTTTTTGATTAATTTTCTCCTTATAAGATCTATTTCCTGTAATTCTGTAGAATGATGCAAAAATATTAAATACAGTCTCTATAGTGTTTTTGTTTGGTTTGCTATTCATAGAAGTCTAGTTAAAAACTTAAAGTTTTTAATCACATTCAAAGACCATTCTTTGAAGGGCACTTCAAATTGTGTCTGAACAACTGTGGCCTTTTCAGTAATAGTCTAAGGGTGAGAGTTAGTGCTCTGCTCCGAAGTGGAATGTTAAGCTGTGTTGGCTTGGGGAAGTAAAATGCAGCCTTTTTGTAGGAAAAAGTTTTCCTTCAGATAAGCAAAATTTTTAGACATTCGCGTTGATCTTAAAATCAGAGTAGGTCTTTTATTCTATTGTGGAGATTTCTAGAGAAAATGACCTGCTTTATGACAACAAAACAATGACCTCCTGTGCCTTCTTGCTATATTATTTAAAGTACACACCTTTTATTACAAAAATAAATACCTTTATGACCAATGTTCCACATGCAAGTTATTCAGCAATTTCTACCATATTTATGATACCGACAGTTTTTATTTTTTTTTTTAATTATATGCCCTTTGCAAAACATAGTAAAGGTATATCCACAAGTGCTTACGACTGAGAAAGAAAACTAGAAAATCTTACAGGGAATATAACATAGTCTCGAAGATATGACAGTAATAGGAACATATGGAAATCAAAGGATAAGTTGTACAATGGCAGGCATACTATCCATGCCTTTAGGTCCAGTTCTTACCTAACTCTCCTGAACAGAATTTGTTATTGTTATGAATCCCTGAAACATACTTAATTTGCACCGTGGTATCTTGCTAACATGAGAAATCAACCATGAACTTATGCAAACAATACAACATGTGGGCAAGGGGACAAGGAAAGGAGGAAAAAAGCACAAGAAAGCATATTTGAAAAAGTAGAGCTGCTAGACAACATTAAATGTGTAGAAAAATGCAGAGAATGACTGACATAAAAAATTGAAAAAGAAGGTGTGGCTGGTATGTTGGAAGGTTGTGCTGCCATCCAGGGGGACCTCAACAGACTGGAGAAGCAGGCCAACAGGAACTTTGTGAAGTTCAACACAAGGAAGTGCAAAATCCTGAATGTGGGGAGGAGCAACCCCATGCATCAGTGCATGGCTGGAAAGCAGTTTTGCAGAAAAGGACCTGGGGGTCCTAGTGAACACCAAGTTGAACATGAGCCAGCAATGCATCCTTGCAGCAAAGAAAGTGAGCGATGTGCTGGGCTGCATTAGATAAAGTATTGCCAGCAGTTCAATGGAAATTATATTTTCCCTCTACTCTGCACTGGTAAGGCCACACTTAGAGTGTTGGGTCCAGTTCAAGGCTTCTCAGTACAAGAGAATCATGGATATACTGGAGAGAGTCCAGCGAAGAGCAAGAGTGATGATGAAGGGACTGGAGTGGCTCTCCTTTTAGGAAAGAGTGAGAGAGCTGGGACTGTATAGTCTAGAGAGGACAAGTCTCTGGGGACATCTTACTAGTGTTTATAAAAACCTGAAGGATCGTGCAAAAGGTGAGAGACAGGACTGGTATCCAGTGACAGGACTAGAGGCAATGGGCACAAAATGAAACAGAAGGTCCCCTCTGAATGTCAGGAAACACTTCATTGTGACGGTGACCAAGCACTGGCAAAGGTTTCCTAGCGAGGCTGTAGAATCTTCATCCCTGGAGATATTCCAGAGCTGTCTGGACATAGTCCTCAGCAACTGGCTCTGGATGGTTCTGTCTGAGTAAGGGGGTTGGGCAAGCTGACCTCCAGAGGGCCCTTGACTGTTCTGTGATTCTGTGAAAAGTCACTAAGCATATGAAAATGTAAGTAAAGGAAATAAGTAGCAAAACCCAGAAAGTTCAGTAATAGAACAATGTAAAGTAATGATGTAAAGGCTCAGAACAAAGTGACAGCAGTATTTGGAGAATTAGTTCTGCCTCTGTACCAGCATGGCAAATACATAGGTTTCAATAGTACTCTGATGCGAGTTGACTGTCATGATATATACCACAGTTTGGAAATATCATATTTAAAAACTTGAATATGGACAAAAAACTATCTGATTTGTGCTTCAAGTTACACATGAATGATTTTGAGAATACCACATTTTTCCTAATGATCACAATGTTTGCAGAGACGATCAAACCAAGCCTTCCTTGAATTCCTCTTAGACTCTTCCTTCCCCTTACCTGTGATTAGTTTTCCCTTTCAGCATTCTCTAAAACTTCACAAGAACTTCCTACTTGTAATGTATTTTTTCCTCTCATATCCTCATCTTCATTTTTTCACATAAGTTTGATACAGATGACTCTTCTTTCCTTTTTCCTTGTTTTTCTTTGCTTTGTGTGCCTCAACACACAATATCTGTTTGTTAGGCAACACTTTCACTGTTAAGTCATTTCTGAAAATCACTTCAGATACAATATACAGAAGAACACTAATATTAGCTTTAAAACTGTCTGCTGAATTTCTTCCCTGAACTTCTCAGTGTGTCCTCCTGACATCCTTGTTTGTTTCTAAGATTTAATGTTCTTTGGGGTACAAGTTGGCATTGCTCATTCTGTGCAGCTGGTAATGCTTTACAATTAAAGAGTAAAGTTAGAGCCTGCGGTCTCATTTCCATTTGCATGCAAGACATAGCTTCTAGACAAGAGAATATATGTATTAGCATGAGGACAAGAATTAGTGTTCTCATTTGCGATTGGCTAATGGCACTAGTAGAGTGATCTGTAAACCTGATTATACCTAGTGATTGATAATGGTTAATTTATTTCTAACAGTGCAGTGCCAAGACTAAATGAAGAATCAGCCAACAAAAACATCACTTCATCATGTAGATAACTCACATCTACTTTTTTTTTCCCCTTACAACGTATTAAAATATTTAAAAAATAAAGTCCTTGAACAAAGAACATCATGGTGCTGATTCAAGGCTCTATTTAGCTGAAAATTATTCAAATAGAAATTACATTTTAGTTTTAGACTACCGAAGTGAACTTTATTAGTATGTCATTAATCATTGTCTTGGAGGTGACACCTGGGGAAAATGATTTAGTGGAGATTAGAGCACTCAAATGTAACACTGAAAATATCACATTTATTTCCAACATCAATCAGTCAATGAAACATGTATTAACAAAAAATGACATTTATGTACATTTAAATCTGCTCATAACAAAATGTACTGCTTTCTATTCAGGAACATTTTCTATTTTTTTCACATTTTATATTGAGTTTGTACTTTACATAAAAATCTACTGTTATCAATGCGTTCAATTTAAAATCTGTTTAATAAAACACATTTGAAAGAAGATAGAAATTTGCAAGTAGTGCCAAAGAGAACCATTTGCTGGAAAAACAAGCATTGCAAAAACAAATCTCCATCTCTTCATATGGTCTGCAGATATTGTCACATAGCCAATATTTAACTGCAAAATTTTGAAATTCTGTTCACTTTTTTAGACTTTGCTGATGTAATAATAATAATAATAATCACTCAATCAGTCAACTAACCAATTCTGAGACAAAAAAATAGCATTTGGAAAATCTCCCATGAAAGAACTGACATAAAAATAAGGGGATATTAGTTCTTATCTTTCAAAGAACAATAACTTTTGTATAGCTTATTAAGTCATGTGACTTGAACTAAACAATAGATTTGCTTTCTTTCTCTCCTTTACTCTCTGTTAACAGTTGTCTGTATCTCACCAGACTCAGGGTGCCATAATCTTACAGTTTCTAACTTAACTTCTTTCCCCTAATTTTCCCTGGGAATTCATTGATGAAACTGTAGAAAGAAGAAAACTACTCTTTTCTAAAGAAGGTGTTAGACTTGTTTTTACTAGAGCATGAGAAAAACAGCTGTTTCCCCCTCTTTAGGTTTTTAAGCATGAAATACTCTCCTGATATGAAAAAATAAATAAATATATATATATAAAAGGATATCTGCTACTAAGAAATAACATATGAGGTCACTACAAATTAAAACAAAATGCACTTGGTATACACACAGTTTTAGTAGTAAAACCAGAAGTATTCAATAATAATTTTGACTTTATTTTCAAGATTTTTTTTTCATATTAATTAAAGTTGTTATTATCTGATTCTTAGTGGGAAACTAAAAAAAACACAAAACCCAAACCTCAATATGTTGTACTCTATTTTGAAAATTGATTACCTCCACTTTTTTCCCCTTTCCACCAAGGCAGTGGGTAAAAATGTAATTTCTTAGCAATGCCAGAGAACCATGTCTATAAACAACAATATGTTAAACAGGTGCATACTATTCCATAGTTATTATGACAGAAACCACATTATGTGTGTACGCAACACAAATAAGCATATTAAAAAGACACAGTAATAAACAGAGAGAAACTGAATGGAATCTGTGGAATAAATATGACTCAGAGATCTTAGCATGCAGAATCAGTTGAAGAAAGTGAGAATGAATTGGTATCTATAACATCAATTTAGAAGGTACAGCCTAAAAATAATAGTACCCATCTAGTTTGTCTAGTCAATAAAACATGAGCTCCCTGGAGCTCCCTGGAGTCAAGGTATATTTGCTTTGCTAAACTTAACAGTTAGAATTGTTGCTACACATCAGCAATCCACAACAGGGAAGAATTCGAATAGCTATAGCTACAAATCAAAAATTTATTTGAGAAACAAACATTTTTCCCTCTTAAAGATAGATCCTTATCATCCACATCCCTTTTTTTCTTCATGCTGGCAGTGATGACACTGTAAGAAATAAACATTTGTGCCTCAATGAGGGCTCTGGGAGTATGAGATACCTAGCTGAAGGACAATGACAGAAAGTACTGGAAACTATAAAGAAAAAAGAGTTATTAATATTTCAGAACTAAGTCACTGGGAGTAGAAGTTACAACCTGAAATCTGACCTGATCTAAAGAAAATACTTCCTAAATGTAAGTTTCTTTTCTGACTTTACAAGTACGCATTTCCTGTGCAAAGGCACCTCATCACCGAGCAGTCAGCAATGTTTCAGGATCAGATGAGGGCAGGGTGCTCCATGGGGAGCAGCAGCAGAGCTCCATTTAGTTTTTTGTCTTTTCAGCCAGACATAGGCCTCCCTTGTCACTGAACTCTTTTGTCCTCCACCAGCCTAGAAAAGACACAAATACTGACAGAAATAATACCCTTTCCTTTAGATCATGTTGGAGTCTGTCCATCAGCTCATGATCTGCACTGTTCTGTGCCTCACTTTTCTCTTTGTCTCTATGAGAACTATTTGCCCCTATGAGAACTATTAAGTTTTAAAGCAGAATGCTCTTAAATAAAAGTGCTTTATGAAGATATAATGGAGCTCAGAATGAAATAAACTGAGAAGAAAGCACAGCAAACATCATATTTTTCCAAAGGTAGGTGAAAAGCAGTAACAGCAAGCCTCTTTGGGCCTACTGTTTGAATCTTTATAATGGTTCAGCATGGTTATTAAAAAAACTCATCACGAATTAAAAAATAGGAAGCAAACAAAACCACACACCACTGTATTTTGGAAAATATGAGAATATACTCATATAGAAAAGAGCACATGCTACTAGAACCCAGAATGGGACCCCTAACTAAATGAAATGAATCAAGGATATCTGAAGGTACTAAAAATATTAATATTTAACAGAACCTATTTTCCCTGAGATAAAGGTCAGGAATTCACTTACAGTACCATTATCGCAAATGTGAAATCTAGCATGGATGGAGACTCACAGTAGCTGGCTGCTATAGGTTGCTACAGCAACCTTTAAAGGTTGAAAATTAAGTTCAATGAAGTCAAAAGTCAGGAAGATGAAGATAGCACAGACTTCTTTGTCCATTTGATATTATTCTACCAGACTGATATATTCCTGATAATTTAAACACTGTCTAAACAAATGTGATTGACTTGCCTATATGTGGTTTTGCTACAGAAATATTAAGTGTTTAACACATCAAAATGAATTTTGTTACACTGCAAGTGGAGGTAACTTCTTTTTCAACTATTTATTAATATATTAGTGAAGCTGTAATGAACATTTTGCATGGACTGTAACTATGAAATTAACTTTTGAGTGAATATTGAAGTTGATTCCTAGAATGCAAAATAGAGAATGTTTGGCCTTTAGGCTGTGTGAAGTTTTTTATATTTAAAAAATAAAGTTGTTTCCCTGTTCATCTCTGAGAGATGTGCTTCAGTGTGGAGAGAAGTGACTTACAGATGTTCTTCGGCTGGCGGGACGTCTCTTCTAAGCTTAATAAGAAACATGTATTTTGAAAACTTTTCCTACAATGTCACACATTTTCTAGCATTCTTTGGGAGGTAAACTTAATTACTAAATATGACTCACCAGTCCGCCATACAATTTTTTTTCTAACCTCCTTGAAGCTCAACAATTTTTGCATATGTCCTCTTATTCATTAGTCCTTTAGGATGAGATACTAATTCTTCTTCTCTCTCTTTGCAATTTATCTGTTGGTCTAAGTGATGATTGATGTTTTGTGTTATAACCTCTGAATAAACCTTTTACTGTTTTCTGAAATTTTGCCTGACACTGTCCGCTCTATCTCAGGTAAGCTATAGAGGAAACATTAAAGTCATGAGGCTGTAGAATAAATGATTAAGAGTATAGAACTCATATTAAGAATGAATAGCAATATTAGATTGTGCCATTAGGAAAAGAGATGTATGCAAAGACAGAAGCATATAAAAATTTAGAAAATAAAAGCCATATGGCGAACTTTGCAGACCCTGATTTTTTTGTTTGTATAGACCTTGCTTTTGATTTTTGTTTTCTCTAGTATACATAGTTCAGTGTCACCAGTACACTACTGAGAGTATTTAGTCTCCTAAACAGAGATCCCGTTTTCAAAACCTATTTCATAAATCCGAGCAGGGGAGATCAATGGCCATACCCTCACCACCTACTGTGTTTCTATACACAGGTTGCCCCTGAATTTACTTAATTCCCTCGATGAGATCTTGACAGGGTGATAACAATGTCCTTTGGGTCATTAAACAAAGTTATCTTTCCCCTTTCCCAGAAAACCTGAGACAAGATATTGTAGTCTCTTACTGACTTTTACATTTTTCTCACTACCCATCTTTAAGTCATGTTAGTAGCTTTTGTACCAGTCTTTTTTTTCATACACACACAAAAAAATCAAATCAAATCAAATCAAATCCCTGAATCTCATTCACTGAGAACTTCTCTTGGTGACTTTCATTTTTGAGTTCCAGAGTAGCAAGCACTTTTTTTGAAAAGCAAAAATTCAGTGAAATGTTGATTTATTATTGGCTTCCTACTTACTCCTTGGCTTGTGTAATGTAGTAGCCATAGCCATCTCTGACTACGCTCTTAATGGTTAGTAACATATATTATGCATTAGAAGTGAGCTCTGCTGGTCTAAAAGCTATGCATTTATATGACTGGAAGCATACACACCAGAAAATGACAGAAAGCCAGGTCCTATACAACCACGGTGGCATGATCTTTATGATATGTTGTTACCTGTGCAATATTCAAACTGAAATTCTATATTTGTGAAAAGTGTACTAAAATATGTAATGCAATCATCAAATACATTGGAAGTAATAAGAAAGAAGAAAACAAGACCAAAAGAGAGAGAAAGAGGGGCACACCAAGCTCAAGAGAGATTTAGGGATGTCTGAACCAGGTTTTCAAGAATTATTCAACTCCTATGATAGTAATGGTTTCATCATGTACTTCTTCACCAATATTGGAAGGTAATCACAGGTGAAATTTGCTTTCTATAGTGCATGAAAGTTTTTTCTCTGTTTTTAAAAAGTGAGTCTCTCCTTTTCATGAGATATTTTCTTAATCAAAATGATATGTATTGCAGTTACTACTTTACCTTTAAATTCTTCATTTGGCCTGTTGTGGTTTAACCCCAGTTGGGAACAAGGACCACATAGCCACTCACTCAGTACTCCCCCAATTTGGGATGGGAGTGAGAATTGAAAGGGGAAAAAAATCTGTAAGTTGAGATATGAACAGTTTAATAGGAAAACAAAGGATGAGAAAGATAGAAAAAAAAAAAAAGAATATACAGGACAAGTGATGGACAATGCTGTTGCTCACCATCTGCGACACCAATAGCCCAGTCATCCCTGAGCAGCAGCATTTGCCCCTTGTCCAACTCCAGTTTATATACTGAGCATGATGTTGTATGGTAAGGAGAACCTTTTCGGCCAGTTTGGGTCAGTTGTCCCGGTTTTGCTCCCTCCCAGTTTCTTGTGCATCTGGCAGAGCACAGGAAGCTGTAAAGCCACCTGGCAACAAACAAAACCTCAGTGTATTATCAACATTCTTCTCATGCTGAACCCAAGACGCAACGCTATACCAGCTACTACAAAGAAAATTAACTCTATCCAAGCCAAAACTGGGACATGGCCCTTGCTCAAGTGGCCTTCAATTCAGAAGACCTCTAAACTGTATAGTTTAATTCCTTGGGATAAAATATTACATTTAAAGTGAGTTTTTACAGTGGAAGTTGTGGACAATTTTCACAGTGTAGATTCTATCTCGAAGTAGAGTGGAAGCAGATTCAGAGTTTAGCCCACAGATCATCCTCTTTATTTTATACACTAAGGAGTACAAGCCAGAGTTTGGAAACCAAATATGAGTGTCTAAAAGTAGCATTTTGTCTGGTGTATGTCATTTGACCTCAGTGGTTATAACTTTCTCTTACTCACCATTTGATTAATTGTCCTGCTAGTTTCTTAGAGGGAATTAAAAAAGAAGAAAAGGATCATATCATTGCAAGACAGGGACAAATTTACTGCAGGTTTTACAGAAACTAATTTCTTTACTAGATCTTACACTTTTCATTTCATTTTTTAATTGTGTCAGCCTCCACCAATTTTTTAAACTAGGGCATTTTTTCTCTAGAGTAAGCAAACAAATAGAGTACATTAAGCAATAGCATGAAAGAACACCTGTGCAGTAATGAGATAACAGGAGATTTCCCAAATGAATATAGAAAAGAAACATATTGCCTAACTAACCTCCTTACCTTTTTGAAAGAGATAAGAAATGCCACCGATGGTAGACAGAGATGAAAGCATTTACTGGGATTTTCTTAATCCTTTGGTAAATTGTAGGAATGTATTTTGTGTTGCTTTGACAGTCAGAATAAAAGAGGTCAAGGGATAAAAAGCTGATTTAAAAAATATCATATAAAGACATTTCTGCTATCAACGGGAAGTTACATTGCTCACTACCTATGATCAAAGCAGGAAGTGGTACATACATGGAAAATATATACCAAACACATGATAGAAAATCACTATTCAAACTCTCTAGTTACATATAAATTTATTGGCAGAAAACCCAGTTAACAACTTATTGAATTTTCTGATTTTCAGAATTTTTAACAAGTATTAAAGAAGACTGCATGCATCAAAAGGAGTTCCAGTAGATAAGACTCAAATATATAATTGGCTTCACACATGGCAAATGAAATCTAACACTGAAGAACTTAAGGTATCACACATACAATTTCAAGAATATAGGAAGTAGAAATTGAATAAGATTGCTCTGAAAGCATGAGGTTTTGAAAAGTGTCTATAAATTCAAATGGATGACAAAGACTATGCCTAAAATGTGTACAGAATACTGAGCTGGAGCTCATGTAGAACACACTTGCATATAAAAGTAGTGAAGATCTTGCCATTTTCTAACACAATGAAAATGTTTATTAGTGAAGATAGGCAGACACCAGTTCCAGTGTTGCAGCATGAAATGTATGCAACTTGTCAGTACATAGATTTGATCAGGACAGTTAGGCAATGTTGCTCTGAATTTCAGGACTCTAGGATGAAATCTTTGCCTTGAAGATGGTAAGGGCTTTTGAAGATCTCAACATTGAGACTTTGTTTAAAAAAAAAACAATATGAAACCGAAACAGGTAGGCCACTAAGCAGTTGTGCTTTCTTCATTTCAGTTGGAGGCCATGCAAAACTAGAAGATTCTAAACAATAGTGTCACATTATCATACTTTGCAATTTGTGTTCCCACCTGTCAAAAATAAAACTAGGAGGCTTCCCCTGTCAAAGATTCCTTGGTTGTCACAGAAATTTTGGATTTTATCAAGGGTGAATGTTGTAATTACTGTTTTTATTTATTTAAATTACTTCAGAAAATTGGGACAGAGTGGACAGGAAATCTCGCCCTTACTGAATGAGGACAGAAGGCCAGCAGCATAGAAAATAATAATTTTACAACTAAATATACCTACCAAAGGTAGTCTAAGGGTTATTTTGGTTGTACTTTCATAACATCCAATAAAGACTTACTCATAATTCATGTGGACACATCTATTAGAACAATATAGGTGTCATTATGTCACAATAATGTCACAATATAGGTGACATTAGCTAAAAATTATCTAAAGTTATCATCGTAGAATAGCCCAGGTTGGAAAAGACCTCGGAAGATCATCTGGTCCAACTTTTGCTGGGAAGGGGAGCCTAGAGAAGATTATCTAGCACTTTGTATAGTAATGTCTTGGAAACCCTTAGTGATGGAGACCCAACCACATCACTGGAGATGTTGTTCCAGCAGATGACTGCGCTTAGTATAAAAAATTTATTTCTTATGTTCATATCAAATCTTTCACAGTGGAAGCTGTACCCATTGCCTGTTGTCTTCTCCATATGGCTAATTGTAAAGAGAGAGCCTCTTTCCAGCCACTCTTCAAGTACTGGAATACTGTGAAACTTTCCTCAGAGGACAGGTTCTCCAGCCATTTGTTCATCTTTATGGCTCTCCTTCACACCCTCTCCATTCAGTCCACATCTTTCTTGAATTATGGGGCCTGAAACTGGACACAGTAACTTCAGGTGCTGATTGACAAATGCTGAGTAGATTGGGATGATTACACCTCTATCTCTGCTAGTAATCCTCCTGCAGATGCAGCTGTGGATCCATTTTGCCTTATATTACTACAGTGGCACAATTTTGACTTATGTTCAGCTTGTTGTTGTCCACTACATCCGTTTCAGCAAGCAGAGCCTGTCAGCCAGTCCCCTACCCATCTCACAGCCCACCCATCTGATCTGAATCTTGCCATTTTGTACAGGAAAAAGCTACGAGAAGCAATGTTGAAACCTTTGCTGAAGTCCAGGTAAACATCACTCACTGCTCTTCCCATGTAGAATTTGATCAGCTTGGTCTGGCATGATATATTCTTGGTAAATTTGATTTCTATAGGATGCTGAAATAATGGGTTTTTATAGCATCAATGCACTATGAACAACAAAGCTTTGCAAACAAAATAAGAAAGGATTGAATATGTCCTTTGGTTACATTTTATAATTATTAAATACTTCAAGAGAAATAAATGAGAAAAAAAGGAGCTTGGGTTTCTAACATTTTTTGTGATACCTGTTTTCACTGTCAGTTTCAGTGAAATTACACTATTTGAAAAACTTTCAAGAGTAAAAGTCACTTCTGGAGTACGTGCTTTTCAAGTGACCAGTTTCAATACCCATTTCTTTGCAGTTGTACTAGCCTGAAGGAAGAACTCATGCATTATTTTACTGATCATCAGACGTAAAATTGTATCTCCAGGAGTGTATGGCTGACTCTGCAGGTTTAGAGTAACTGTCATGTACTCCCAGTAATTTCAGACTGCCAGATTGACCTGAAAATTTGCTGTGAACATGCCTAGGGCTTCAGTAAATTAGATAGGTTAATCATCAGCCTTAGAAAATTCTAAACAAATATTAATATTTTTCACAAGCACCTGGACAAATTTTCCAGAAAAAAAACCAAACCAAACCAAACCAAACCAAACCAAACCAAACCAAACCAAACCAAACAAAATGTATGGTAGTTGCTATCATTCTCAAAATTTTTATTTTTACATGCACAAATATTAATCAAACTGAGTAACTTTGTTACTGAAAATATAGAAGCAAAAGAGACATTTGTAATTCTAGTAGTGCAAAAAACTGTTTTGAGGTGAACAACACATATTCATAAACATATTTATCCACCTCCTTTGATCTTATAGTGAGGTTCAGATTCTTGATGCTATTGTGAATTTGTTTCACCACTTTGGATTTCAACAGAGTTGTCATACCTATGTCTGTTGCCCAGTTCAGGACATAATCAGTCTTATTCAATATTTTATCAGCTACTATTAAAAGTTTCAGAGGCAGATGCAAGATGTTCAGAACACTGAGGAAAACATAAGCAACATAATCTATTCCTTAGGTTTTACCCTAATGTTCATCAAATAACAGTAACAGTAAATTTTAAAACTTCATCTATGATGTTTACAATTCCTTACAAACTTATTACAATAATTATGATAACTGTAGGTTTTCTTGAAAGCCACTCCAGATTTTCCTGAAATCCACATGTGTATCAATCCAATATACTGCTGATTCTGAAGGATTGTTTACTAGCTACAGAGCAATGACTTCTTGCTTTAATAATCCCCTGGAATCGGAACAGGCTTTTCTCAGAGCCTTCATGTGTGACCCTTTAAACATTTACAAACTATAATCCAGTCGTCTTTCATCCTTGACAAAAGACGAGTGAGCATATTCAGTATTTGAAGCCTTCTCTAACAGGACTCCTAATCCCCAGATAAGCCTTGTAGCTGCCCCACCCCCACCAACATATTCTGTCCAAGGTTGAAAACAACATGCCAGACCTGGGCTTCTGATATGGTGAGTAATTGAACCATTATATGTCTTAAAATATAACTTATGTACCTTAAGTCCTTGCTAGACTGTTTTGAACAATCTTTCTGTATACTCTTTCTACCACCACAAAATGATGTCATCAGTTACCACTATCGATTTCATTTTAGCATTATTTTTTAAATTATTTTTGTTAACCTAAAATGCACATAATGTACTGACACCGAATTTTCTTCCCCTTTGTGGTGGGTTAGCTGTGGTTAACAGGCAAAAGCCCACCAAACTGCTTGCTTGCTTTCCCCCTCAACAGGACAGAGAAGAAAATAGGGAGGACAAGAAAAATGAATCTCATGTATTGACATAAAAACAGGCAGATCACTTACCAATTGCAGCATTGTCATGGGCAAAGCATACTTAATCTGGAGAAAATTTATTTTTTTTTTGTCAATTAAAATAAATAAATGAATGAATGAATGAATGAATGAATTAATTAATTAATTAATTAATTATAAGACTAGTTTGGGTAGTGGGAAAGAAAAATACATTATAACATCTTTTCTTTCCCCTTTCCCAGGCTCAACTCCACCCTTTTACCCCTACATTAGCAGTGCAGGTGGGATGGAGGGTGGAGGGTGGCTGTCAGGATGTTGCAGTTACTCTCTGCTGCTCTTTCCTCCTCACACTTTTCCTCTGCTCTGGTGTGGGGTCTCCAAAGGCAGAAGTTCCTTCAGGACTATTATTTGCTCTCATGTCATTCGCCAATGCCTGAAGCACCCTGCGACCCTTCTGCTTTTCTCACCTTGGTGTCCACAGGGCTGTTTCACTTATTTTTTCTCACTGTGCTCTGCCTGCCCAGCATTTTAACCTTTTTAAAACACATTATCACAGATGTACCACCAGCTTCACTGAGGGGCTCCACTGTGCCCTGTGGTGGGTCTGTTGGAACCAGATGGAACTGTCTGGAACCAACAGTGTCTAACATGAGGCAGCCCCGGTCTCTCCTCTCAGAGGCCACCCTGCAGATCCTGCTGCCAGCACTTGGGCACCAAAACCCCATACATGTCTATATGTGTAATCCCAGTGCACCTCTTTTCCTGCCTTTGCACTGTGAATGTAGATTGACACCACATCAGAAAAAGACCCATATAGCTTTGATGTTAAATTTTGTAGAGTGCATTTCTTGATGAGTATCTGTAGGTACACCCTGTAGACACTATGAAAAGCTCCAAATTCAGGTAAGTGTTCACAGCTTCTCAAAAGGTACCTGAACCTGGAACTTCTGAAGATTCTCCATTAATAATATACTGTTGCAAATAACAGCGTGTATGGCAAAAACAAGGTTTGTAGATTTACAAAATGATCCGTGACGGAAATTTACTTAAATTAGTAAGGGAGGTTTACATGTTGCTCTTTTTTTTTTTTTTTTCCTCAGGACCTCAATACCTGAAGTTTTAGTTACAATTCTTTGTTGAGAATTGAATTTTAGCATATTTGGTGGATGAAAAATTGGACATGAGTCAACAATGTGTGATTGCCACCCAGCAGGCTGATTATATCTGCATCAAAAGGAGTGTGGCCAGCAGACTGAGGGAGGTGATTCTCCCCCTCTGCTTTGCTCTGGTGAGACCCCACCCGGAGTCCTGCATCCAGCTCTGGAGTCCTCAGTATGGGAAAGAAATGGACCTGTTAGAGAAAAGCCTATTAGAAAGATGGGGACTGACTTTATAGCAGGGCCTGTTACAATAGGACAAGGAGTAACAGTTTTAAACTAAAAGAGAGGAGATTCAGGCTAGACATAAGGAATTTTTTTATGATGAGTCTAGTAAAACACTGGCACAGGTTGCCCAGAGAGGTGGTAGATGCCCTGTCCCTGGAAACACTCAAGGCCAGGCTGGACGGGGCTCTGAGCAACCTGATCTAGTTGAAGATCCCTTCTCTCTAACAACCAATGATAGAACCCAAGGGATGGCAAGAAGATGTACTAGGGGAGATATAGATTGGACATTAGGAAAAGGTTCGTCACCCAGAGGGTGGTGGACCACTGAAACAGGCTCCCCAGGGAGGTAATCATGGCCCCAAGCCTGTCAGTGTTCAAGAAGTGACTAGGCAATGTTCTCTGACATGTGGTGTGAATTTTGAAGTTGTCATCTGCAGCAACAGGAGTTCAATTCGATGTTCCTTGTGGGTGCCGTCCAGCTCAGGACATTCTGATTCTATAATGATGTCCCTGCTCATCGTAGGAGGGTTGTACTAGATGACCTTTAAAGGTCCCTTCCAACTCAAGTTTTTCTATGGTTCCATGACTCATAATTTGTCTCTTTACAGGAGTCACTGGTGCACACATTACAGAGGTGAAACAATCCAACGTGGGAACATATGAAATATATGCCATTCCACATGGTAAAAGGACTGATCTTTTCTAGAAAATATTATTTGCTCAAATAAAGAAATGAAAATGCAGGAAGGAAATATTTCGTATAATAATTATAAATGCCTATGAAACCATCTGTTCCTGCTGACATTGAAGACTTTTGAACTAGGCTATCCATTTACTGAATGCACACATATATACAGCATCCAGTTATCATGTTCTTCTTAGGAAATATACTGTTGGTGGATATCATATACTAAATGTTTGAAAAAGAGGAGAAAAATAAAAACCTAAATACCAATGCTTAGGCAAATACTTTGATTGACCTCCCTGGAGCAAATCCTTTTCTTTGGATAGAAGAACTAGTAATTTGTGTAATTTGCTAAATCTTAGCCACCTATATGCCATGTTCCTGTTTGCAAAGCATCAGGGTGTTCTCTGAGGGGAATTTTCACTTCTTGGGTTGTGTAGTGAAAGACACACTTTGTATTTGAAAGCTATGAGCAAATGCTTCTGATCTGTCATGTATAGCTGATGACTAAGATGTAAGGTGAAAATATTGTTATATTGAAGTTTCTGTTATTCATTTATTTGAATATGAAAAGGCACCATTACTGTAATCTCTCATGGCTATAGCACTTTTATGTAATAACTTCCATATAAGACCCTATAGTGACATGGGGAACTTAGCAGGATTTCTATGCAGCTTACCTGTGTTTGATTTATGGCACAAACTCAAAACAGTATAAAAAGATATAAGAATGAGCAAGTTGTATATAAATCTATGCTATGTGATTTTGGTATTTCAGCCTTGAATCTTTCTGCATTCCTTATGCTTCTTTCTTATGTCATGTTTGAAATCTTAATTGTGAGATTTAGACAAGGGCCTAAGTGCTGCTTAGAGTACAGGAGTTTCCTCCTATTATATCTGTGACAAACACTAACATCTAACAGAAAAAGAGACTGTAGGCTTGTAGTTCAGCAAGTGTAGTGTAACCTTTACAGGAACAGCCCACAGGCTTTGTGCTAAGCTAATAACAACATAGATCTCAGGGCTTGTCAGGCTTTACCTAGACTTGGACTACATGAAAGTTTCTTTAAGCTTGTTTAGCTGTAACAGCTGTCTAACAAGGTGACTGTTCTCTCATTTGCTTTAGATTTTGCTTAGCTTTGTTCAATTGCATGGTATAACATCTATTGTTATATGTTCTTTTTGTAAATAATAGATAACAGTAACAAGCAGCTATGCTGTGTAGAATGCACTATTTATGATCCTAGAATAAAAATGCTTTGTAGAGGAGTACAGGGAATTACAACAAAGGCCTTGAAAGCGGGGGCACAAAATGTTACCAGACTCCTTAAAGCTATAAACAATTTACCAGTAGTTAAATATCTATTATTAAATAAATGCATCTTTGGGAATTAGGTAAAACAATTCAGGGAATAAAAATGGACAAGTAGCTATTACATCCAAAATATCATACATACCTAATTTAGATTTGGGTTATGGAATTAGGGATAAAAGAAGAAAGAGGGAAGTGTAGGGCATAGTAAAAAATGTAGGAAAGTAATCCCGAGTATATTTCAGAGTGAAGAAGAAGAAATCTTCACCATCAACGCCATAATCCTTCCATAAAGGACTTAGGGTGCTGGTGACTCAGTACAGCCTTCCCACAGACTGAGGCTGTCAATCCTGGGACCCAGTGGAGCAGCAGAAAGACCCAGAAAGTATGTATAATAATTTTAACTGGATTTTTTATTTAATAGTAATATTTTCTTCCTCTTTTTTTCTGTAATAGTTAAATCTCAACAAAAAAGATATTTTTTTTTATTAGACTCTTTCAGTTAGACTAATAATTCTTGTATTTCTATATAAGGTGTATTACTTTAACCTACATAAACTGGCCAAATTTAAAAGCAATTAATAATGAAAATTTAGGTGAGTCAAGACGTAGTCTGGATGCAAAAAGAACAAAGAAAATGTTAGAGCCAGAGAGATTCAGACTTGAAGTTTATGATGATCCTACATACCTAGAAACCTTTCAAAGAGGAACAGAACAACTCCAAGTACCCTAAATTATCTAATAGCTTCTCTTTCTGTGCTCCCTTCACTGTATATATGGCGTGAATTCAGTCTAGTGTTATTTGTTAGACCATTAACACTATATACACAACAATGCTCAAAAACCAAGTACAAGCAACAAAACCTACTGTAAGGTCATGAAGGTCGAGAATTCTCACAGATCTCAGACTTGGGTTTTTTTATTATATTTATCATTACAATTTAATCCAACATTGTGACAAATTCAATAATTGCTGAAGTGTTCAGAAAGTTTAATGAATGTATATATGCTTATTGCCTTCTGTGCATTTCTAGTCTACTCTTTCACACACTGTTCACAGTTTCAATCAGAAAACTGAAAAATTAGGAAATAGATTAACAGCATATAAATTGCTTTCCCTTTAATTGCCCCGTGGTGTTTTAATTTAAAGGCAATGTGTACTATCTGAATTGCATAACATTTCGCCTGTTGGAGTTAAATGTGTAGGACAAGGAACTACTTTTACCTTGAAAAAATAAAAAGAAAGCTAAATGCACGAGGGAACGCTGTAGCCAAAGTGTTCATCTTGATAATAGCAATACAGACAACTGATTTTCTCTTCCCAAAACTGAGCTGCACTCTGCTGCTTAAAATGAATTAGTTTTATTGTTCCTAAATCAAGCCAACATCCCAAAAGTCAATTATATGTTTATTGAAAGCTCTGCAGTGAAACTCATTTAAAGGCACAGTTTACAATAAAAATGTTAGATAATGGATCTGAGAACACTGAGCAACACAAACAAATGCTGTGAATCCTGGTGACGTGTAACAGCTGATTTTACCTCATTGCAGTTCAGACAGTTGGAGGGAATAACCCTATTTGGATTTAGTGAGGCAGTGTTCAAGCAAGCCACTGCCCCTTCCCTGAAATGAATATTCTCAGCACGGACAGGCAAAGTGAAAGCTAGTGCCGTTTACAATCTAAATTTTTAACCACCAGGTTTCAGTTTAGTAGCTGTGTTCAGTTCTATAACTGTGTGAAAACACACCCCATTCTCTCAGGGTAAATACAGTATAAACTACAGCATTCCAATACATTATAAAAAAAATTTGCCAAAATAAATCCGAGTAGAGTAGTGACATGATTATTAAGGATGCTTTTTCTATTATTTGTAAAAAAAAAAAAAAAAAGTTTTTGCAATGTCAGAGAACAGGGGCTTACAAAGTAAGCCATTCCATAAAATAATGTTTTTTACATTTTTTATGAAAAAGACACAAGATAAATCAGTCATGAGGACAAACTTTAGTGATTTGCACTACTGATTTCTTTTTCCATTTTTCATTTGTTGAACTTCAACAATCATGAAAATGAAGAATTGATCACCTCTGGACAAGCAACCAATTAAAACACAGGTTGGTTCTTTGCAGTAAATTCTTCTTTCAAGATCTCATCAAGGCTCTGGTAGGTACATTTAGCCACTTGATTCCCCCTCCATGATTTTAAAAAATGTTATAGCAATACTACAAGGAATTTGTGGAAGCTTAGGAAGTATAAGTGGAAAGTTTGAGGTTTTTTTTTTTTTTATTTCATGGGATTGTTGGATCACTGAGTTGTGTATTAGTCACTTGCCAACAGACCTGAAGATGTGTCATTACTAATGAATACTACTGTCAAGCTTTGCTTGCCATAGTTTTCTCAAGGACTAGGGCTAGGAATACCAGGTATTTATAACTAATGGTTTTTGACACCGAGTCAACTGGAACTGCAATATACAATTCTGCTATTTTAATGTCCTGTTCAGGCTCAAACTTCCCTGTGAAGACTAATGAGTAATAGGAGTGTCCGTCAAATTGGGTCATTTAGTCACTTCCATGTAGGTTTTGGGAAAGAGAACATATGTTTTCCAGAAGGAGGGAGCAGTCTAGATATTTCTATTGTCCCTCACTTAATGTGTTACAAATTTCATTTGGGGAGGTTACCCTAAAAGGAAGTTACCTCATAATAATTCTTAAAACTGAATAAACAACCATTGAAGAAAAGCATATTTCGTAACAGTTTGTGAATATCCTCTGATCCCAGACTGTAGTTCTACTTCATAACATCCCTACAAATAATCAAATAATATTTACATTGAACTTCCCTCCCCATGGGGCAGATAATCTTTCGCATATGAAAATTAAAAAGCAGAAAGCATTATCTGAAAACTACGTTTTGTTTGTTTGTTTGTTTGTTTGTTTGGTTTTTTATGAGGGTTAACTGAATGCCAGTATGACTGGTTTAAGAAAGATTTAGCAATTAGCAGTTTTGATTTTCTGAATATTTTTCCCAATATGGTGCAGATTCGTGTTATTTTCTTTTACACAATGGTTACCAGGTTTTCTAAATCCAATACCCACTTAAAAGACTGGCTGATCTTTAGTCCTAGTCTCTAAAGAGCAGGGACTTCTGATTATTTTTCTATTTTTATGGCAATCTGCTTTGTCCTCCCCATACTCTCAGTCTCTGAACACAATAGTCTCTTTTGATGTTTTTGATGCAGTATCCGAAAAATAAAAAGAAGGAAATTCAGGGTATCAAACTGTGCAGCACAATATTTTGAAGCTTAATAAAGAAACCAAAAACTACTAAGAGGTCATTCAAGCTATAATAGTTTTTCTCTGAGTTAGAAATATGATACTTCTTTCTCCTTTCTTTTAACTTTGATATTTTTATTTTAGACTATGTTGTTTCCCTTGCAATATAGTTCAAACACAGGTTTTCTGGATACTCAAATGCTTTAAAAAAGTAAAGTTTTATGCATATTTGATAAGGAGAGAGACACAATCTCAAAAGCAGAAGAACCATATCATATCAGTTCTCATTTGTAGACATCGATAATAACATTGCATGTTGATACATAGATAGACATAGTTTATTCTGAAGATGCCCAAAAGTGTAAAAGAAGCTTCAAATGGAACCAAGACTTCTAAAATTAAATCCAGGGATCTATTTCATATATGTACTTATATGGTTTATTATTCTTATTAAAATGCTTATTTAATGGGAACACCACATAATCCTGGGAGCAGGAACTGCATCTCTGTAGTCCTTCCTGCCTCTGCCACATTCATTTATAGATTTCTGAATTTCAACGGTCTCTGCTCTCCCTTCTGCACAGGGAACAGGAACACTAAAAACAAAACTTTGGATATACTCTGGGGAATCACGCCCTGGACCCATTTTTTCCTCACTACAGTGAAAAAAAAATTACTCACAAATGCGTGGCAGATGTGTGTGTGTGAAGGTTCATGTTCAGGCTTGAAAATATTAAACCATATTTGATTTCTAACTTCAGTTCCTTTTTTTCAGCAAATTTGGCACTTATATAATATGGTTACATTGGTTCTCTGCTGCAAATGTTGTTATAATCAGCTCTGGATTGATGAGAGAGAAGGGCACTTTTTGACTCTTGTTTCTAAACATAGAGCTCTGACAGCATCATTGTTTTCTTCTGACTTTCAAGTTCTGAGATCAGATGCAGGTAGACGAAGAGAACTGGTGGTGCTGGAGGATGCTGAATAACACGTGCTTTTCCCTTTTGCAGTTCTCATTGATGTGATACAAGAAGACAAGGCATCAGTGCTGTAATCACCACCATTCTTGACAGCCTGACAAATGCTTGAAATTACCGTAAGCAGGACACATCTTCAACTGGCTTGTGACAGAGTCTCTCCATTAAAGTTTACATAATAGCACTCATTTATACAAGCTGATAATAAGACCAAAACTTGCATTTCAGTTTTTCTTTCCTGTCAAGTCCAAGACTTTACAAAGAAGCTGAAAAAAAAATTGACCTCTGTGTGTGAGGCAGGAAAGCAAAGGCAGTTTTGTCTGGTTTTATATTCTGGTTTTCATTTGAATGTATATGAGTTTTTAAACTTGCAGCTGCATATGTATATTTCTAGACCATGCACTTACACAGACATAGGTGATAGACTTTCCCAATACAAAGCACATTGATTACAAACAGAAATTAGTCACTAGTAGATGTTGTGGGGTTTTTTGGGCTATATAAAGCCATGTCTCTTTTGCATAATGACCTGCATCTCTTGGGAAGTGAGGCTTATTCAAACTTGTTTTAAAATGGCTAAATCCAATGCTCCAAAGAAAAAAAAAAAAGGAAGCCATGCTTAAATTATGAGGTGTATCTTGAAGTTTTTTTAAAAGGGTTTAGTTTAATACAGATTCATCAAGAGAGCACTAACTGCATGCATTAGGATGCCTCAAATGATAAAGGTGGTCTCTAATTTTTATGCAATAATATTTTTAGTAAAATGGAGGTTTATTATCATGGTAACACAGGCTTGATATATATGAGGTAATCCATCAGTCTTGATATTGACAAATTTTGGATAAGTAATTCATATCAAACCTCCCCGCTGTTTTGCTCTGTTTTCTGCTATTAAGTAGTCTCCTGTCTGATTTGTTATTTTCATAGTGTTGTCCTTCAAAAACTGCCTCCATTTTATTATGACAAACCCCAGAAGTCAATTCACATTTAAAGAGCGAGACTTTTGACTGTTCTCTTTCAGTTCTTCATTCCTTCTGTTTGACTGTAGGTTTCTTCACACCTAACAGGTGTAAAAGTTGCCTAGACCTATAAATAAAAAAGATTCCATTTTCAGTTCTAAACACTCAGTCCAAGGTTAAAAGCATTTATGACTTCAGATTACTTTTGAAGGAAAAAAATAATGGTGCATTTTATTTTTTTTCTTAATGTCTGAAATCATTTTGTAACATCCACTACTAGATGATAATCATTCCCCTGTCTCTTGGACCCCATATGTACTTGTGAACTGTATTTATCTTTTCTCAGTTTTCCATCTATGCAGAGTTATATGATGAAAGCAAATCCATTCAGTCTTAGAAGTTTGAATACAAAGACTTGAGAATTCACAAATTGTATTGCAATTATGGTTGCTAGTACTTATACTTCAGTTTCCAAGCCTTTAAAATGATTATATAGTTAATTATATGGATTCAAGCCTAAGGTTTCTTTGTCTAATTAATAGTTGCCTGGATAATGACACATTATAAAATACTATATAAACCTCTGAGAAGGTTTGTCAGGTTAAAGGGGTGAAGAAGGGTGGATATATTCAGACCTTTCTTTGATTTTTAAAAAACTGCATTGTAAGGCAATATTTTTTAAGGCTATTTAAGGGGATTTTTACAATGCTCAGAAGAGGAGAGAGACAATCATAATGTGTGTTGTTCTGTGACTGAAACAATACAGGATTATCATTCTTGCTTTCTGCTTAGCCTAATTATCTTTTGGCTATGTAAAGTTCAGTCTTTTTTGATACCATACTGCTCTAATACAACTATCATTTTAGTATTCTTGGTTCAAAATACAGCTCAACACATGACTATGTATTGTATTATGTGGCCATGTCATTCCATTTTGTAACATACCATTTAATAAGGTAAAAAAATAGCTGAAAACACATTATTTTTAAATAAAGTATCCTCAAGACTGCAGGTGCTTCTTTAAACCTCCAAATTTCTCACTCCAATGATACCTTCTCTCATTAATTAATCCAAATGTATTGCCAGTGTGACTAAGATGTTTGCATCCACTCTGTAGGCATTTATGAGCTCTGCCAAATACTGCTCAACTGTCATCTTAATTTGTTATTAACTATAAACAATTTTTCCAGGTACCTGCTACTCAAAAGTTTTATGTCCTAGCTAACTTGCTTACCCTTCTGTATCTGTGGGGTTTTTAGAAGGCTAACCTTATGAGTTGCATGAAGAGTCTAAATTCTGAAGAGTTTTACAAGCCAATAGAACACAGAGGTCCCTTTGTAGTATTAGCTGTGGGAGTTTCTGCTAAATTTTACTTTTTTTTTTTTTTTTCTTTCCCATTTCCTAGAGGTAAGGGAAGCATCAACATACATTGTTTATAATTTTGTTTGTGGCATATGACAGAACTGATATGATAATATCATGATTTATGTAAATATATGCTTCAATTTTCTAATGTGAAGAAATGTATGGACGACAGTGATCAGGGATGGATTTCATCACATTAACATGGCAATGACTTGTTCTTTTGTGTGGTAATGAATATTAGTCAATATTTGGGTTTTTTTGGTCAGTAATGTGCATGTTCCACCTGTGTTGGTCTCTTTCTGGTGATTGCATTTTAATTGGTATTAATTTGGCATGACATATAATTGCAAGTTAATCTTAATTACAGAGAAAGGATTGTCTAATTCAAATAGAAAGATCACATGATGGTTTTAAATTAATCTTTCCTATCACACACAGACGTTCCTTCCATTGCAGTGGTTACAAAATAAACCTTTTTTGAAAAAATATTCCTTCTTCTACAGCCAAAGTTGGAACACAATCCACCACTTTCTGGCAGCCTGTGAATTAGACATGTTCTCAGACAGATTGGTTTGTAAAAAAGCAAAAACCAGAAGTCCTTTCCAGAATTTCATGCTGGCCATCTGCTCCCATGTTCTGCTTTTTGTTTGCTTCTTTACTTCTTTATAATACCCAGTTTATAATGTACTTTATATCCTTGCATTTTGTAGAACTTCTTTTATGAATTTGTTTTTGCATTACTTCATCTTAGGCAATATTTTAAAGTTCAATAAATAAATAAAAATTAAGGAACATGTGCAAGCATCTTGCAAATACTTTAAAAACTGTTACTTTCCTTTGATTATTTGTTTGTATTTCTTGGCAGAAAAAGGACAGGGTTTTTTTGGTAATCTGGTATGTTACATTTGACTGGGGAAAGTGGTTATCTAAAAGTTTCTATCACTTAAATTTAACAGTTGTTGGAAGAAAAGAGCTGTCATTCCTCAGTTTATTCATGCTACAATATTTTAACAAATCTTTAATCTTAATGTATGTAACCTTCTAATTGGGTTATACTATTAACTCTGAAGAGAGGCAACCTTTTAAAGCAAGATCATGAATCTGTAAGAGCAGTTCACTACAGTTTATCAACTTCTAAAATTTAATGAACTCTATTGATTCTTTCTTGTTTGAAATTTTTATAAAGAAGAGAAAGCTTAAGGACTAAAAGTAAAAATTTATATTATGGAAGCCTTCCTTGTTGATGAATATCTGAAATAGGTCATGATTCCTGAAGTTCTTTGTTCAAATCTGAAGCACTGATGTGACAAAATATGAATACAAGAGATTCTGTTAAAGATGACACAAAACTGGCCAGTTGTGTTCCTGCTAAGCAAAGTTTTTGTTAGTGCAGTCCTAGTCTTGTAATTAAAAGGTTCTCTTGATTTTCATGAGACTAGGCAAATGAACTACGAGATATTATATTTAATGTTTCCTAATTTAAGTCCAAGAACTAGTAAACATAATGATAAACCTGAGTTAGTTTTTCTGAAGCTGAGATCTTCCTGTATATATTCCAAATGTATAACTCAGAGCTCCTAAGATGTTAGAAGAGAAATTTCTAGCTGGGATAGTGTTTTACTTTTTACTATAGAAGCAACTCATTTTTGTGTTGTCATTTGCTTGCCTGCTATTACTGTTACTGCTTGCTTTCATCTGTAAAGTGGAGATATCCATACTTTGTAAAATGCATATACCCTGTCAAAAAGCACTGTTTCTGATTTTTCTAGTGCGTGTCTATATCTAGTGCACGACTGATGATGGAGAAAAGTTATTGCTGAAAAGTCTAAGAGGACTCACAATGCATTTCTTCACATTCAAGTTTCATGTGATTATACTTACTAACTTTGAAAGATTAAGTGTTACCTTGACTCTTTTTATTAGTCAATCCAGGCTTCTGAGGACTGTGTACTAACTGGGGAGTCTTGGTCTTGTTTCTTAGGTACTGCAATTAACTCATGCAGAATGGAAGAAGAATTCTGGGTTAAAAAAAAAAAAAAAAGACACCTTGAAAAATAAGCAAACATATAGATAAAGAGAATCAGTTGATGAGAGATAAAAGTTTGTACTCTGTTAAAAGCCTTAAATATGAAGACAGTACACTAAATATGCTGTAAGATCAGCAAACGCTATTTTGAAATATTTTCTTAGACCTCTGCCAAAGAAAATGAGTTGCTTTTCTCCCAGGTGAAACTGCAGTTGGCAGCAGGTTGTATTTTCAAAATCAAGTTCTGGGTTTCCATGATGAAATCCTGGCTTTTTGGAAGTCAGTGGCTAGATAAGAAGGGACAGAGTGTGAGAAAGTGTTTTACTCTTTTTTTTTTTTTTACTTTTTTAGTGTCTTAATACATATCCATGGAAATAAAGAGAAACACTAAAATATAAAAGAAACTCACAAATCAACAAAAAAGTGAAAGTTAAAGAATGCTATTTTTCAAATAATTAAAGTGAAAAAAAGGTTAAATAAATCAGAATTTTCATACCTTTGATAAAATCTTCTCTTTACTAGCAGTGGAGAGTACAAAAATGATAAAGATGAACACTTAAAAATTGGCCTGAGATTTCAGACAGCTGATTATCTGCAAGTCACATTGATTTCTCTGAGAAACAGAACGATCAGTTTTTCTAAAAGTTTGTCCCACATGGCTAAGAATCCAAATACAGGCCTGACTTTAGGCTGAGTTTCAAAATGTTTATCTAAGTCCTTTTCTATTTTGTTTTCTGCATTAAGCAGACTTCAAATGAATGGGCAGATACTTTAAGTGACACTTTGAAGAGGCAATTGTTGAATCACATTAACTCAAAATATCTATCCAGGTCTAGTTTCCTCATAGGTATTTCAAGAATAGTGTCCTGTCTACCTTGAAAACTGAATTTAAATTGATGAACAAACTGCTGAGCTTGGAGCTATTTTCTTTTAAATATGATTTGTCAGGCTCTGTCCCAGAAGTCAGGAAAAATCTTAAATGTAGATGCAGAGTTCGGTTACACTTCTGACACATACTAGTGTGTGTTTGTGTGTACTTGACCTCAAGCTGACATTGAATTTACACAGGTGAAGAGAACATTCTGTATCTGAAGGCAACTACTGCTAATAACAAATACACTGAAAAAAATAACAAGGTATGCTACACAACCATGAAGGAAGCAAGTATAAATAAGGAGGAGCTGAATTTGCCACAAAGGTGGGGGAGGTGATGGAAGGTAATTTATTTCTCAAAGCAGAATACGCATGGTGTCGCTAGTGTATCCGTCATGACCTCGAGATTTAGAGGGAAAATTTAGGGTCAATTTAGCTTTTAAAATAAGTTATTTAATTCAGATATTTCAGAGGGAATCTGTTCATATTTTCAGTGGAACCAAATATTGGGGTTTTTTTCTTCATAGGGAAGCCTCTAGCGAGAGGAGAGGAGAGGAGAGGAGAGGAGAGGAGAGGAGAGGAGAGGAGAGGAGAGGAGAGGAGAGGAGAGGAGAGGAGAGGAGAGGAGAGGAGAAGAGAGGAGAAGGAAATGTTGCTCATTTCCACTTTATTTTGATTCAGCATATCTGAGTTTGTATATTATATTAGGTGAACCAACATTAATAAATTCTCATTTATATGAGCTGGTCCCCTTCACCACCCATAAAAGCATTTCATAGTTATTTTTTCTCAATTTTAACATGATTTCCTATTAATATTTTGCTAACAGTGTGAATTAAAACACTGCATTTCTCTACTCTGAGTATCATTTACCATCTCTCGTCCAGCAAATATCTAAATCTGTTCATAATGTCCTTTGGTCAATATGTTGAAGAGTATTGATTTACTTACTCCATTGTAATCCATAAGAATTGTCCTTCTAAGTCAAACTGCTGGCCCATCTAGCCCAGTATTCTGTCTCTCAGAGTGACAAGGGAAATTATATTTAGGGCAGCACAATAAATGTTATTATGCAGCTGCTTTTTTAATTTACAAAAACTTTTTAAATGAGAGCAATTTGAATTTGCGCTCTCTTCTATATTGTCTACCTGCCATGAAATGGTCCTAGCATTAATAAAAATCAGGGTATTTTGCCCAGTGATATAAGTATAATTATACTGGGCACAAGTTTCTTGCACATCACAGCTGTTATCAGCTATGCTGAATTAAGACTTTTTTTTTTATTATTTTCAGTCATTCCCACCACAGCAGTCCAAAGAATATAAATAATATAATTTGCTCTTCAACTGCTATATGAGTGAAAAGAGAAATATCATTGTTTCAATGTTTCAATGTTTCTTTCAATGTGTCACTTAAAATTATTTTAGTTGAAATAAATAGGAATTCTGCAAGTACCTTAAATTACAGTGAATTCACATCTATGCTGTCTTTTTTTTTTTTTTTAATTGATAGTTTACAGTAGATAAACACTTCAGACCAACCCTTTTCTTAAACACCATTGTGTTGTCTTCAGGAAATATCAAGAATATGCACTAACAATAAAACATTGAAGTAAAAAAAAAAAGAACTAACAAGAGTTCATTCAGATTAACATTTAGCCTAAGATAGGCATAGATGTAATTTTGACTCAGAGAGAAGGGACCAGGAAGCAGAAAAAAACACCACTGTATCTGTTGAAAGGAAGTAGAATATAATGACTTTCCCACGTCTTTCATCTTTTACACAGAAGTGAGAAACTATGGTGTTGAAATAGAATGGGAAGAACTCTTTCCTTCTTTTTTACCTCTTGTGACATTTTCCCATTCCTAACAATATGAAATCTATTCAGAGATTTCTTTTTATTTCAGCTGAATTAATTATTTAACCATCATCAGCTATTGTTCATAAATTGTTGAAAGCAACAGGGAGGCACCAAAGCAGAAACTGTGATTACTTTCTAAAATTGCAGGTATCTACCTGGTTCAGCTGTTACTACCATGTAAGGTCATTTAGCAATGAGGTGTAAAGAAGTGTGGGCTGGGAAAATATAGGTTGAAGAGCATAATTTAACTCTAAAACATCTCTCATAAGCCCAATCCTTCAAGCTGCTGAGCACCTTCTCAAGAGACTAGCAACTTCTGTTGAAATTAACCTGATATAAGGAGACTCAGAGCTTCTGGGGATACACTCAGAGGTTTCCAGGAAGAATGGCTTGTATCAGAGTTAATTTCTTCATTTTGCACAATCCACACTGTTGTTTTGGTGGTTTTGCTTTTGTTTTTGTTTTGCTACTGGTATTCACAGTTTTTTTCAAACAGTTTTAGTGTGCAGCAGAATATCATTATATCAAGGAAACATTTCTCATTCCAGTGGAAATGGTCATTCTACCTTAATAATTGACATGGGTGCAGAGCACCTAAATTTTTGATAATGTTTGGCAACGTTCATATCTGTCACCTTGGGACCTTAATATAAACAATGTCCATTTTTCTAAAATTCTAAGCCCAATGGCAGCACGTAGTCTGTCAGGAGTGACTAGCTTCACACATCCTGAGGTAGATCAAAAGATAATTAATTTTAATATCTGACATCTTTAAGATCCCCAAGATACATTTTGAAAAGCAAATCTCAGGGATATTATTAATTCCTCTGAGAATCTTGGTATTTTTCTCTTTTCAGAAAAGAAACATAAAAAATAAAATTCAATAGAGAACTTTCCAGATCCATCATTAATGTTACCTCACTATAAATCTGGATTTTTTTTGTAATATCTTCTACAGCTATTTAATTCATAACACCATAGACTGAAATGCAATAGAAGGAATTTACCAATCAGAATTTCACTTCTGAAAGACAAGATGTGCATGATGCTTGGGACTTCATTTTATCCAGCTGTGTGATGGGAGTAACTGCTGTCTATTGCTACTGCAGGACCTGCTTGAATCCTGAATGTAAGAACAGTGTCTCTGGGGAAGTGTCTTACATGTGCTTTTATTTGCTTAGTCTTGTACTGCTCAATACTATTGCCAAGACTAGATTACCAGTCTTTCATGAAGTATACTTGAGTACTTTAGAGAAGCAGTTTTCAGTTTTGTTTTGTTTTCCTCAGAAATTCTGGAGACCTGTAAACTATGTTTATTAAGCATGTGAGTATTAAATAAACAAAGCAAATCAACTGTTTGTAAGTTTTATTTTCCTCTATGGTAAGGTATACAAATATTGGGAATTAGCTGTCTCAGATCAAGAGCTGAAAACACCTTTTGATTGTTATTTCATTATTTGTATATTTTACATATAGGAAATATGAAAACAGCAGAACATTCACAGAAGGAAAAGATATTCAGAGATTGAAATTTTAGACTAAAAAAGATTGACCTCTTTTTAAAGAGTGTTAATTTTAAAATATATTAGAAAGCATTTTCTCAACAACTTCATTCTCAATGCAGCTTTTAAACCCAATGCATAAGATTTATTTGTGCTTGTCTGTTTTTTGTTTTTGATTGTTTATTTGTTTGTTTGTTCATTTTTGTTTGTTTGGTTGGTTGGTTGGTTTGATTTGATATGGGTTTTCCTTCTGGGTCGGGACAGGTTTTCTTTAACCTTAATTTTGGCATGCATCATTGTACTTAATAACACCTATTGCTGGTGAGAAACCTTTATAGCTTATAGAGGAAATAAGATGCTGAAGATACTAAAAAAGAAATAAGTTTTAATTGTTAGCAAGTAACTTGTTTGTCAGAAAAGACTAATGATGTTTTCCTACAAACATGAATTGAGCAGCTTACCAGTGAATTTTAGTTCTCAGATTGAACTACGAATTTGATATAAATAAAAAATGACTAGAAGCAACATCCCCTAGTGATTTTCAGTGTTGCTTGACATATATTTTTCTTGACTTCTCCCACCTTATCAGAATGTTTTGTAGAAAAGTATTTTTTATAAATTATATCTTAAAAAATAAATGCCTGACTGACAAATCAGAAAGTTAATTCCCAGTGTCTAGCATATGGGTAATTAACAATGACCTTGATGATTAGAGGTTTTTGATACACATGAGAATAATATGAGAAATTTAAGTAATTAAATAATTGTATGACATATCTTAGTCACTGAATTTTGAGTGGAAGAGTGCATCTCATCTGGTCTTATAGACTTATGTATATTCAGGTTCCTCAGGTGGTCTTGAAACTAATCTTCTCTTACACTGGAATGGACTTTGTTCAGTCCCTGCCTTGAGATCCACTCACTCAAGAGGTGTGGGAAGAGAAGTTGTCAGTGAAGACGGAGGTAAAACATTTGTTGAATACCTCAGCCTTCTCGTTGTCTGTCATTACCAATTTGCTGATCATGTTCATGGGGGGAGTACACTTTCTTTGACCTTCTTTTTCTGGCTGACATACCTGTAGAAACCCTTCTTGTTATTCTTTTTATCCTTTGCCAAGTTTGGCTCCAGCCACACCTTGGCTTTCCTGACCCCATCCCTACACAACTAGTCAGTATCCCTATACTCTTCTCAGGATATCTGTCACTGCTGCCTCTGCCTGTGCATTTCCTTATTGCCCTTTAGTTTGACCAGCAAGTCTCGACTCAGCCACATGGTTCTCTTTTCTTCCCTTCCTGATTTCTTACACCTGGGGATCGAGAGCTCTTGTGCTCTATGGAAAGCATCCTTAAAGATCTGCCAGCTCTGTTCTTCTCCCTTGTCCTTAAGGGCAGTTTAGCAGGGGCTTTCCTTGAAGAGCTAGAATTTCGCTTTTCTAAAATCCAGGGTCCTGACTTTAATCTTCACCTGACCCACATCCTTCAGGACTGTGAACTACACCAGTGCATGATCACTGCAGCTTCATTTTTTGTACTTTTTCTCTGAGCATAGGAAGGAGGGAAATGGCAAGGTAAAAGAGAATAAACCAGCTCTCATTCTCACTCTTCCATGAAGGCTGTCTGCATACCAGGAAGCTTTTCTTTTAGAGAGACTATAGGGATGTCTCAGACAGGATCAAGGCTTTCAACATGACTTTGGGACTCTGATCACTCTCATCATTGCAAAAGAGAAAAGAACTGAAGAGAACTGAAGACTGTAGGTTCCTAAGAAAGATTTTCTAGTAGGAGAGACAATGAAGCAAAATTGAGATTCTCATTATACATTTTATGATTCATACTTTACTTACTAATTCATTTGCATCAAAAGTCTGTATCCTTAATCTGATTATATAATGTTTGTGAAAGCCAACTTACATGAATAACATTTCATATCACAAACTATGCATGGATAAAAAAAGTACAATTTTGATGATGCTGAATTTTCAGAAAATCAAGAAAATCATCCTGTCAGCTCAAATAAGCAGGAAAGTTATCTGCTTTAGGCAAAAACAACACAGAGAACATAGTGATGCTGTAAAAGCTATATAAATAATATGTTAGTGACACTGATGAAGTAAAACCAGCGACAGCTTAGTCACAGTCATCATAATATAAGACTTCTGTACATTTTTTGGTCTGAATAGAATTTTCTTAGCAATTGCTATTTAAAACACTAATATTCACAATCAAGGAATACTTCTTTTATCAAAGTTCATATATCAATTTATTTTTAAGACCTTTATAAAAAAGAAATGTACTAAATAGTGTATACATTTTATTTATAAACATATGTTTTATTTCCTTGAATCTATTTTTTTGCTCTCCAGAAGGGATATTAGCCTCTTACTGTCCTCATAACTAGTACATGATCAATTCATTTGTCAGCTCTATTATTTATTGTTGTACATATAAGAAGAGATTAATTACTTCAAAAATTACAGGCAATGAACAATCAAGAAAGATATAAAGCCTTTACTGAACATATTTTAACAAAAACTTCTGAATTCCAAGATTTAATCATTCTATGTGTACTAGGACAGACTATTCTGGAATATTTAGTGATTACAGCATCCCAAATTATATATTTGTTGCTTTGAGTACTGGGCTTTTAGCTTTTAATGTACTAGTGTTCCAGCATAGATCTACTCACTAAGCAAATGAAAAATCTTTTTTACATCAGGCATTGGTCTCTCTTGGAATCAAGGAATTACCGTTGCATAGTGTAAACACAAATAAACATCTGTTTCTTTTGTCCTTGTACAAGTAATTAACACAAACTCAGGAAGCAGATTACTCACAGGAGGAAGTCTTGCAACCTTCTTACAAATGAGATTCACATTATGACATTGCAGAGGGCTTTTTTTTTTTTAACTTCCAGACAGAAAAACTTTCTACCAAATAGACATTGAGATATCCTCAGAACAAAATGCACAAGTAATAAGATCTCCTTAAATTGTGTATTGCTGTGTCTTATAAATTATCAAAATATCATTGCACATTGAAAGAGATTCTTCTAAATGCTGCTACTCAGCTTTTTGCAAATTCTTAAAAATAGTTTTGCCCTTGCAGAGCTTGAACGTTGTATCAGAGACATTGAGGTCACTCTCTCTCTTGTTCCCATCTTCTGTGTTCTTTGCTGGATGAGGGATTACTTCAGACATGCTCAGCCCCTCTTGTGAATTGTCTGGTTTTCGCATGCAGCCCTTGCTTAATGTGGTGCAATACGTATTGTAGGATGAGAGAGAAACTGACAATTATATTAGACTACAGATATGTGTGTCCATGGTTCCTTTTTATTCATTTTTTTAAATTACATCTCACATATCTTGTTCATCATATCTAGATGGATTTCAGAAATACGTAACTTATCCAGCACCCAGTGAAGTAAATGAAAGAAAAATCAACTGGCTTTAAGAAAATTAGGAGTGGGATATAGAGAATAGCATTATGTATTTAGGAAGGTGTTTCTAATACTAGTTTGAAAGCACAAATGAAGACATGGCACAGGCAGCGAATTTAGATGGTACAATGCATGGATGGAAGGCAGGCAGGAAGCAGGGAGGCAAAAAGTTACTTATCAGTTGCAAAACTGATGAATAAACCAGCTGATGACAGCCTGTCTTCCCGAGGAAAGACTATCTCTTAGGCAATCTTAGCAAACACTGGAGTTGAACATGCTATAGTACATGTTGTCCAAAGGGTGAAGTCACTGATTTACCAGCCACAGTCCCAAATATAACAGCAAGGCTGGAGGAGCAGGGTGGCCAAACAGCCCAGCACTGGCACTAGTGGAGATGCAAGGCTCTCCTTTGAGCCCACCCTCTCCTCCCATTCCTCTCTCCTCTACACTCTTCCCAATGCACAGACAAATACTTGAAGAAAAAAAATGTGAAATGGAAAAAATGTGAATGCGAATAATGTGTGTAAGGTGAGAAAAAAGGATTTTTTTAATCTACCAGATATTGAAAAGTATAATAAGCAACAGGGACCTGCGTGCAGTGAGAGGTCCTAATGGCCCTGAACAGGTGACTGGACTAGATGATCTCCAGAGGTCCCTTCCAACCCCGTGCACCCACGCCCTGTCCAGTTGCCTGGCTCCATTTCAGCTTGTTTCATTCCCACAGTATTCACTTGAGCTACATTGCAAATAGACCTCTGCCCAGCTTTTCCTCTGGCATTCCTGCCTTGTTGAGAGGACATCTCAGGTTGACCTCAGGTCTCTTTTGTCACCATACTTTTGTACAATGATCACTGGATTGTTGACAGGACTTGTTCTACTCAGCTTGCTTGGGCTCATTGTGCCTTGGAGGAGGGGACACTGCCCTTCGCTTTGCTGGAGTGACTCTCAGCTCCCTGCTGGAGCAGAGAAGATGTCGCTCCATGACAGTAAACTGCTGCATCCATCTTGAGGGAGAGTAACATTCTGCAAAGTTTAGTTTCAACCATTATTAGCATTCTTTAAAAAACTGCTCAAAGCAGCAATTCCTATCTATAGTTATACTGTGCAGTGTGATTGCAATGTCTTTGAAGTGTTGTTCTTTGCTCTTGTATTTCCTTTTAGAACACTGGCAAATTTGTTAGTAGGACACTAAGATATTAATATAACAAAAACATTAGTATGAATTACAGAGTGGTGTTAGGGAAGAGGGATATGAGAAAAAAGGTGAAGAAGAGGAGGGATAGATTAGTTAGTCTGATATAAGTGCCTATAAAAATTGAATAGGTGGCAACAAAGAAGATGGGGAGGAATTATTTAAGATGATTAAAGGTGATAAAAGCTAGAGTAATAACTTGAAACTCAAACAGGAAATAGTAATTTACATATTAATACAAAAAGATGCAATAGTAAGGTCAATAAGAAAAAGGAATAATTTCCTGGAGATTATAGTTCTACTAATATTGCCTGGAGTGCCAATGCGACTAAGATAACCAATCTCTGCATTAACAAAAGCAATCCTTTTACAGAAGAGTGAAATGAAGATAGAGTTGAATTGCAAACTACTCTTCTATGACAGTATATCTATGGACATTTTTATCTGGAAAAAGAAAGTATAGTTTCTGGTTTGTTTGTTTGTTTTATGGATTTATTTTAAAGTCAGTTTCCTGATTAATATTTATTCTGGGATGCTCTTTACAACATATAACTCCTAAATTTTGTGCTTGGAAATTTATTCTATATATCGCATGATATTAATTCCAGATCATCTTACAAAATCTGGAGGGAAAAATAGGTATTTGTGTAAGCAAAGCACTCCACTTGGTTTTCTTTTCATTTATTGCTTTTTTTCTCTACCACTTCATGGCAAAGTAAAGAAAGATCTGAAAATAAGATTGAGGAAAATTCCAACTTATGAAGATTTTTACTTTTCACCTGACTAATAATGCCTTTTGCTTTTTCTGAGCTGTTCATTCAGTCTTTTAAGTTGACTGTCTCTACCAATTCTTCCTTCTCCTCTTTTAAAATGGAATTATTTTCTTACTGAGGTGACAGGGAAAATTAGACTAAAGTAAAATAAAATAAATACTTTGTTTGCTATCAACTATTCTTCATCAGTCCTTTAATTTGAAAATTTAACTTTTAAATGATGGTTGAATGTATGTAATGATTATTAGTATTCATTACTGAACAGTGTTTGCCTCTTGTCTAAGGGCTTTCTGTCAAAATTCGAACAAAGCTGATAAAAATCATTGCTTTCTTCTAACCACACTGAAGTCAATAGGACTCTTCACTGATTTCTGTGGGGGCAGAGACACTTTTTTCCACATTTTAAAATTTTTGTCTTTCTTGGCCAAATTGTATATGGGACATGATATCCAGCATATCTCCGTCCAAATGTTTGTTAATTTGATCTCAGGTGGACTATGACTTCCTTGGTTTTCTCTCTGTTCTTCTTGCTACCCATGCAACAGTGGAAAAAGTAATCAAGCTGGAGTTCTTTTTATCTACATATATATATTTGTGTATATATATATAATGTGTTTATGTTTGTAAATTGCCTTAATATAATTAGTTAAAATTAGAACTAATAATAAGCTTTATGAAGTTTAATAATTCATATTTTCTTTTTTCCTAACATAATGTGAATCTGTTTAACAGTTCAAGTGCTAACTTTTTAAATAGTCTTTTGTGAATATACTGTTCCATATTAAAATGTTCTGTCTGTTTTTAATGTGAAAGTAAAGTCTGTGACAACTTTTATGAAGGTTAACTTGGAAATATAATTGAAATGTATTGAGAGTTAAACTGGATGGTTTATTAATCATCCATTTACTTCTGAATTATGTTTCTCTATTTAGTCTCTAAATGTATGTTTTCCTGAAACATTACTTAAATTAAGATGCTTAATTCTTCCAATAAATCATTACAGTAGTCTTTCTCTGAAAGAGAAGCAGCAAACAATAAAACATGTTAAGCAATGCTTTCAATTAGAAAAGTAGAATTCCTTCAGAATATATTTTCAGACATTAGAATGTGTGAATTAACCTGTCACATGGTTCCCAATCAGTAGGCTATAAGGAAGGAATACAAGCAGGTACAGGTAAAAATATTCATATGTTAGTAGTTGGGCTGAAAAGATAGATTCCATCAGAAAGGACTAGAAAGTCAAAGGTTCATTGCAGCACTAGTATGTCACCACCAGAAACACTGTTGCTGGGTGTGTAAAGTTTCAAGAAATGATACAAACCCTGATTATTTGGAATTTGTACATTATAGTGTATGGAAAAGTGCTTCTAAATGCCCCAGGAAAGGTTTCTAAACACTTAGCTCATTCAGCCTGCAGGAAGACCTTATTAAAAAAAAAATACAGTGAAATTTAGAAGTAGCATCTGTTTAAATGTACCTACCATTAAAAAAAAAAACAAAAAAAAACAAAAAAAAACCAAAAAAAACAAAAACAAACAAAAAAAACAACCAAAAAAACAAAAAAAACCCCAACAAATAGAACTGATTTTGCTTATCTGCGTTTCCTTAAGAAATAATGTTACCTTGTATGCGGGTATCAGGTTTTAATAGCTTAGCTATTTCATGGTCATATGTTAATATGCTCATGACATTTGACATGGAATACAAACCTTAATAGGAACAAAGGGAAAAAAAATAAAAGCACAATTTTAAGCAAAAGACGTATTCAGCAAGCAAGACTGACTGCTGGTACTAAGAAAGAATATAAATAAATACATAAAAGACACTGAGATATGCATTATGGTCTCATTCAGGGTCTGTATGTCAGACCACAATATTATTTTCTTTTGTTAAAATAATCTAATTCTTTGACAAGTGTTGTTATCAGTCAGCATCTGTCAGAATGTTAATTAAAAAAAAAAAATAGGTCAAATTATTTTTTTTGTATGTGTGTATATGAAGGTATTGAAAATGTAACCTAATACAAGAACTGTAGGGTATTTACAATACCTACTTCACCTTGGAAGTCGTTGCTGATCCTGAAAAGGAGAACTTACAGGCTGGAGATTTACAAGTGGTGTCCTAAAGAATCAGTTTTGGAAACGTTCTGAAAAATACTCCCCAGTGATGATCAAAGTATGAAAGTACAATGAAGGGTATTGACACAAATTGGAATAATCTGTACACAGCAAGATGAGAAATGATATTTTGGAAACTAGAGTAATAAGGATGTAGTGGATTGTTAAGGTATAAAGTTAAAGATGTATTTGAGCTTCATAATGAGAATTCGGAATAGAACGATGATCCAAAAGAGGGGAAGAAATACAATGAATTAATGAAATATAATGAAAACCACAATTAATCACAAAAGAAATAAAGCGATGAATGAGGAGAACATGACTACAGAGTGCAAGAGATAAATTGTTGTCAGTAGAAATAGTGAAACATGTTGCTTTGGAAGGGAAACATTTTGGTTGTGTTTCTACAGAAGCCAGAGTAATGAAACTGTTTTCTTAACTGAAACTTCTGTCATTTCTGTAATGCAACTTAGAAAAGGACTTAATCAAAATGACACAATAAGGCTAGAAAAGTTATAGAAAATATATAGCATAGAGATGTCTTGACTGGGAATACAAGAACAGAGTACTCATAAATTCAGCTTCACATCCTAAGAAGGAAGATATTATTTGCTGTAAATTTAGTTTTGTAAGGTGCTGAACAATCAACTCTATCTATTACAAGAATGATGTGTATCCTAAAACAGGTCTATATAGGTCTGTTAGTGAAACTCTGAGTTTACATAGCCAGTTTAGTGTTCTTTGACATAATTTTATACCTTTTACAACCATATAAAATCCATAGGATTAACTCAAAAGCATTGTTAAAAGGTAAGAAGTCATCTGCCTTTAAAAATTATTTCTTCCTAACCTCATTATTCTTGAGTGTTATGAAATCAGCTTTTGTGTCATATAGAATTAATGAAAAGAGCTATTAAAGAGTGAATAATCTAGATTCTGAAATACTATAAAATATCATCTGAAACAGATGTGTTTGAATATCTCATTTCAATCTGTTTAAACTGCACTGCCAGTAAATGAATGATTAAAGCCATGAGCAAATAAAATAATGAGTGAATTTTTCTCAGTAAGATCAAAATCAGTAGGTATGAAGACTATTACTCCTTTTAGTATAAATTTTATTATCAATTTTATACCCTAGTAGTATGTAAGTACAAAATTCCAATTACAATAAAACCTATATTTTAATGTAGTGTAGTAGATGTCAAAAATCTGTACAAAATTAGATTATAAAATCCTTGGAAGTCGTATGTTATTTTTGGTAGAGTTCAGATGTTTTGTGAGCCAGAAAAAAAGAGAATCGGTAGTTTGCCATCACTACTAAATAAATCTGTTCTTGAATACAAAGAAGAAAAAGTTTTGTTCTGTTTGATACAACAGCAAACAACTTTTGGAAGTCTGCCATTTTCCAAATTGATTATAATTGCTATAATTGGATATTTTAAACTCTAGAAAGCAGGGTCTCATTTAAGCTTGTGTTTGTGTGACTGCATAAATCCAGAGCCAGATTTCAGTTTTGCCAGGTTACTTAGGAAACAGAAATATTGAAATGTGATTGTGTATCACCATTAAGTTTTCTGTTCAAATAGACCAGTATGGACCAAATCCTGACACCATTACTCTTGAAAAGTGTTCAGTAAAGTCATAAAGCAGGAGAATTCTGTGGTGGATTGTGGCAGAAAGAGAATCCATGGGAAGATGTTGCAAGCACTGGAAGGCAGTGGGAACAATGAACTCCCTGGACTCCCAGGGTAGAGATAGGGTTAAATTTTTATACATGAAGGAAGCCTTAAATAGACTTTAGCCAACTGAGAATGTGAAGGAGTAAAACCAGCTTATTATTTGAACTAAAGATATGTTACACATAGATGAGGGAAAAATACCATAATCTTCTGCTAATCCACAATAGAGGCCTTCTGTTGTACTCAGTTATGAAACTTGCATAATTAGAAGTGGTGTTCTGTTGACGTTTTGGTGGTGGGGGGAGGAAGGGTTAATGAACCTCCATTAAACTGAAATGCAGTTTATATGTTCTTGTGTTCTCTGATTCTTTCAACTAAAAAGGGATGAAAAAAGGGTAGAAGGCCTCAGCATATTTATGTTATATATTATTACCCACAATATATTAGAAGAAAGAGTCGTATTTTTGTGTTCTGCTCATACCTACCTCTGACTAGTCCTGAGACTGTGGACAGACTTAAAAACATCTAAAACCCTAGAAGATTGTTTCAATGCAATACCTGGTTATTAAGTTAGGTCACTAAAATTTGATCCTCACATATGAGAATACTGGCCTTAATGACAATATGTGTGAGTTCACTGCTCTGTGAATCAGCATACCTGTACTGATCTTCTTGGCTCCTTGACATGTATAAAAATAATATTAGTGCAAAATCTGATATAAAAAAATTATTAAAATTAAACACTGTTTTCCACCTTTTCATTATGAACCTATTTTCATGTCTGTATTTGCTTGTAAGAATAAATATTTAACTGAACAAGTTGAAAGTACATTTCTAGTAGCATTATTCTGTTAAAAATATGGAAAATTATTATATTAACTAGGCAAAAGTCAGATGCTATATGTCACAGGAAGCTTTGAAGAAGAGTTGCTCTTTCAATCCATCTGATTAACTGAAATTCTTTTCAGAATGTAAGATTTGATGTGATTTTCCTGGGAAAAAAAATCTATAGGTACCTTAACTTCCCAAAGTCTGATGTTGCTGGAGGTGTTCCTGTCCCTCTACTCTGCTCTGGTGAGACCCCACCTGGAGTACTGTATCTGGCCCTGGAGTTCCCAGTACAGAAAAGACATGGACCTGTTGGAGAGGGGCCAGAGGAGGGCCAAAAAACGGTCAGAGGGCTGGAACACCTCTCCTATGAGGACAGGCTGAGATAGTTGGGGTTGTTCATCTTGGAGAATACAAGGCCCAAAGGAGACCTTATTGTGGCCTTTTAGTACTTAAAGGGGACTTATAAGAAAGATGGGGACAGGCTTTTAAGTAGGGACTGTTGTGACAAGACAAGGGGTAACTGTTTTAAACTAAAGGAGGGGAGAGTTAGATTGAACATAAGGAAGAACAGTTTTACAATGAGGGTGGTAAAAACACTGGCAGTTTGCCCAGAGAGGTGGTAGATGCCCCATCCCTGGAGACATTCAAGGCCAGGCTGGACGGGGCTCTGAGCAACCCGATCTATTTGAAGATCACAGAATCACGGAATGTTAGGGATTGGAAGGGACCTCAAAAGATCATCTAGTTTAGTCCCCCTGCCGGAGCAGGAACGCCTAGGTGAGGCTACACAGGAATGTGTCCAGGTGGGTTTTGAATGTCTCCAGAGCAGGAGACTCCACAACGCCTCTGAGCAGCCTGTTCCAGTGCTCTGTTACCCTCACTGAGAAGAAGTTTCTTCTCAAATTTAAGTGGAACCTCTTGTGTTCCAGTTTGAACCCATCACCCCTTGTCCTACTGCTAGTTGTCAGCGAGAAGAGCCTGACTTCATCCTTCTGACACTCAGCCTTTATATATTTGTAAACATTAATAAGGTCACCCCTCAGTCTCCTCTTCTCCAAGCTAAAGAGACCCAGCTCCCTCAGCCTTTCCTCATAAGGGAGATGCTCCACTCCCTTAATCATCTTTGTTGCCCTGCTCTGGACTTTCTCCAGCAGTTCCCTGTCCTTCTTGAACTGAGAGGCCCAGAACTGGACACAATATTCCAGGTGTGGTCTCACCAGTAGAGGGGAAGAAGAACCCCTCTTGACCTACTGACCACCCCACTTCTAATACACCCCAGGATGCCATTGGCCTTCCTGGCCACAAGGGCACAGTGCTGGCTCATGGTCATCCTGCTGTCCACCAGGACCCCCAGGTCCCTTTCCCCTACTCTGCTCTCTAATAGGTCATTCCCCAACTTACACTGGAACCTGGGGTTGTTCCTACCCAGATGCAAGACTCTACACTTTCCCTTGTTATATTTCATTAAATTTTTCCCCGCCCAACTCTCCAGCCTGTTCAGGTCTCTGGATGGCAGCACAGCCTTCTGGCGTGTCAGCCACTCCTCCCAGCTTGGTGTCATCAGCAAACTCTATTCCCTAATCAAATCATTGATGAATATATTGAATAATACTGGCCCCAGCACCAACCCTTGAGGCACTCCACTAGATACAGGCCTCCAACTGGACTCTGCCCCATTGACCATGACTCTCTGGCTTCTTTCCTTCAGCCAGTTCACAGTCCACCTCACTACCAGATGTCCCCACTCATTGCAGGACTGTTAGACTAGATGACCTTTGAAGGCCCCTTCCAACCCAAACTATTCCATGATTCTATGCTTTTCTGCTTCTATGATAATAAAGAATGCAGAGGTAAATATAGTGGAAGGTTCTTAACTGACATATTACAAAGAGAGAAAATATTGGATTTATGCAGACAGCTGCAGACAAATTTCTACAGTGACAATTTTTCATTCATCATGTTTCTTTTTATAAAAGAGTGCCCTTCTGTCAGCAGGAGATTCAAATTCAATTTTTTTCTTGTGGCTTTAAGGTCTCAGATTCAAAATGTAAGCTGTCTTTAAGCTGTTTGTACACAAATACGCAACAATTAGGAAGAAGAAAAATTATTCCAGAGCTCTGCTGTAGCTATGGCAACCACCTTCCACTGTACCTCATTTAGATAAATAAATCTGACAGCTAATAAGAATGAGTTTTAGCATTTTTTTTTTCATGATGGAATTTCTTGAATGTTATTTTCTTGGGGAAAATAATATTATATACCAAAACCATATTGTTATTAATTTTCCATTAAGAGAAAATTTTCCACCACAAAGAATATGTTCAATAATTTTAAGTTCAATTTTAGTCATGCCGCATAAAGTTTAAAAGGCATTGTTTCTTTGTTCTTCATTTTACTCAATCAGAGAAAATAGATTTAGTCTTGTTTCTAGTCAAATTACACATTTCAAAGTATTTCATCAACTTGATTTTGGTATCTCAACCTCCTCTAAATTCTGATATAACTTGCATGTATGCCAAAAGCCAAGTGAGTCCAAAACTCACAGTATATGTAGCCAAATTTATAGATATGATGTGAAATCAGGGCTCTGTTAGTGCTGTTCATTGCCAGTTTTATGCCAACTGAGGTCAGCATTGCCATCATCCCACTTGTCCAGAGTCCTTTTCCTTGTGACAATTCTGGTTCACCCCTGATGCCACAGTGAGATTAACTCCTGCAGGGTATTAACCCAGCTGAAAACCCCCCTTACAAAAAAGGATAATATGTGTCAGTTTAACCTTCAGACTAAGATTTCATCAGGTCAATGCCAGTCCTGGGCTAAGGCAGGTGAAAGTACTGAATATTAAGTTTGAGTTTGTTTGTATTGCAGCAAGTTAAAAATATCTGAAAAAATGAAACATTTTGGCCCAGATCTTAAAAATCATTTCAAAAGTTAACTGTCAGTTAAATGACTGTGTATGCAGGGCTTCATATGGTAGATTAAGACAGGACCTAACTTAAGGTGCCTGGTTTTGGTCAGTGGAGACAATTCAGTCAGAATGAGGAAATAATTTAATCCTTTGAATCGCCTGAAATTCTTGCTCAAATAGAAAACTTTTTCCGTTCAAAAATTTATTCACTAAATGTCTAAACAACTTTGAATTCTAGACTTCACACCACTATTAAATCGGGAGGTAACCTTCCCGTTGACTATAGCAGATTTTAAAACTACCATTTACAAATAATTTTCTAGATATTTTTTAAAAATATAGGCTTTCATTATCTCAGTACCTGTGATACAGTTAGAACAATAAGTCTTATGGAAGGCATGAATTACACCAAAATTCTTCTTTTCTGATCAGACTGAAAAATAATCAGGTTTTTAAATGTGTCCACAAAGGTACATTCAAGAACAGCCATGTGTATTATTGTTTTAAAATCTAACGCTACAAAATGTACTAAGCTGTATGTCTTCAGTATCACTTTGCAAATACTCATGAGAAGAGCAACCAGCCACAATTTTTTTAGAATATTTGCTTTGAAGTGAAATGAAATTCAGAAACTCGCTAAGTGCGCCTCATCAGTAACTCAATTAGACTTCAAAACAGCATGCATATTAAATATGTGACTTACAGTGCCTTAATTATTCAGACTTTTATCTTAAAAGTCTATGCAGGAAAATAATAAAACACAACATTTGGAACTGAATATCAGTTCCATTTTCATTCTACCCCACATCTAAAAATGTCAGTGTTATCTCCAAGTACTTTTCCTAGTAATGTATAATATATAATTGATTCAATCATGTTCCACTACCTTGAAGCGGGATGGAGTGTCACTCCATACTTAATCTGCTTGCTTTTCAAAGTACAGAACTATCTACAAGGTTAATAAATCTTTACTGTTTGTATTATAACTTCAATGTGTGGGTTGACCTTGGCTGGCTGCCAGGTACCCACCAAGGCGCTTGCTCGGTCCCCCTCCTCAGAAATAGAAAATAGAACAAAATCAGATTAAAAGCTCATGGATTGAGATAAAGGCAGTTTAATATAGAAAATCAAAGGCACAGGTAGAAGTAAAGAAAAGCAAAAAGATTTGTTCTCTACTTCCCATCAGCAGGTGATGTCCAGCCACAGTCTGGGAAGGAGGACTTAAATACATGTAGCGATTCCTGCGTAAGACAAATTCCTTAATAAATGTCCCCCTGCCTCCTCATCTCCCTTCTCTTCTTAACAGCTTTTATTGCTGAGCAGATGTCATACAGCATACAATACCTCTTTGTTCAGCTTGGTCAGCTGTCTTCGTTATGTCCTCTCCTAACCTGTGGCTCACATCCAGCCTACTGGCATTCAGGGATTAGGGTGGTGTTGGAGAGACACTCTTGATGATGTGGAAGCACTGCTCATAGAATCATAGAATCATAAAATCATAGAATGTCCTGAGTTGGAAGGGACTCACAAGGATCATTGAGTCCAACTTCTGTCCCTGCATATGGCAACCCCACAGTTCACACCATGTCTCTGAGGGCGTTGTCCAGTCTCTTCTTGAACACTGTCAGGCTTGGGGCTGTGACACCTTCCTGGGGAGCCTGTTCCAGTGCTCCACCACCCTCTGGATGAAGAACTTTTTCCTAATGTCTTCACTTTTGAATGACACAAGTTTAGAACTAATTAAATTTATTTTCTTCTAAAAGAAAGTTTATAACTAATTTAATTTATTTCCTTTTAAAAGAAATACCAGATTTCAAGGAACAGACATTTGAAATAGTCATACTTGGTTCCAGAGTACGTTTCTCTCAGGTAAAAAAAAAAATATATGTGTTTAGTTGCACTTTCAGTCTTTAACATTCAACTGGAGTAAATTCAGCAAAGTTTTCACATTCTTGGTACAAGGTGCATTAGGCAACTCGAACATCATTATTTAATATAGTGATATACTTTTCCTTTAAATTAATTTGTATTATACTAGGAAAAGTGTTTTTTCCAATCACTTAATTGCTTTAATCTTGCTAGGGTATTTGTGTGAATACCACTAGATAATGAAAAGAAAATCCAAGTTTCCATGGCAATAGTTCAGTGCCACAAAAGATTAAAACAGTCAGAAATATTTTTAGGTTAAATGAATTTATTATGCAGCCATTAACAGTTTTTGTCTTCTATTATAGGGAACTATGAGAGAAACAATTTACTTTCATAATGCAGCTCTTCTTTTAGTTCAGTATTTCAGACCACAGCAATTCAGAATTCACTTCACCTGCATTTTCCCTTAGATGCAGCACTATTATTTTGAAGATTATGATTTTCTTATTTTAGTTTTTTTTTTCTCTGACATTTAGTATCTTCCCTCTACAGATATATATATAAAAGTTACAATGCACATGTATAAATATGTCATTAAAAATATAAATATCATTTGAAAATAAAAATGTAGATTTAATTACAAACATGTTTCACTAGGTTGCTAATTTTGTAATACTGGGTTTGAATTTATTTGTTTTAATATACATATTTATAAGTAGTCTAACACCGGCTCAGATGAGAAGACTTTTGTTTCCAGTTATACAATAGCTAAAATAGTTGACGTATTTGAGTGGAGATCTCAGCTGCATAACTGGTATTAAGTGAATATTCTGGGAGCACTTTAATTTTTGGTTTCAAATCCTTATTCTCCAACATGGCGTGTAGCAAACAATATTTTCATTTATAACCTTTTAAGGATTTTCAGGAGCACGTGTTTACAACCAGATGTATTATAAATTTTTTTGTTTGTTTGCAGAGGTTTTTTTTAATGAACATGATAAGTGTCCAAAACAGTGGATTGATGCTGGTATTATATTTTTAAGTTTGAAATGCAGCAACAATAATAAAAAATACTGTAGTTTTTATTAGTATTTATAAACATGTTTAAACATGAGCTCTACTACATTAATATTATGAGCAATATCATACATGAATATCATACTACATTAATATTATGAGCAATAACATTCTTCTAACTTATAAATAGAACAAATAATAAATATTTATCTATAAAATGTCTTGGAAGGAATATAACTACTTTTGTTAAATAAATTATTTTTATGCATGCTCTTCAGGTGTGCTGAGAACTGCCATCCCTAATTGCTTTTTGACAGATCTGCCTGATCAACAGAAGCTATAAAAATGTCCATGCTATGTACTTATCAGATGTTGGACATAGAGATATATACAATTTACCATTCTTTCATAGCTAATTAAACCCAAAACTCAGTATATTCAGCAGGATATTTCCTGACAGCTCAGTTAATTTTCATACAAGAAGGGGAATAGTAAATTACATCATCTGAGATAGGATCTAGCCACAAATTTTCAACACATTGCAAAGGAAACTATGCATTTACAATAAACTGTCTTTGTCACTGAATTGTCAATGATCTAAACAATTGTTTCTTGTGACCAAAATAAATATGCACCAAATATACGCATGGAAGTACAATCTGATATCATGCTAGCTTGAAAGTGATTATACTCTGTTGGGAATAGTAACTCTCAGTTGCTAAATTGATAATTTAAAGTTTTGGGGTTTTTTTAATAAGTGGATACACACTATAGTGAGTTTTCAATAAAAGTTTTTTGAGGAAATTATGCTCTCTGATCCCCAATTATGGCTCAGTGATATTTTTTCAAATTTTCTAGGAGAATTCTGGTCAAGCGCATCACATAAATATCGCACACCAAAACCCAAACCCAGTACCAAAGTACTTGTTAAAATTTGTAAGCAAATGAAAAAGATACTTCTTGGGGATGACACTGTTATTTCTGGACCAGAAAATGGGGCTATCAGTCATGTGGAAGGCTTTGCCATACCTCATAAATGTCATGTTGTATCAGAGTCCTATAAATACACTATAACTAGACAGAAACGGGAATTAATCTAAAATGTATTATTACAATTCGAGCCTTTGGATTTGGAATTATGCAGTTTGCAAAAGCCATCTGGGGTTGGGACTCTGTATACTAGCTTTTGCTGTCTTAAAAATGTTTGCTATTAAGATATGAGGAAATTGCCAGTTCAATACCAGGGAAGCATCTTCTAGGACATAAGTCTAGTGAGAACTGGTGCCGTTTGACAGTCAGGAGATTTTTCACTAAGAGCACCTTGTCACGAGGTAACGGAGCCGATTTGTTCTGCTCTTTGTTGAATACTAGCTGACGTCTTGGCATGCATGAAATCAAAATCTGGCTTATAGACAGTAAGAGAGAGGGTTGACCTCAGGCCTAATGGCAGAATTATGAGAAATGGGAGACCAATATCTCAGCTTATGTTTGGTCCCCTGAAGTCCATTCTTCAATCTGTATGTAGGAAGAACTGCTGGAATTTCTGCTGAAGTGTTACTTGACAGGCCACAAGAAACACTTTGTATTTTATTGGCTCGTAACTTCAGTTGTTCTAAGGCTTGGAAACTTTGCAAGAGTCATAAAAAAATAAGAGAAGTATGTTTTCAAAGCAGATTATGAATGTCTGAAGTTCTGAACAGTTCTCAGAAGCATGCTGATATTGACTTACTAGCAGGAACTTCTATGAATATTCTTCTAAGATTTCTAACCCCCAGTCTAGCACTACTATTAACTGCTGCCTGGGAAAGAATACAAAAGAGAAATGGGCAGTCTCTGAAAACAGAAAAAAAAAATATTAATGCATACAAGAAAAATAAAATAGTATATTAATAGTGGCTAGACAGCCCATGCACAGAGGAATAAAAATCCTTAGAGCTGAGAAAAAACTTGTCAAAATTTACTTATTTTCTAAGGCGCAGCCATTTCTTAGAAAATGTGATGTGTGTATTCTAAGCAAATGATGAGCTTCCAAAGTTACAGAAGTCCCTCTAGGATATGGATCATTCCATGAATTCAGTAAGACTATTGTTAGGAGAAAGGTCAGCCCCTAAAGGACTGTCTGTACAAGACCATGTTAACCCAGTTAAACCCCTGCAGGCCAGTGACTACCCAAAGAACAGAGTATTTCTGTAAGATCCTAGTTTGTGAAATGCCTAGAAGTTTAAAACCCAGCATAATCTGTGTTTGTAGGTAATTTAATTAATGAGCTTTTCTATACCTCTGGTGATAGTTCGCTTGTGTTGTTCAGTTTGTGGCATGTTTGGAAATGAATAGAAGTCCAATATCTTTTCCTCAATAAAAACAGCTCTAGAGATATATGTGAGCTATTGCTGAACACATATTTACTTTCATAGTCAGTGCCTTGGCAGTGTATTACTTAGGTTGTAAGGTACTCTAAGGTATCTTCAATATGAAAGGTGCTATATAAATCCAAATTCCAATCTGTGTTTCCTCTGAAATGAACATAAAACTTAAGTCTGTGTATGGCAATTCATCTACTATAATATTAATCCTGGTTACATTTGTTTTAACTTAGTTCTGTCATCAGTATGAAAAAAAAACACAACAAAATCCAAGTGTATCTGAATTTGTTTTATAAAACTGCCATACGGTGTGAAAAATAAATAGCTGTCAGGCTCAGACCTTGACTGGATGGTTCATCTTCTTTTCACCAAAAGTGAATAATACATCTTGGTCAAACTGGGAAGAAAATGTTCTTTGAGGAAGTGGGAGAATAATACCTATTCTCTGAAACAGGACTCATGATATTTTTACAGACTAGCAAGCACAGGTTTTGAGTTTTCAGAGTATAAAGTGATTATAGCTTTCACACACTTTATAAAATTCACTTGACATTGAAAGCAAGACTCAAATGTACCGAAGTCTTTAGAACCTATTGATTTAAATGTAAGTTATTTATGATTACAAGAAATTTGGTAGCCATTCATGATAATTCTAGGGAGAAATGTGCTTAGGAAAGACATTACAGCAGGGGTCAAGCTTACATTAGTTCTGTATTTCATTCTGAAAATTTAGGGAGTGGAAGTGGGAGCTGTTTTGTTGTATTGACTATGTTACCAAATAACCTGATTTGAATTTAAAATTGTTTTTTCTTAACGGGCTTTCATTTGGGGACAAGACGGTGCTACAGGATAGCTGTTGATAATTTTTGTAAAAACAGACTGGTCAGATGGGGTTTTTTTGCCCTTTGCTAGTGGGTTTTAATGCTGATGGAGGTTGAAGCTAATGATTTTTGCAACATTACATTGGTGTACCTATTATATCTATAGCAGTTCTTTTAGTCTCACAGATCCTCACTGCTAGAGCAGAGCAAAGCAAAACCTAATGAAATAAGTGTGGGGCTCTCTTGCTTATTAGATATGCATGTGCTTTTCAGAAGTTCCTGAAATATTTCAGAGGAAAAACACTGTATTTAAATGTTGAAGAGGAAATGAAATGCAACCTCTAAAAATTCAAAAGTATGAAGGATAATGCAGAAATAGCCACATCTGAAATTTTTACCCCTGTAATTCCTGAAGTCATATAAATATTAATTTATTATATCCTGGTTGCACAGTAGCCCTTAATGATCATCCACACTATTAATATGTATGTTCATGGTCTAGTTCAATCCTGAAGAAAGCCAATTTTCTTTTAAGCTAGAGAGGGGCAGGGACCAAGGAGGCAGTATTGACTGAGAATGTTTTCCACCTCTGTTCTACTTTCATGAACAAAATGGGCTTGAACAGTAATTAATTGTCTTAACCTACCTTATCCAGAGCACCCACACTTGTAGACCACAGCGTCTCATGTAAACTTCTCTGCTTTTGTGTCCTACACTGTGACCAATGTCACACTATAAAAGCTTAGTGCAGCAAGGTTTAAAAGACTGGAGGTTCAAATTCAAGGCCAACTCTTCGGAAACTTGTGAATACCAATGTCCTTTCTGTGAAGACTTTTATAAAATCTAGGGCATAAATTCTAGCATCAAATCACAGGACCTTCAGCCTTCTCTCTCGTCACTCAGCTTGGATGGACTCCTTTAGGAGTCATAGCAGTCTAGTAAGTACATGAATGGGTATCCACCCCTACATGGGAACCAGGGAATGTCATGATGGAGTACAAAATCATTTAAGAGAATTTACAGCTCTGAGTTCATTCCTGACAAAGGACAGTGATGACTTGTATTGAAATATGTCACAAAGAGTCCAAGGTCCATGGAGTTCTCAGCTCACTTGAACTCCTTGCTTCGGGGAACTCAAACATGAATTCAGACCCTTTTGTCAAAGCAGGAAAGACACAGTTAATGTAATCATTAAGTATCAGTGAAAACATATTTATGCAACCTAAGGGTTACAACAGAGAGATGAAGAGAGAGGGAAGGAATAACAGAATGCTCTCATCTGTCACAGGAGTAGGGGCATGAGTACAGTTAGGATCTGTCAGTGGGAAGTCGAGAACCTGAAGTCATTTCAGGTCTTCTGTCTGGTAAATGTGTTTTTCCTTTATTTTCTTTGTCTAGAAGAGGGATGAAAGTAGACAACAGAGCAATACGGGGAAGTGGATTCCTGTTTTGTTTTCACATGCAACCAAAGGACAAAGGTCATTTGGCAACATAGGGGCTACTTGAGAAACACATAAAGTGGGAATAGGAACAAAACAGAAACCAGCATATAGGAGTGAAACATACTTTGCTCTACTACAGAACCAAGGATTAGGAAATCAGCCATCAATGAAAGAAGTGGTTGAATGAGATTTTCCAACCTTCACATCATGAGAGCATGTGAAGAGACAGTCAAGCATGAAAGAGGAACTCCAGACATTTTTTGTTTTGGTTTTGATTTTGCATTTTTGCTTTGTTTTACTGGTTTGGGGCTTTTTGGTTTCATTTTTAAAAGAGAGGTGAATATACATTAATATTGTATGGTTTAGAAGCACCTCACTAAAATTTCCTAGGTTGTACTTTAACAGACTTAAGGCATAGACAAGTTTGGGAATTGAAACTAGTTTCAGAGGAAGCCAGTCTTCCCAAAACTACTGCAAGAAAATAATACTTCTGCAGTTCTAAATATGAAGAGATAAATCTTCTACATAAATCTTCTACAAGTGGAAGACAGGATCCTACTGACAGATGCATGCCCCAAGTTGAAATTGTTAAGAATGATTATTGGAAGTTTGTAGATGAATTCCACTGATAAATTAATGATAGTTTATGTACTGTATCTACTTCAGTCTGATCACATTTGTTGTATCTTGGCTGTCTTTCCATGTGCCCAAGCTAAGAGCCAAACATATAAATAATTTGGGAATATATAAGGAAAAAAATAATTATTAAAAAAATGGCAGTGGCATTTTGAGACATACTGACTTTCTATAATGTAAATAACACAACAGGTATATTTAGTCCTCATTGCTGCCATAAGTTACCACAAGTTTAGTGAATAAGTTACAGTGATTTACCTCAGGAAATGCTGCCAGTGTGTAGCATGATCCCATAGTGATGTATGGCACAATAATGTTACGTCTGTTATCTGTGTACTATACCTGAAACATTAGTCCCTTGGTGTTGGCTTTTATACACTAACTCATAATTTAGGGACTCATTTATCCCTATCCTCTCCAGTTTTTCTATATATAGTGGGCTTAACAACTGAAATATCCATGCCACTTGTATAAAATTAGCTTCATGTCTATTCATGTACATTTGTAGCTCTTTCCCATTGGAACCTGGCTGAAATAATTAGCTTTAACAATATGTTATGATGTTCTATTATTATCAATTGCTGTTTGAAAAAGCAGCCATTTCACCTATGCAGCACATTAGTGCTTTATTCATGGAGTACTGTAACTGAAAAACCCCAATGAGAGATAAAAAGTTCAGATTTTATTTCACTTTATTAAGTTAAAAGGCACTGAAGCTACAAAGATAAGAAGTCTACTGCCATATTGCTAATTGTGGCTGGAACAGGTTAAACTGTTCATTTTATCTTTCTCTAATCAGATATTTGCTCAGGATTGCTCTCATTTTTCAGAGCAAAGACAGTATTAACTCAATATTGAGAATAAATGCCTAGAAACCACTTAGTCTTTGGGGGGATATTTAAATAGACCCTCAAAGATATTATTCGTCTCCTGATGTATAACGGACATTCAGTAATTATGGGTCTAACAATTGCTGCTGACGGAAGCTCACATATTGTCATGCACTTCGATGGACAGGACTTGTTTTTTAGACACAAAGATACCAGTGATACTGAAAAGTCGGCAAAAAGACTCACTTTTTACACCAGTTGGCAGTGTGCTTATGTAAATGTATTTATGTACATTTAGGTACACTAAGAATCACAAGCAGTTTGCCTGGAAACCTTACATCAGTCTTATCATGTTCAATTTCTTCCCTGATTTACAACCATCACCCTTAAATTTAGAGGATTCACTGTGGACAATAAAGGCATAATTTCATCCTCTGCTAACAAATGAATAAAATTATCAAGCTTGTAAGTATTGTCAAGAATGATGAATTTGTAAGCACTAAATGTTACATTACCCTTACGATAATTTCATAGGTGAACGCATCAAAACCAGTCACAAAATTAGCTGCTAATACTAGCATGAGTCTGTTTAGATTCCTTTGTGGTCCAACTTCAAGCCATTTGGTAAAATTAAGTTTTAGGATTTTAGGAGTAACTCTTAGGAGTAACTGTTTAGGAGTAATGGTTAATGGCAAACAGCTCTGACCAGCTCTGTACACAAGTAAGTTTTATTTCTGGCACTCCTAGTAGAAGGCCAAAGACTCTGTACTGAACTAACAGTGCAGTGTCCTGCCTGGGATTGCCTGGGCCCAAGTTGGTTTTATTTATTTAAAAAATTGTCTATTAGCCAAGTGACTATTACCTAACCTGCATTAGCTTAAGCTCTGTGCAACCCTTTCATGGTGTGTGGCACAACCAGTCCGTTCCTGCCTTACAAGCAGCCCTTTAGGTCAGCTGAGGCTGTGAAAGGTTACTGCTCATCTTCCAAATTGTGGCTGGGAGTCAGTGAGAGGGAAATACTACACCCAAGGCATAGAAACTCAGAAGCCTCTGTGTAAAATTTTAACCGTTCGATTGATGAGGCTTCTGGGTCTTAGACTGTTATACTACTAAGATACTGGAGTAAGAAAGTTTTGGCTTCATCTGTATGGTGTGTTGCCTTTTGGCCACAAGATTTTCAGTGCAACAGCTGCTACTAGTCTCAAATGGTTCTTTTTCCAAAGGCTGAATATCCTAAAGAGATGTGCAGTCCATAGGTTGTATAGGGAATAGACATGTGAGAGACACGAAAGGAGATTTCTTTGCAAACCAGTAGCTTTGCATTCTCTAAATAGTGCAGTGCACAGCAAGAGATATGGGTTAAGTAGTCTGACGGGAATTTGGAAAGAATGCTTTGTTTGGAATGATATTTCATCATTACCCAGCAGGTAATGGCTTACACAAGCCTTGAAGAAACCTCTTCATTCTTTGAATCATATCTACACAGTCAGTCATGTAATATGTTAGAAGGATGCTCAGGAATTACACAAAAAACTTCCATAAACAGGCTGAAGGCCTTCAATATAAAAATCTAAAAAGATTCAGTGTAAACAGAAGACAGCAGGAGAATCCAAAGCAGCCTGAGCACATATCCTTTAGACTGTTTATTATAATGGTAAAATGGGTGTCCAGCATAGTTGTGCTTGTGTTGACTTCAGATCTTATTTCCATTATTAGGAGTGGAGTTCTTCTGTTATTCTGAAAAACCTCAGTCTTGTTTATAGTGAAATCAGAATAAAAAGACAGACTTCAAAGAACCAGATACGTTTTGTTTTATATGACAATATAATCCTTTGAATGACTTTAAGCCACTGATTGTCTGGGTTTTGCATGTGAACAGCACAGGAAGAACAATCACCTCCTGTCAAAATGCTGCAGGAGGTAAGTCCTGTGACAGTGTTTGTCACATCTATGTCTACTAAATTACTGATTGAGTGGGAAAAAGGAAATAATTTTTCAAATTATTGGCTCCTCCCTTTGATGAAGCTTCTCAAAAATATTTTCAATAAATATTTCTATTTTTCTAAAAATGCTAATATGCCATGCATACTTCCTGTCACGTATATTGATGTGTATTTGTGCTTTTTCCCCTTGCCTGTTTCTCTCCTTTACTAAGTAAATGTAAAGACTTTCCACAAGAAAACAATCCCCCTTTTAGGTCACAAGGATGAAGTCAAGATAAATGGAAGGAAATCTGTTGTGGCATAAACAAATTTTGCTGTCAAATACTCTTATGCAGCTCAGGGACATATTGGTCCACAACTAAGATTTCTAGGCTACTATTGAAATAAATGCCTTATTCATTATTTTCATTATTCATTATTTTCCAGGAAAAAATATCTAGTTCTTTCTATGCCATTAGAATTCTAATAAAATATAGTATGCATGACACACATTATAGTGAATAGGATATTTGATAAGTTATTTAGCCAAATAACGTTTTCCAGTGAAGTCTATTCTAAAACTTATAAATATTCTATGATATACTGCAGTGCTTTATGACATATCACCCTACAAGATTTTACTGTTTCTTCATTGAAATATCAAGTGATTAAAAATAAAATTTAAAACATAAATAAACACACCACAAACCAAAACAAACAAAAAGACCCTCCACAACACCTGGAACACGTTGAACATTTCCAAAACTGTGTAGTGTGTCCAGCTTTCATTATAAATGTTTTCAGAGCACTCTTTCAAAAACTGATTTGTATAAATATTCACTCTTATATTACTATTTCTATTCTCTAGACCCAAATATAAAGAAATATGAAAACATTTTATTTTTCAAAATATATATAACACTTAGTGACAGGAGTAATAGCATCTCTCTAATTATTTGTTTTTCTTAATTTTTTATTGGTTGGTTACTTGCTCATTTGTTTCATCTTTAGTTCTCTTCCTTCTACTGATGCAATATAGCACTGACAATCGCTATTCACAAATGAGACCAGAACTACCACTTCCTTTTATAAAATAGCAGGATAGTGACTGTATCCTAATACTTTAAGTATTATGTAAGAACGAATCATTACAACAGACTTAATCTACTTTTTTTTTTTTTTTTCCCCCCCTTAATTGCAAAAAGATGCTTAATTTAAGGCTGGGAAAAGAATTTTTTTCCAATGCATAGTACGAAAAAAATCCCCCTTCCTCTAGGTTTTATTTATTAATAAGAACTCCATGGTCATTTACCTTCGTTATGCTCAAAATCTTATTTTTGAGCAATGGGGAAAAAGATCCTATATATAAAACCAAGAATTTATTGTTAACATCTAAGTCAAGAATGATTACTTTTATAGATCTAATTATTACAAAAAATACTTCTTCATATAAAACAACAACAACAACAACAACAAAACACAAACACCAAACTCAACAACTAGATAATATTAGTAGTACAATTAAAATTATAAGACACTTCTTTGTTTCTACTCTTTTCTCTGATATTACTGCCACTCTTCCACAACTCATTTTAGGGTGCATAGGTTAGGCTGCTGGGTTGGATGTTACAGCAAGTCACCAGCCTCTGGAATCCTTTGCTGGGAAAATACGATGTTCATATTGGTGTTTTCTTCTTCCCTACTGAAGTATCTATATGTTTTAACACCTTTTCTCTCTTCATTGGTCTGCATCTCCATATCACATGCAAATTTACTATGTATAGTGCTTTTTGCTCATGTTGCATACTACTTCATTGCTCTCCTTGTTACCTTTAAAATTAGTTCTGTCTTGCATCTGGTTTGCATTTCTTTTACCTGACTGTTGATGAGGTGTTTATTGCCATGGGATCTCCAGTTCCACTATTCTGCCTCAACTCTTACCACCCTGTGCCTGCTCTTCTCTACATGACATCTTGTTACCAGCCATGGCACGACTGGCTTGCATGGTTACAGCCTTCTCCGAAGGCCTGGTTCCTTCTTGAATTCTTTCCATCTGATGTTTTTTCTAACCACATAGAGCCTCAGTTTTAAGCAGGGACAGTGAAATTGATCTGTAAAGTGAAAAAAACTGAAGTATCTAAATGATGGATACAAGCTGTCTGCTTCCACCCAAGATCCCCTCTGGTTCATCATCTGCCTTTCCAGACTCTTTTAAGTTTTTATGTCATATCTTTTAACTCCATCCAGATATCCTAAACAGCCTGTTCACCTGAAATTATGCACCTATGTTTAAGCAAGTAAATGAACCTATAGTTGACATATCTGGTGTTAGTGAATCAGTAGAACCTTCACTTGTGTCAAAGGACACTGTGGGTCAGCTGCAGAGATCTACAAGTTCAGTGGCTGCTCTGAGGGAGCCTGAACACCTACTTTATGTGTATGTACTTACATTTTAAGTATCTGCACTCTGGTATATGAGGTGAGCTGCCTCATAACAGAGAGCAGAAAATGCATTTGACCTCCTTAGCTTACCACAGTGGGCTGTTACAGGCAAACTCATTCCACTTGCTGCATTCATCCACTATAACTTGCTACTTCTAATTCAGACATTCTAAGCACTGCTTTTCCCTTTATTAGGAAGACACATTCTTGTGAGAGATGTGGATATTGTATGAAAGCTTTTTTTTTTTTGGCAGTTCCATGTGTCAGTAATGGTTTTGTCGTTCCCACATAAGCACATTGATGACCTTGTGGTTAGCAGTTACTTTGTACTGTAATAAAAATGCTTCTATTTATAGTTGCTTCTAGTGCTATGCCAGCTCTTGTTTACTACTTTGTTTGTCTCTCTCTGATCTGTAAGATAGTGCATAACTGATTCAACATCCTGACAGAAGGGATGGAAAACAGCAAAACACAAGGACTAACAGACACTTGATTAAAATTTCAGGAAGTTTATTAGGCATTATATATCATCAAGTAACTTACTGTTAATGATAAGTACTAATATGCCTACTCCGTGATAACAAATAATTTAGTACCCAAGTTTGATCTGTTCTTTATGTATGATTCCATATGTATTTGGTTACATTTTTAACTCTTACTTCTTTATTTGTGATTATTTTTCAACATGATTACTTTGGAACAGCAGTTTCTCTTAAATACATTCACAGAAAAACAAAAAAACAAACAGCCCATCTAATTCTTGTTGCTTTACTCTGTTAGTGGTATGTGATGGAAGTCTCAGATCACATGAAGATCTATGATACACAGATCCTTTGTCGCTTCATAGTGATATCAATTGATTTTAAAGGATTTTGGATGCATTTCTATCTATATATATTAGATGTCTGACTTATATTTCAGATAAAATTGGTGTTGTCATACTGGTCTTTGAAAATCTCAGTTGTTTGGCTATTCAGCCTCAGGAATCCTTATTTACCTGTGAAACCTGGATCTTGTTTCTGCCATCTTTCCTGCTAACAAGGAACTTCTGCTGACCAGAATCCTTGTGGAGTCTGCATGTGTGGAATATAGTTTGCAGTAATCAAGTGTCCAATTCCTCAATGAAACTTCACCTTATTGCTGCTTCTCAGTTTGTCCACCAAGTGATCTGTCCACAGAATAAAATTAAAAACTCAGTGAAGTCAGGAAATGTAGAATCTAACCAAATGTTTTGGAGCAGATTGATCAGTTCTTAGCTTCAAAATGCAGTAGCTACCTATATTTCTCTGTATAAAATGTTAGGTGTCATTTTTATCCTGCACATGGACTTTCTTGTTCTCATGATTTGTCTTCCTCTTCAATCTTCCACACATAACTCTGGAAGAAGAGCTTGGTTAGAACTGTCAACAGCAAACATAATGCCCACATGAGAGATTTACCACCATGGTCCAGAAAGAACAGTCTTAATCAACCCTGGAAGTTTACATTGCATCCAAATGTAGAAACCTCCTCAAAATCAGTATAGACTGTAACAAAATAGAGATTAACATCTACATTTTAATTTGTTTCTTATGTGTTAAGAACTGTGTTTTTAATAATTTACATTACAATTAATTATTCAACACTCATCATCACCATCAAGAAAATTACTCACTTCAATAATTCTGCATGCCACCTTTATTTTGCCGTTTTGAAGGAGAACTGTTTTATTGTACAACTCAATTAAAAGGTGATGGATCATACATAATTTACTTCCTTACATAGACTGCAGATTGCAGGCGAGTTTATCTCAAAACATCATTTGCAGTTTTGAATTTGTTATTTCACTCACAGTAGAGTGTGATTAAATACACTTACCTTTGGTCACGTTAGGTCAAGTTTTCTCCCCCTCTTTGGTAGGACTAATTTTTTTTTGCCTAGCAGACAACATTAATGTGCTATGTCCTCCTGTTCTTCAAAAAGGCCTTTTCTGTAGATCTGACAGATAAAATTAAGCCTGTGACATTAGCAAACTACAAAAAATACCTTGAACTCTCTTCCTTTTATTTGTAGGTTTGTAGTTCGTTGTAGCTAACAAACACTTGTTCCTTAAAAATGAACTGATGAAGGACTTGTATTATAGCTAATAAAATATGACAGAACTGCAGCTGTATTTTGCTGAGCTGTTTTGAAACACAGTAACAGCAATGAGGAAAAATATTGTCATTTTATTTCTATTCAATTTTGCCAGGATGCCTCCTGATCATGACTTTTGTATACTATTGGCCTCTCCTAAATCAGTTCCAGCCCTCAGTTAGAGCCAATGTATCACTTAACCATGGCAAGGACCTGGCAAGTGATTTTGCATTCACAACAGAGGACAATGTGGTTTTAAAAGCTGCACTTCCATGCCTGTTATTCTTTATCCTTTGCAACTTTACTCATTACTCTCTCTAACTTTTCTGGAGGTGCTGAGATCAGCATCTTCAAAGTAGAGGTAGTGTTAATCTTGCAAATAATTGCACTTGTGATCCTTCTGTCTGCATCCTTTTGCTTCATCTTCATTTGTTTCCTCTCCTTTCTTTGTCTATGCCTGGGTATTTTTGTCTGATTGTTTTGTTTTGTTTTGTTTTGTTTTTCCTTGCCCAGATTATTTCCTTCCTTCAAAGTCCAGAACAACTTCTACCTGTCCATCCATTTTAGCCAGTTGAGGCTGGATAATCTCTATGTGTGGAGTTTTGACCTTTATGGTCCAAGTCCGGTTTATCAGAGCAAGTTCACTGTGCAGAAATTCATTCAGGAGTGCATAGAGGCTGCAATCCTTTATTTCATAATTTCAGCTTCTGTAAATCACCATGTTTTTTAACTTCATGAAGAGTTTTCTAGAACTCAGGTATGGAGAGGTTTTCTCCTTGATACAATGTTGTGAGATTTCAAAGTCCCACTCTGTATGGGGTGGAGTTTTGTTGCATTTTATGAGAAAAGACAGCACTAAAGTTATGGAACTGAATCAAAGAATTCTATTTCCTATTAACATGTTTGATGTGGTTTTGTGGAGAATTTTCATTTTAATTTTTACTTCTGTTATTTCCTAGACCAAAACAATCACATATATTATTTTAGGTGGATTGATTTTTATTTTTTTTTTTTTAAGTAGATTTCATTGCAAAATTCCTGGGCAATTACAATTTTCATTAAAAGAAAATTCTCTGTACCCAACTAAAAATCATCATTGCTAAAAAGATCAAATAGAATTGTGGCGTAACTTAGCTGGAAGGAGTGTTATTATCAAAAGGACAGTTTTAATATAATGCAAATAGATTTTGAACACATCTTTAGAACAGTGGTGATAGGGTTTTCATGGTGATACAGCAGCTATCTTCTGCTACCTATCTTAGAAAATGAGAATACTGTTAAAAGTAAACTGCTGGGCTGTATGTTAACAGAAATTGTATTTTCCTGGATGGCTTCAAGCTACTGAGACTGATGACTTTTTAAAAAATGTTATTAACCTCCAAAAGTTGTGACATTTACATATTGCCCTGTTAGACAAGTTACACTGAAATATCTATGGACCTGACAGCTCATACATAGAGAGATTTTGCCTGGGTTTCTCACTAATCAAAAATACATCTTTTGACAATTTGTCCTAAGGAAAATCTTACACAATCTCATCTTTTTTCTTTTTTCTTTTTTTTTTTCTTTTATTTTTTTAATAGAAATAATTTGGAAATTGATGCCTTTATCTGTCTGTCTCATTTTTTTCTGAATGTATGAAATAAGTGATTTCATTGATTTCATTGACTGAACCTTTTTAGCTAAAGGATACAAGTGGCCTAAGGATAATATTTCTTCAGCTAATTTAAACTTCTGAAATACTGCAAATTTAGTGGCACAGAAAAATTTGACCTGGCATGTTAGATAAGAATCATTAAGAAGTTAATAATAGACAGTATTAGATCTTCCAATTGAATTATAACTTGAGCTTAACAAAAGTCAGAATATTGGTTACAATATTTCTAACCAGAGATAATTACTTGAGCATTATTAATATATTAAAAAATGTCTATAGTTTTACTTCTATTAGGAAGACAATGAATAATGAATACAGATAAGAAAACAAGTGTGAATTAATGTATCAAGAAAAATACCACACAACAGAGGCAAAATATTGTTGTCAGAACCTACTGGAGATTGCACAATGATGGATCTAATTTTTTTTTTCGTAGAAAACAAAAAAACATCTTTCTACATAATCAGTGTATTTCATATATGAACAACAACATATACTGAGTTAATAAAGCACAATATGTGAGCACATCTTTTTCATAATCATACTCTCACATATAATAAAATCATAAAGCATTTGATTAAAAAAAATCAAGTAATGGAGTTCAAGCAGTGCTCTAACAGCATGTAGACCAGACCTAATTTACTGTTTGTTATTTTCTTTAGCAAGTATTAATTCAATTTTTTTCATATGTTTCTCTACCACTAGGCAATCTAATCAAGTAGATTTCAGAGTATGATTTTAAAAGGCAAAAGAATTGAAGATTTGTGGGTTGACAAAGTTAATATATCAGATCCTCCATAAAGTTTAGTTCTCAATGAAATGTCCTTTCTCCACGTTAAGTGCACATGTATACTTGGAAAAGAAGGACTGCAGATTCTATTTAATTTCTATTACTGCTTAAGACCATGGAATTCTGTTCCTGCATTTTGTAGGAATAGACATTTCCATCAATGAAAGGTTTACCAGAGTCTTCAGTAAATATTTCCACTATGGCTTGATTAAACCAGCACCTATTAAAAAGTTCTTAAGTTTTACATAATGTGGACAGAAAACAGTAGGGAATGAAAAATCCATCATAAATACCTAGATCAACAACCAGTCAATGCTCAGTGGCAATCTCTTGCACATACAGCTGTAATGAGTAACACCAAAACATCACACCAATAGACCAGCCCTGGGATAGGAGGGTCACTTTGAGTGCTATTGTGTAATTAGTTTTGTCTCTGATGATCTTTGTGTGGGGTCTGGAATATTTACAAGTTTCCAAGTTAATTACCTCACAGAATTAAAAGTACATTGTAGTTCAACTCTCGTACTACTACAGATTTGGTAGTCTTACATTTGTGTTTATCCACAGTGATATTTCTGCACGGAAATTTGTGTATGTGCTATATTTATCATCAGCTATACCATGCTGACCTACAGGGTGCAACTAAAATCTGCTTCAGGTAATAAAGTCATGACACCTACAGCCCTTTTAATTATAGAACTATAGCAATTTTATCTGGCTGATGATTGGTCCTGATTTTGTGAAAGGAACACATGTAATGGTAGGACAAGGGGTGATGGGTGCAAACTGGAACACAAGAGGTTCCACTTAAATCTGAGAAGAAACTTCTTCTCAGTGAGGGTGACAGAACGCTGGAACAGGCTGCCCAGGGGGGTTGTGGTCTCCTACTCCTCCTATTCAAAAGCCACCTGGACACATTCCTGTGTAGCCTCATCTAGGTGTTCCTGCTCTGGCAGGGGGATTGGACTAGATGATCTTTTGAGGTCCCTTCCAATCCCTAACATTCTGTGATTCTGTGATTCTGTGATCATGGTATGCTTAATCAAGACTATTGTTTAAGTTGCTCTGAACCAACAGATAAACAAGCAAAAGTATTGGCATATCATTGATTTTCTTTGAAATCAATTAATTTTTTTGGTGAGTTGAATACTTTCATTTGCATTTCTATTTATATTTTATTGTTCAATAATAGACAGTTAACAAAGTAATAGACTAAATTTTTTCCATAGTAAGCAAGCTAAGCTGGCACAAACGTATTTCAGGAATTTGAATTTTAAAATATTAATCAAGATGCAGATGAAGACATTCTGCAAGCCTGCTCACTGCCGTATTATATAAATTATTATAATTTTAAAATATTTTTATATTCTTATTTTGTAGTGGAGCCTGAAAGAACACAGCGAAAACTTCTACTATAATCTACTCTCTCCAAAACATGCATGAATATATATGAGTATATTAATAAGTGTATATGTGTGTACATATATATGGATATTCAGTTTATAAACTTATATGTGTATACACACTCACACAGGTAGATATACTCAAATATGTGCATACATTTGCATAAACCAACCCTCTCTCAGGTGTGTGCAGACGCTAGTGCCCCTATTGCAATACCCCCACTGTTGCCTGTCTAGGTGAAGGAAGGATGTGATCAAAGTGCAGCACCAACCTGCACTATGGCACTGGAGTTTTGGGATGCAAACAAACCACAAGTTCTGTGCAGTCTTTACTTGATTTTTGTTAATATTCCTGTTAGTAGACATTTCTGCTAGATTTAACAATGAAAACTCCTCTCCTGCTTCCTTCTTCTCCCTGAAATTGAACCAGAATTGTATGCATTATGTGTCCTGGATTGCCTCTGTACCTTCTTACAACTTTTTCCTGTTTGGAATATAAAAGAGATTTTGTAAGTGTTAGTATGCATAGATTGTACTTTTAATGCAGTCTTTTACATTCTTCCTTTGAAACACCCATGGATTTTAAATAATACACTATTACCTTGCTGTCATTCCTTTCATGTTCAAATTAATAAGATTTTTTGTACATGAATCAAAATTGTTTGATGTTGTTTGATAGAGATGCTTTTAAAGATTTTCATGTCAATACAGATGTAGAAGTCATATAATGATAATATTTTTAGATGTGACAATCTTCAATATTACATAGAACTGGTACAGTGAAAAAAAGGAAGTATTTGCTAGTTTTCTGGCTTTTGTAGGTCTATTCCAATGAAGAATTAATTTCTCCAGATCTAGTAGACTAATTCAATACTTCAAAGCATTGTATTTATTGTATAAGACTTATTTAACATGCACTAGTCTGTTCCTTAGAATGATTAAAGATGGGGTATAAAAAATTGGATCAGTTTTCTTGTTCTTTAATTTTATCTTTATTAATATAAAATGCTGCTTAACTGCTTAAAATTTTGCACCTGCTATCCATTTTTATTCTTAGAAATCCATAAAAGTAAAACTTAATTGTTGTATGTTGTTAACCTCCTAGCATTAAAAAAAGGAATGGAAATTCTGATATATGCAAGTGAACCTTAGTACCTACATATGCTCTAATTAAATTCTGAATATAATAGTTCACTTTTCAGTAAATTGAGTTTATTTTTACAATAATAATAATTCTGTTTTAGGACCACTCAAAGATTTACTAAAGCTAGCCTATAGAATTTGAGGATAAAGGAGAAGTAATGTACAGGAGAAGTAATGTACAGAAGAAATAGAAGAATTTTAAGGGAGATTTCAAAGTCTTTTTTGTATTTGCCACTGAATGAGATCAGAAACTGAATGAGATCAGGAAGACAGGTAGCAAAGCTTAATAATGAGGCAACAAAATCTAGTTATAATCCTAAATCATACCAAGTTAGTCTTCATTGTCCTTAAGAGAAGCAGCAGCTGGAAATCAATGAAAAACAGGAGGGGAAGGAAAAGGAGGACGTGTATATAACTTTGACATACAACAGATATGACAAAAGCCCCAACATTATCATACTGAGACATTTACATTTTAGCAGGTGTTCCAGTCCATATTTTTAGAGAAGATTGCAAATAATATAATAACATTAGCTGCAGAGATTGTTAAATATTATTTCTGAAATTGACATCCCTTATGGTTAAAATTCTGAGGCTTTTACTGCATTATTCTGAGTATGTCATTTTTCCCAATTAAGAAGAAACAATATTAATTTAAAGCTCATATTCTTGCAACAGTCATGAAGGCATGTGATTAGGATTATCTATTTCCCTGTCTTTCTTTATTTACAATAGTATTAGCTACATATCAAATTACAAGAGTTAATGGACATACGTAAATCTATCACATAAATGCTAGAGATTTGTACACAAAGCTATTGTTTGTATCTGCTCAAGGTATCTATGTTATTTCTGGCCCCTCTTATGTGTAAATGCATCATCTGCATCTGCATATTTCTGAGTTTAACTTAGGTTGCTTTAGCAATAAAGAACCAGCCTTTCCAGTTTTTGACACCCTTCTTGGCATCAGAAATTAACATAGTTCTTCAGTGAACCTAATGTTGTGTACATAAATTTCAGTATGTCTTTATGTGGGTGTACAAGGATCACATTAGTTCTTTCAGCAAGACTTCTTTACTAGGATGTGGCCGATCTACTGTAATATATAGTTTAGACTGATCTTACCACATTTTGCTAATTTAGGGGTTGGGATTCTATGAATAAAATAAGTGCAAGTAATTCTTCACATAAATAAGTATCCTCATAGTGCAAATGGGTTGTCAGTTGCCTGTGGACATGCTTTAGAAATATACATTGTATGGAAATTTAAGCTGTATTTCTGGATATTTCTGCATATTTATGTTTCTAAAATCTTATTTTTTTTTATAATTGATAGTGTATTACATAAAACAGCTGCTAGAGAAGGTCTATAGCCAAATCATGTTCAAATATAAGTCTTTCTATACCATAAATGGCTTCCAAATATTTTTCTTATGGTAAGTAATAGGATATCTTCTATATTATTTCGATAACCAAGTAATCATATTTCTGTACAGTGAATACTAATATGAATACAAAAAAGATTCTAGTTGTGTTGAGAACAAGAACTATGTCATTATCCAAAAGATATATATAAACATTTGCTTCATAAATTTCATGGTGTGTTGTGCAGTATTTTAAATTCTAATAGAAGTAAGATCTAATACTTTAAGATTTCCCAGTGGACAACTGAGACTATTTTTACGGCTTCTGAACTTCAAATCAAGTCCATTGGCAAGAGTCTTACTATTTTTTTGATCAATCTGCTGACAGGAGCAGTGCTCTAGTATGATCAATGTGAGCACATTCAACTCCTTCTAAGCAGAGATTTTTATAAATAAAGGTCCATTCAGCTGCGGATCATTCCTCATTTGTGAAAGCCTCATTCTTCCATAGTGCAAGCAATATTCAGTCTAGAGGGATTTTTCTTTTTTCTTTTTCTTTTTTTTTTAATGCAATCTGTTTTGGTTTTTTACTTTATATTATATAGAAAGTTATGTTCAAATATTATACATTGATAGCAAGGAAAACTCATGTTAAAATCTCTTGGGAATTGTCCTAAGCAATTTTCTTGGATGAAAAAAAGATTTCATAATTGTGAATTTGTGAAATTGCCTAATTTCTTGTAAAGGTTTTCTCAAGGCTTATTCATTTCAAAATGAAAAATAATGTAACAGGTTTCCTGTCCAAAATACTACCTTCTATAAGTATATTATCTCAACCTAAAATTCAAACCTATTATTTTATTTCAATTGCTTACAATATATTTTTCACTTTCCCCTCCTGATTGTTGTGTACCATTAACTGAAGTTTCTGACTGGTCACTCATTGCCCCTTACTTAGTTGTATTTTGACACCCTGCTGAACAACAGAATGGAATTCAAATTTGATGGCATAAAAGTTAATATTATTCACAGGATCTTCAATGGGAATGTAAGGCACACTAAACTATGTGCTATCTACTCAGTACTAATTCTGTACCAAAGTAGATACACTTCACATCACTGACATTACTTTCTCTACCTGGATAAAAATCCAGTTTCAGATACCAGTCTGACAACGTTCACAGTTCAAAAGTGTGTTTTTAGAAAAATACAATAAAGCAGTTAGTTAACCATGCTTTCTCTGTGATCAGCTTTGGGAGGGAGTCATTCCTCCTGAGGTGAGATGCTGACAATGTGGGTCTCTCCACACCTCTCCACCATCACTTCTCTTTATAGTAACAGCAGGGGAGAGAAACCAAAACAAAACATTATTAGAACACAGCTCAAATGATCAATTGAGGTATATGCTGAATCAGACTCTAGAAAGGGCTACTCATGATCATAAAGTGTGTTTTGATAACTAGTCCAGATGTCTGCACTTACTCAGAAAAAAATTACATTTCCTGTGTTCTATATTCCATCTTAAATCCACATTAGGTATTGTTGATTTTTTACTCACTAAGATAATAATTACTGTACTCTGTGGAGTATATACGCAGGACTGGATCTTGGTTGCTATAGTAATACTAATTCTTTCAGATTTACATTCTAGTTTAAAAATGCATAAACTAGGGAAAAAAACCCAAAACTTTATATACGTTTAGAATACTTTGCTCATATGAAAAATAAATAATTCAATTGCTGTCTTAGCCTTGTGGATTTTTTCATATAGCTTCTGTCACTTTTTAATTTTTGAAATTTCTGAAATAATACCATTATGAATTTTAAAGCTAGGAATAAATGTTGGAAGGAATCTCTTTTAGAAGTCTTTATGGATTTATCTAAGCAGATGTTGTTATGGTAAATTTTTAATATTTTTTAGCATAATTTTAAGTAGTATTTTTAGTTTTCCGTGTGTCAACTCAGCTTCTCAAGAGAAAAGATAGTGTTCTAGCTGTTCATTACTGTTAACAAAATATACAGCTTACAATGAAACACATGCTATCTCTCATCATGCAAACCTGTATATACAACTTCTAAAGTGGGTAATTGGTATTATTTTCCTGGGGATTTTTTTTCTTTTTTTAAACCTATTACTCTTTTTCTCCTTTTCAGGACACATTCTGCTTCATGTGCATGATGCTGATTCCAGTGGGTTCCAACAGCAATTCACTATAGTGCCGATTCTGTCCTTCTTCCTCTTCCAGATAAGAAATGAATAGTGCTTGTATTTTGCTGCCAGCTAGGCAAGGCTATCAATTTTTTTCTTGTATAGTATAAATAGTTTGGTTTTAAGGTGCAATGTCCATGATCATTGCACATTTTATCATTGTTTATATGTGTGCAGAAAGCCAAAAGCAATCATTTTTCAAGTTCTTAAAATAGTAACACGGCTGACACATAAACACTCCTTAGATCAAAAAGGTATGATGATCCTCAGTGACCTATAAGTGACATCTGTCACCTAGCCCCCAGGGCTGAGAAAAAAACCAAGATCTTACTGGGATGAATGAACAGGAAGGTCGTATATCAGAAATGTCAGCTAATAAGGTCTCAGCTGAAGTTTTCTGCCCAGTTCTTAATAACTGGTTTCTAAAAAGGCATGGACTTACTGGGAGAAGTCAGAAAAAGAAGAGTCACAGTTTAGAAAACATGATTTATGAAGACAGATTGGAAGAAAGGAAGTTTTTTTAACCCATAAATTATAAGATGGAGGAAAAAAATAAATAATGTTAATTATTTGAAATGCAATAAACTATTTTCCTTGGAAATGAAATAAAGGCAAATAAACTACAGATAGATACAAAGTCTTTAGTACAGGCATTACAAGATGTTTCTAATTAAAAGTGTTGAAAGATCAGAACCCTTTGCATAAGGGAAATTAAGATAATAAAATGTTCTTGAGAGTGGAGCAGTTCAGGATCATCCAGCCTCCTTGGATCAAATTGTATTGGCTATTCAACACAGAGAGGATTGCGACTTTCTGTGATTTTAGATTTCTAAATTCCTCTCATGGCCTAAAATGTTAAAATTAATGTAGAACTGCTTATAAAATCCTGTCTAATCATTATAACTCAAGTTGCAGGAGATACAACAGGTATAATTTTAAATTTTCATTTTATGGGCGGGGGTGAGTGGGGGGTTTGTCTGGTTGGGGGTTTTGTTTGGTTGTTTTTTGTTTGTTTGTTTGTTTGTTTGTTTTTTTACTGCATCCATTTGTTCAAATGATTCAGTATATAATTTCTGCTATCAGTTCTTTGCCTGTGTTGCCTGAGAACAAATTGTGAATTCAGATCACTGTTTCCCAGTCCTCCCTAATACTGCCCATGCGCTTATTTCTACTGCACTTAACTGCATGGTAGATATGAATCTACAGTCTAAAGGCTTTTATCTTTAAGTCAAACTAGGAAAACTCACATTGTTCTCCATGGATCAATCTTTATTCCAAACCTCATTGTTGAGCAGGATCATTATCAAATATTATGGTTCAAATCAAGGTCAACTTTGAATGATGCATGTTGAAACTGATTTATAATTTTTCAGGAATGTTCCATGTCTGAAAAAAAAATGGTAAAGTTTTTTTTTTTTTTTTCTGGAGATGGAAAGAAACAGATGGAGAAATATGACAAAAAACCAAATTTTAGTCATAACCAAAACAAACATTGCCAGTACAGGTTTATCAATTCTTGGTGGAGCGTTAAGGCTAATCTCTTTTTAGCTCAACTAGAAACACTATGGATGAATCTCGGATTTCCTGTTGTGATATATACATTGTAAATTATCACTGTCAGCAAATGGATGATTTAGAAAGAATGAAAGCATATTATTACATATTACATATGTTCTAGTTTTCTTAATCTGAAGCCAGGGGGGAAGAGTAAGCTCCAGGCATAAAGAAGTTAATGAGACCTGATATGCATTCCTGGCCTGACATTGTGTTTTGTCCTGCCACAAGTGGCCATGGTCATTTTATGCTATTTCTACTAACCAATCAGAATAATTGTGTTAAGGAATAATAGAAGTTAGAGAGAATTTGAGTCATAACTTAAATGTCTTCATCTTGCTCGTTGATCTCAGTGTAAACTTCATCTACAGAGATGCTGTAGAAGCTAGTCAGCACAAAGTCTGTCATATCGAAGTAACAACCTGTCTTGCTTTGATACTTCATTTGATCAGGCAGAAAGTTCAGAAACATATTATAAAAGGACAGAGATGTATTATTAACCACATATTTTATAGTGTCATGTTTCTGTTGATAATACAGTTAAATCTATTTTTCTAAATGCGATGTAACCAACCCTTTTAGCAGAGAACTAATTCCTTCTGATTAAAACATTTAGAAACCTGCTTGGGAAAGCTTCCTTCTTCCTTTTCAATCAATCTTTTTGCATAACGATAGCAAGGAGAGTTTCGCTAAAGAGAGACTTTTGCAATGGTAGAGGCATTCAGTAATCTTAACTTCAGAAAATGTTAAAACTGAAGTCTTCATACTGTCTTCTGGCCTACAGATTCCTGTTTAAAAAAGTATCAGTTGGACTATGACCTCAGCTTTTTTGTTCTGCTGGAGACCAACAAGTAGATATTAACAAGACATACGATCTGGCTGGCAGACGTGAGCTTAAATTTTAGCTGTGTTTCTAAAGGTTTTAATTTTTTCTGTTACTATTCTCTAAGATACTGTGCATATTCTGAACAGAGAATAACAATCATTGAATAATGCATTATGAACAATTATTTCATTTCTGCATGACTTCTTTTGTATCTCTAAAGTCTTCTGTCATTGTTAGTAAAGAGATCAGTGATAAAAGGACATCTTTGAACTGAGTTATATTCTGAGATCTTAAACACCATGGACAGAGCTGGTCTTCAGCATGGTCTTGAATTACATCAGAAATAGTTGAATTGTGATTTTTATTTCCCCCTCTCATATTTTTTGTGACACTGATTTTTATCAATGAGAAATACCTCACAGTATTTCCTTTCCTCTGCTCTATTGAGTTTAAAGTCAACTGATCACCACAGAAGTTTATTCACATATTTTAAGACACATCTGAACTAAAAATGGGATGTTTTAAAGTTCATCCATCATTTGAGAAATAAGTAGCTTTTTGATGCAATCCTTGAGTGAACAGTTCTACACTTCAGCTGCAAAAACTATGTCAAATATATGGGTCAACGATTTTATAACAGGAAGATGATTATCTCCTTAACATCGTGTTTTAAAGCTGTCCAGTCAGAAATGCATAATAAAGAAAACCAGATTTTTAAAGTATATTTACCCGCATGAATGTTCATGTTTACTGAGGTATAATTCATTCAACAAAGAAATGTGTGCTGATCTAACAGAACAACCACAGCTACTCACCAGTCCTTGGTTTTCTTGCAACACACAAAACAACCACCTCTCTTAATAGGCTTCCTAGTATCAGAATATTCTCTCAGTTAGGTGCACCAAAGTATTGATGACTACGCTGCAAAAAGGCAATGCAACTTTGATATCACACTCCATCATTACTTGGTAACTTAGCAGTAGTGGTGTTTTAAACATTATAGTCTCAAAATATTGACATGTTACCTGCCAGAAAATGAATAGTCAGATGATTATATGTTTAGTACTTGTTTCTTTATTAACAACTTAATCTTTCTCACCTATTATTTAATCCCAGTCATAAACACTACAGACATACAATCTGTAGAATACAGCTGAACTCTATCAAATTTCTAAAGCTACTTAAAAATAATGTTTTTAATGGAAAAGCAAGGAGTTCTGTGAATGACCTTTTGCCATGGACGAAGAGCAATAAGGAGACTTTCTGTCCCTGATGGAAGACAATTTCATTTTGAACTGTGGAATAAGAAAACCTGGTTTGTTTTCTTTTAATGTATTGCACCAGCAAGACATTACTTGCCCAGTAGACTAACTGAATTGACTCTCAGGAGGTGGCTGGACATTAATCAAGACTCCTTAGTGTTTTCTAAGTTTTCTGTGGTTTCTATAAACCCGTGTTCAATTTCCTTTTCCTAGTACAATTTGTTAGGTGCTTTTCAGTTTTCCAAATAATTTTGTTTTGTTTAATGACAACAAAAATGACAAAAGAGCACGCTGCTTATATCATAGTATATAAGTAGTTTTAAATTTATTCAAATAAATATTTCCAGCAAGTGATGTTGTGCAATCAGCAAGAATTTGACTTAAAGTCACATTGACACCTTTTGAATACCTGATCCTAAAATTTTTAGTGAAAAAATCCATGAGATTGGATTACTGACAGATAGTTTTATGACAGTCTAGTATTAGACAGAAAGTGAAATATTTGTAATGATAGCTAGTAGTGACAATTGTCAGAAGGCTGATCCTTAAAAGAAATCTCAGCATGAAGCAGAATACAAACCAAGATTAATAAAACCCCTTTTTTTGTTCTGTAAATATCATACCATCCCTGCCAAAATTCCTAAATGCTATCAAGATGTTTATTAAAACCTTATGATACTGCATCGTTGGAAACAAAATATCCTGCTACCTAGTATTCCAGTAAGATTATTAACATCCTTCAACTGAAACAGTAAGAACTTGCTCAGTAATATAAACGTATGGTTCCTAGTTGCTTTATTATTCCTTTAGAAGAGATATAGTATGACTCCTACATCTAGAAACCAGTTATTTCCACCTCACTAACTCTGATGAGCAAACTGGGTATAATACTGAACTATCTCAGTTCATTAGTAGCATTGTTTCTTTTTCCAGCCTGTGTTGGCTATGTGAGGGTTTGAAGAATAATAATAGTCTTGTCCTAAGGCCTGTGATGAAGTCTGATTCTAATACTCAGCATTTTGAATTGTTGCTGCGCGACAACTTCATTGTCATGATTGTGAACTGTGCCGAAGGCACTTCATCCAGATCACGTAAAATAATTGAACAGTAGGCACTAATAAGACTTACACATTGAGGATATTGTAAATTTCCTGGATTTATTTTCCTATGTATTTTCAATGTCTGGATGATAACATAGTTTATAATTATAACAGGTTTCTTTCCGTTAATGTTTCTACTAATTTTATTTTTCACAATGATGCAATTGCTGAATTTTGCAAGTTTCATGTGGGAATAAAGAATTGCAATCATACAAACATTGCTGCCCAGAATTAGCTCTGTATTGCACTTCGCCTCTAAGTTTGTGTTTTTTCTTTTGCAACATTTTGTTTCTTCTTATCAAACTACAAAATTATGAACTTCCTATATTGCTCACATCTGTAAAAAATGAGCAAGCTCATAGTTATTTACAGACTTTTAATTGTTTCTAGAGTCTCAGGGCATTCTCTTGCTAGTCCCTTCTTTTGTGAGGCAAGCCCAAGTATTTAAAAAATAACAGCAACACACTTTGTAAAACAATCCTTTTAGTGCTAAGTTTCAGTATTAATTCTACCTACATTTCGCCTCAAAGAATACTGGGTTTTTTTACTGATTTACAATATATAATTCATAGATCCTGCGAGTTCTTCTGAGTATATGTTGAAATCTATCCACGATGTCATACGGGATCCTTGCATTTTGTGCTTTAAAGGGCACCTTATTTTATAACATGGTTCACATAGGAGAAAAATTATGATCTTGTTTGAGAGAGCAGATGATGGTTTCTGGAGAAAAATCTGGAGTATTTTCCCATATAAAGGTCACCATAATTTCTAGAATAATAGTTATGCAATTTGGGGAGAAAAATTTTTAATTAATATCTGAAGAAATTTCAAAATTAGCTCATAATATAAATACAATCCAATGGTTCTGTTTTAAACCCAGCAGTAGGGATCCTTTCCTCCAGATATTGATGTTTCTTACTTAATATCAGAAAGGTATTTGTAATGCATGCTATTTAAAGTTTTGAAATGCAAACACTACGTTAATCTTTGGTATCATATCTCTCTATACTGTCAAGAAGCCAATATGTTAAGTGTACTCAAGTGCAGGCTAATAGCTAAGTGCAGATCATGAGCAAACTAAGTGCACATAAATGGTTCAAGCTCAACTCATTCAGTTTCATCTCAAGTTAACTATATGACCTGGACTGTTATGGAAGATGAGGACACAATGACACCTCTAAACTGCAAATAAATAGTAATAATAAAATAAAAAGTAATTTTTTATATTTTTTTTCTCCGGTCAAAATGAATAAACAATTAAAATATTTCCAGTGTGATTAGTATTAGATTTTAGACAATAATTTTAAATAAAGTCCCAGGCACATAATGAGGGAAAACTGAGAAGAAAATCAGATGGTAGGAGTGAACTCTTCCTCCTTCTTCTTCACGTCCATGTGCCAGCAGAGCTTGAACTTCTAGTATTTACTACGCTAGCCTGACATCATAACCACAAAAGATAAACACGTGGCTAAGCCTCAGTTGCTGGATATGGTTGTAGAGAGATATAGCAGAGTCTTCATGCCCATGTTCTTTGTTTTCTGATTTTTTTTTTTTTGCCATTGAGAGTAAAAAATTAAAAAAAAAAAAAAAAAGAAAAAAGTAGCTGTAATATAATAGAAAAATTTTCTGTAAGTAGACTTTTAAGTCTGCTATATACTTTCCAATACTTTGGCAACTTTCAAAGAGAAAGTGACTTCATCTAGTTAAAAAAAAATCATTATTTCTGTACAGCAGATAGGATGCAACACTAATATCTGAGGGCTTATTTTTTTAATTCATGCTCAGTTGCATTTGCCTTACAAAAATCATTTGGCCAGGCCCATAGTCATACATTATAAAAACAAAGGTGTCATCCACAGAAACCAATACTCTAACCCTTGACTATATTCAAATATCATCACATCTTGTCAAAGAGGATGCAGCATCTATCTAAGTTCAAAATGAAATAAGATTATTCTCTGCAGTAATCACATCAGTGCTGGCTTGCTTTCTCTAGTACAAAAGCGGGAAAAAAGAAGACATTTTGATCCTACATCATCATTAATTCTTTACTCATCTAAACATTTAAAAACGTTTTAAATATGTCGATCCTAAAAGACAGGAATGGAAATCAAAGTAGTCCATTGAAGCTGTTTTGGATTCTGATCAGCCTGTAAGCATGTGACTTGTCAAAGGACCGGAATTTAATTAGCCATATAGCAAAGCAAATGTCCAAATATAAGGTGTCCCTTCAGGTTTTTTTATAAAATAAAATATTTACCTAAAAGCAGATGGAAGTTTAGCATGCATTTATAAATGTTTAACTCCCTTTTCGTTGTCATTTTCTCTATTATTTTAATACAGTTTTTAAAATGTTGTGGTGGGGGTTTTTTGTTTGGTTGGTTTTGGTTTTGTTTTTGGTTGGATTGGTTTTTTGTGTTTTTTTTGTTTGTTTGGTTTGTTTTGTTTTGTGGTCCACATTTATAGATTCGCTCATTTTCTGACAAGATCAATGTAAAAAAGTATACATATATGCATGCACACATATACATATTTGCAGAAATATATATGGGTTTATATATAAATATATATATCTCATATATATGCATATATGTCTGTGTATATACAGTGTATATGTGTTAATCCCAGCTGGCAGCTAAACACCACCCAGCTCCTCATTTACTCATCCCCAAAGGAAGAGGGCAGAGAATCACAAGGATGAAAGTGAGAAAATTTGTGGATTGAAATAAAAACAGATTAATAGGTAAAGCAAAAGCCATGCACATAAGAAAAGCAAAACAAGGAACTCATTCACCACTTCCCATGGACAAGCAGGTGTTCAGTCAAATCCAGGACAGCAGGGTTCCGTCACACGTAACAGTTACTTGTAAAGACAAATGACTTCACTCTGAACATCCCGCCTTCCTTCTTCTTTTCACAGCTTTTATTGCTGAGCATGATGTCACGTGATGTGACACCCATTTGGTCAGCTGGGGTTAGTTGTCCTGGCTGTGTCCCCTCTCAACTCTTTCTACACCCCAGCCCACTCTCCGATGGGGTGATGTGAGACACAGAAACGGCCTAGGCTCTGTGTAAGCTCTGCTCAGCAATAACTAAACCTTCTCTGTACCATCAACACTATTTTCATCACATCCAAAACATAGGCCCATACTATCTACTATGAAGAAAATTAACTTTGTCTCAGACAAAGCCAATACAATAAAACCACAGATTTTTTTATATATAAAAATCTGCATGTATGTTTATATCTAAATACAAGCACATTGACAGTGGCCAAAATGGAAATGTTCAAGTTCCAGTATGAACCCTGCTCATTTAGAGTTTCTTTACATGAAAAATATTCTTATACCCATTTACAACAGGATTTAGTTAGAATGTGGGCAACCATGTCTGATATGTCTGAGCAGAGATTATATTTAGTTTTATATTATATTTCTTATATTGCTATTATATTTAGTAGAGAACTAATCAATACAGTTACCAGAGTTTTAGGGAAAGGTTATGAAACAGCTTATTCTGGAAGTCATCTCCAAGCATGTAGAGGGAAAGAAGGTTATCAGGAGTAGTCAGCATGGGTTCACCAAAGGGAAATTATGTTTGATCAATATGATAGCCTTCTATGATGGTATGACTGGCTGGGTAGATGAGGGAAGAGCAGTGGATGATGTCTACCTTGGCTTCAGCAAGGCTTTTGACACCATCTCTCACAATCTCCTCATAGGCAAGATCAGGAAGTGCAGGCTGGATAAATGCATGGTGAGATGGATTATGAACTGGCTGGATGGCAGAGCTCAGAGGATTTTGATCAGCAGTGTAAATTCTGGTTGGAGGCCTGTAGTTAGTGGGGTTCCCCAGGGGTCAGTGTTAGGTCCAATCCTGTTCAACCTGTTCGTCAATGACCTGGATGAAGAGACTGAGTGCACCCTCAGCAAGTTTGCTGATGATAACAAACTTGGAAGAAGGGCTAACATATTTGAAGACTGTGGTGTACCTGATTTAGCAGGTGGGTTGGACTAGATGATCTCCAGAGGTCCTTTCCAACCCCAGCCATTCTGTGGTTCTGTGAATCATCTTAGCCTCACAAATGTACTTACTTTGGTTCAGATAAATAGAACCTTTTGACCCATTTACTCTATTGGTTATATCTCCACTATCGACTGTGGTCGCTTAAACAACACACGTCTACATTGTAGGCAACTACAGTTAGGTGAAATTAATCATCCCCATCTGCTGAGGTGTGTAGTCTGAATCTCTGAGTAGAACAAAGACTCTACGTTCTATCCATACACACATATATACAATGATATAGTGTTAATCCCCACTGATAATAAAAAAATGCGCTTGGTGTTCTCTATTATTATTCCTTTTATTTATATTTAATTTCATTACAGTCTCAAATAACAAAAATAAAAATAATGCAAAGACCCACACTAGAGCCAGCAAGATGTGTAACTCAGGATAAAATATTTAGGAGTGTTTCCTAGTTGTTTTGTAAATAATTCATACATTGAATTCATACATCTCTACAAATGACAATAAATCATCAGTTGAAATTTATTTTACAATGTGAGAAAAAGTTAGGATCAAAACCATAATGAACTTAACAAGCTCACATATACCAAGATTTCAATATTCAGAATGGAATCTGAATAAATCTTAAAAAGAGAAATGTGGCATAGCGCCATCCTTAGGAAACTGCTCCAGAGCTGAGAACCAAATTCCCCAAACTCCTTTTTTTGTGGGTCTGTTTACTCTCTCTTTCTTCATTTCTTTTTTCCTCTATTTTCAGCCCTGCAGATGAAAACAGAACAGTAGTGGCAGTTTTCATTTTTTAATTGCAAAGAGCTTTTTAAAGAACACATATGTGACAGACGATGTACATTTTTTTCCTGTATCATAATCTTTATAAAACAGTTGGTAGGGTAAGAAGAAAGGACTAGGTCTAAAATACATGAAGCTTTGTGCATTTGAGCTCATTAATATGTGTATTTTTGTGACTGTCAGAAAAGTAAATAGTTGATACTCCTTATGAAAGTCAATATAGGCTATACATCATTTAGGATCATGGGAATCTTTTTGTATTTTCAATATCTCATTGGTATTAATTGTGTAGATAGAGGTAAAATAAGGTTCCCTTATCTTTCAACTATATGAATACTTTAAAAAGTGAAGACATTCATGGACTAGTGAGCTGAACAGTTTAATGATTAGAAGTAGATAAAGTTTCAGAGGTTTACTTTAAAACTAATTCATACACAGGAATAATTTTACCGTTGTTGTATAGCAGTTTGGTTTTTTTTAAGATTTCAACTTCTTATAAAGGCTGTGGCCTTGCAAACACTTAAATTGGTCAGTAGATAAGTTAGTCATGGGTATCAGTGTGTGCTTGAATTGGCTATTGGTGATTATGGTGTTATAATTCATGGATTTGTTCACTTCATACAAAGTAGTATTTATATTTATAGAGTGAATGCTACACTTATTAAGGCTTCCAAATTGATATCCTGAAGATACATACTTTTAACCTAAATTTTTTGAGAGAGATCTTTTTGCTTCCTCAAGGTTTCCATTACTACAACATCTTTTTACTGCTATAGTGACAACTTTTTTTGCCATAGGAAATATAAGCAGACAGCTCCCATTACAATCTGCACTGTATTGACAGTAGTCAATATTGCCAACAATCTCCATTGGAAGTTACTTATAAGTTATAACTTTAAGCATTTCGGGCTGAAATTCTGATGCCAGGTGCTTGCTTCAGGCTGAGAATCAATCATATAACTTGGATGATTTAAAAATTTACAAATATTCTGTTTGAAAGCAGGAAATAATAAATTTTATTTACCCATATTAAAACATATTTATAAATCTCTTTCTCGTGGCTTAATTCCAGCTGACAACTAAGCAACAAACAGCCACTCGCTCACTTGCCTTCAGTGGGTGAGGGAGAGAACTGGAAGGGTAAAATTGAGAAAAGTCATGGGTTGAGATAAAGACAGTTTAATAGGTAGAGCAAAAACCATGCATACAATCGAAGTCAAATAAGGAATTTGTTCATTACTTCCAATTGGCAGGTACATGTTCACAGAATCATAGACTGGCTGGGGTTGGGAGGGAACTCTGGAGATCATTTAGTCCAACCCAGCTGCTAAAGCAAGTTCACCTAAAGTAGATCTCACACAAATGTGTCCAGTCGGGTTTTGAGAATCTCCAGAGAAGGAGACTCCACATCCTCTCTTGGCAGCCTATCCCAGTGCTCTCGCACCCTCAAAGTAAATAAGTTTCTCCTCATATTCAGATGGAACTTCCTATGTTTCAGTCTATGCCTGTTGTCCCTTACCCTGTTGTTGGGCACCACTGAAAAAAGTCTGATCCCATCCTCTTGGTACTTGCCCTTGAGATATTTATGAGCATTGATGAGATCCCCTCTCAGTCTTCTCCAGGCTAAACTGACCCAGCTCTCTCAGCCTGTTTTTATAAGATAGATGCTCCAGAACCCTAATAATCTTTGTAGCTTTCTGCTGGACTCCCTCCGGTATCTCCTTGTCTCTATTAAACTGAGGAACTCAAGAGTGGACACAGTACTCCAGATATGGCCTCACCAGGGCAGAGTAGAGAGGAAGGATAACCTCCCTCAACATGCTGGCCACACTCTTCCTCATGCACCCCAGGATATAATTTGCCTTCTTGGCCACAGGGGCACACTGCTGACTCACGTTTAACTTTCTGTCCACCAGGAGTTCCAGGTCCTTCTCCACAGAGCTGCTTTCCAGCAGGTCAATCCCTAACTGGTGCATGGGGTTATTTCTCCCTAGGTGCAGGACCCTATCTACATTTGCCTTTGTTGAACTTCATTAGGTTTCTCTCACCAAACTCTCTTGCCTGCCTAGGTATCTTTGAATGGCAGCACAGCTTTCTGGAGTTGAACCACTCTTCCCAGTTTGGTATCATCAAGTAAATTTGTCAAAGGTACATTCTGTCCTTTCGTCCAGGTCATTGATGAACAGGTTGAACAAGACTGGACCTGGTACTGACCCCTGGAGAACGCCACTTACTATAGGCCTCCAACTAGATGCTGCACCACTAATCAAAACCCTCTGAGCTCTGCCATTCAGTCAGTTGTCTATCTATCTCACTGTTCACTCATCCAACTCACACTTCAGCCATCTCCAGGAATGCAGGACTCCATCACTCGTAACAGTTACTTGGGAACACAAAATCCATCACTCTGAACATCCCCATCTCCCTTCTTCCCCCAGTTTTATATGCTGAAGCATGATGTCATATCTTATGGAACACCCCCTTGGACAATTGGGTCATCTTTCACAGCTATGTCTCCTCCCAACATATTGTGCACTCCCCGCCTTCTTGTTGGCAGGCCAGTATGAGAGGCTGAAAAGTCCTTGGCTGCTCAGCTAAAACTAAAACATCAGTGTGTTATTAACATGATTCTCATTCCAAATCGAAAACACAGCACTATAGCAGCTGCTAGGAAGAAAACTAACTCTGTCCCACCCAAAACCAGGGACACTTACACTGAGAAACTCTAGTAGTTTCATTCTTCTGAACAAAATTACAAACATATTCAACAACTATCTTACTTGAAAATTAGGAGAGTTCTCCAACTAAATTCTCAAGGTTTCCAGTTTGAGACTGGACTAATATTATTTATTTTGAGGACTCTGACTTGCTCTATCAATAACATTGCTGAAACCACACATGAGAAAATTGTTTAAGTCAGGTGTTCTTTAGTTCACTTGTCTTGGCATCTGTCTTGCACCTTGTTGCCATTCGGAGGGACATCAACGCACTGGAGAAATGGACCAATAGGAATGTCATGAAGTTCACCAAGGAGAAATGTCAAATCCTGCACCTGTGGAGGATTAACTCCAAAGAACAACATATGATTGAGGCCAACTACCTGGAAAGCAGCTTTGAAGAAAAGGACCTAGTGATCTTGGTGGACGTAAAGTTGAACGTGAGTCAGTAGTGCACCCTTGTGGCAAAGAACACTGGCAACATACTGGGTAGTATTAGGGGGAGCATTGTCAAGAGATCAAAAGAATTAATGCTTTCCCTCTACTGAGGACAGGTGGGACACATACAGAGTACTGTGTCCAATTACAGACTCCCCAGTGCAAGAAAGGTATTGATCTAATAGACAAAGTCCAGCAAAGGGCCATGGAGTTGATCAAGGGACTGGAGCTTCATCCATATGGGAAGCTGAGAGCGTTCAGCGTGGAGAAGAGAAAGGTTGGGGGTAATTTTATAAGTATGTATAAACACCTGATGGAAGAGAATGAAGAGGATGGAGACAGAATCTTTTTGGTGTTGCCCACTAACAGGACAATATGCAATAGATGCAAATTAAAACACAGGGAATTTGATATTAATACAGGAAACATTTTTTAACTCTGAGAGTGGTCAAACATTGGAACAAGTTGCCTAGGTAGGCTGTTAAGTCTCTGTCTGTGAAGATGTTCACAATGTGACTGGACATGGTCTAGCATAACCTGCATTAGTTGGCCATCCTTTAAGAGGAGGGGCTGGACTATATGACTATTGCACTACTTGAACTATAGTGCCTTCCAAGCTCAGATATTCTGTGATTCTCTGTTTCTGTCCTTAACACATTCATGTTGTTGAGATGGAGTAAGTAAGACATGGAAATATGTTCTGAATATAGAAGATCTAAAAATAAATGAAATAATTGGATTTTTTTCAGAAATACAACAAAAAAAGGAATATGAAATAAAAATCCTAGTATTTTTTTATAAATTGATTAAATTTTTGCATTCCCTACCTTTTGAATGATGATGCCTTTTTTCAAGCCAATTAATAAAAAGTTTTGTAGAGTATTATTATTCATCAGGAAAATGAAACTTTTGCAAATAAATATTAATGAATTTTTTTCTAGGTACTGTTTATTTCATTTCATTATCGTTGTGAAGAATAATAGTGTAAATCAGGTTTTTTTTTTGGAAGTGACCTTCCAGTGTCACTTACCAAACTATCACAGCAAAATAATTGTTTCTGACAAATAGAATGTTAATTTCTTGAAAGAAATAAAATGAGAAATTATTTTAATTGGCTTGTGTGCTTTGAGTATGCCACCCATAGGAAAATAGTTAAATGTGAAATAAAACATATATTTTCTCCTAGGAGTGGGAAACTACATACAATTATTAAGACAGACTTTTTTCTGGTCTTTGCATCTTCTTGCAAGACCTTTTCTCCTCCCTGTACTCTCACATCACAGTAAGCCTTCACCTTTTCCAAGGTGCTCTTTCAAAACAGGGCCATACCTTCAGCAACACAGTGAAGCCACTCAGTGAGTCCTGCTATTTTTTACTTCAGAGTTTTATGAGAAAAAGAAAAACACAGATATATATAGTTTTCATGACGACAGTGATAGTGGCCTCAAGTATCTTACAGGATATCCCAAAAGTTCAGGTTTTCTTTCAGGATATTTTCATGTAATTACTCTTCTTCTGCTGAAAGATATTCTGTTTGGTCAGTGATCTTCTGCTAGATACCAAGAGGATCAATTAATATGCTGATACAACATAATTCAATCAAATTAACCAACATACGGTGGTCTAGCCAAGGTCTATTTAGATCCTCCCTTTGTACACACACACATAGACATACACAAACACACAAGCCAACATTACCAACCTTTGGTCTTGCTGCAACAGTATATCTGTGAGATGGAGTTGTGTTTCTCATTTGGCACAATGTTTGGTTTTAAATCTTGGCAACTATCTTTGCTTCTGAGTTTGCCCTTGGCTCACAGGTGATAAAAATAAATACCTAACGGAAAGAAAGCCAGATTCTGAATGCTGATATGACATAATGGAATTCATTTGTGGTTTAACTTCACAGAAGTTAGTGAGGACCACAGTGTACCAACAGCCTGAGGCTGACATGCAGGTAACATTTTGTTGTGGCACCAGCTATCATTCTTTAGTAGAGTAAAATCAGGTGAATTCAAAATCCAGGGAAGTCAAAGGAAATAATTTGTGGCCATTATTTCAGTGGTTTGAAGGCCAAAGCCCATGTTCATACAGTCAATGGCTCAGTGTTTTCTGTGAAGTTTTTCATACAAATTTATGCCAATGAAATAAATATACATAAGCAACTTTAGATCTGATTTTTGGCAGCCTGATCCATGCAACCAATGACTTCAAAGAGTAAGTGGAAAGAATGTAGTGCTTAGACAGCACATTGATTTGACTTCCTTTTGTCTTTCAAGGGCAAGGAAAAAAACCCAACTTTCTACAGTTTTAGTGAAAGCTACATATTTCACAGTGCTCTGCCACAACTCATAAGGCTCAAAGTCTCTAAAGCAATAATGCAATCTAGCTTGAGAAAAGTGTATGTATTGTAAGTGTTTACTGACCAGTTTACTTTTTATTCTAGTTCCCAACTGATATCTAGTTCCTCGTACTTCTGACGGTATTTAAGGTTAATTTCACTTCAACAAGAATAGTGTTAAGTACCAGAGGGTGCTGATAATAGGACCCATTTTATTCAAGATAGATGACTTAAGTGTTTCTGCAAGACAGAATGCACTAAAAATAAAAACAAATCTGTGCAGGACAAATGTCATGCAACTGAAAAGAAGATGCTTTGAATACCAAGTATTGTGAGCTATGCTGCTGTCCTGTGAAATCACCTCTGTGAACATCCTTTCTTACTTCTTCAGAAATATTTCTTCATAAATTATTTATTGTTAAATTTATTTCATGTTGTAAAAATCGTTGACAGCTCTTGCAGCTGTAATAAATAACAATCATAGATGTAGCTAAAATATACACCTACAATTTGCAGTGTTTATTGGAGAGTGTGCTAGTTGCATGCTAATAATAATAATGTAATATTATACAAAGATATATATAAATAAAAGTTTTGTATGGCTTTTTCTAGTTTCAAATTCCCCCTCCCACCCCTTTCTTCTTGTCTGATGGGAGGTTTCTAATTCAGTTGAACTAGAGTGAAGCATGGGTTTTAACATTTTTCTGGAGTGACATCAAAAGAGTTCTTACCTAAGGTGGTGAAGTCTATAAAATTATATATATAAGCTATCTTTTTCTGTAAATTAGTATGCTATTGTAAATGTATTTGTTTATAATATGGAAGTGCAATGTATAAAAATTATTGTAATTATATATTGCATTACATTTTAAAAATGATTGCAATAATCTTATTGCTTTGTCAGTATTGTATTAATTAATTGATTGTAACAAAGAAGGTATTGAATTTACAAAGAGAAGTCCAGTGTAGAGTGAATATTATTTTGATAGCTGGCTAATGTTTCAGTTATTTATTTGTTCATGAGCATCCTCTCTGGAATGACAGTGGATTACAAGTCTTAGTGATAACATAAAAACTAATATATTTTTTTGGCTAATGTACTTCAACAATTTTCTCTACAATTTACCAATGAAGACATTCAATCAGAGTAAAGTTAGTTGTATTTTTTTTCTTTTTTTCTTTTGATTTTGTATTGTGCTACCATGAAACAAAGTGTTAAATATTGCATGGATATATTTATATGTATGTGCAAGCATATATACGTGTACATATATATTTGTGTTTGTGTATATATACACGTATAAAGGAAACACTTTCTCACATCTGCACTTGTGAAAACACATTCAAGTTTAAGGTAGATAATAAAGTCTGAAAGTTCACAGTATATTCTTTCTTTTTTTTTTATATGCTTTGAGACTCAACTATTATAAGAATTACAGTATAAATGCCGAAAAAAAAGGTAATTGACTGCTGAGATAGCTTGTTCACTTTTCATTATCTTTAATAAACACAAATGGCACCTAAATCGTATTTGCTCGATTATGTTCCCCAAGAGAAGCTCTATAAAACACAGTTTATATAACACAAAATGTATCTGCATACTCCATTAAATGACCATAGTACAGTTAGTAAGATACAGTAACAAAAGCAGTGATTTTATTGCACTCCTTGAAAACAAGTAACCATATATATAATTTTTGAAAGCAGCCATAATGGATGAGGCACATATTAGCACATTTCCTTTAAATTATATGATTTGATCTTTGTGAAAATAGTGCTAAAGTGAATTGATAAAGATTTCTCCCGGTCTTCTCTCTTACTCTTTAGGTCTGAGCATATCTATCTATGAGTATAAAAGGTACCTCATCTCAGTACCAGAAGAAGCTAGAAGCAATAATTACAGACCTTACTGCATCGGTTGCTAAGGCATTTTCTGTCTCATTTGGTCACTGAAGAAAGCAGGAGTTTGACACTTAAAAACCTCTGACAGTTTGGGCCATGGCAAATTGGGTTCTCAATACACCTAAGACACACTGCAGAATACTGAGGACAAATACCTGACGTCTTCTGTGTAGTAGGAGAACTTCAAAGTATCTTCAAAATATCTTAGGATATTTATTTTAAAAAGAAAAACAAACAAACCCAACAACAACCAACAAAAAAACCCCTCCCATCTTTAATTTGTATGAACTTCTAGGTTAACCTAAAGGTCCTACTGTTTTTCCCTTAAGAACAGGCCAGATTCAGACAAATGGAAGTTCACAATAGGGCAAGGCTCAAGTCCTGAGTATAAAGAAGGAAAATCAACTATCTTGATTATTTATGATCCCATAGTAAGGAATCTCAGCCAACTGATCTGTCACATTTACAGTAAGCAAAATAACATGTGTCTTGAATACAGGATTACACTTGGACTACACATTTTGTATTACACAAACATGTCTAATTCTTCCAAGTTAGAGACAAAAGTTAAGACTAGTTCTTTCTGCAGTAAAAATGGGAGAAACTTGAAAATGTGAACTTGAAAACTGGAAATGAATGAGAATAATCTGAAGGACTACACAAATGATTGAAGTCAATGCTGATACTCTTCTCTGATGTGCTTCCAGTGTCAGGCAGAAGGAGTGAATGGAAAGGACTATCACTGATACCAACACTAATGACACAAAATAACGGTTATTTGGGTTCATATGAAAAGACACAGGTCACCAACCTGCTTACTTCTAAAACAGCAGGCCTTGTTAGAATACACATTAAGCATACCAGAAAGTGGTTACATATTCCTAATCTTAAAGAGCTGATAAATGCTTCTAAGGCAAAAATTTAAATGAGGAAATATGGAATTTCTCTAATGCAAAAATAACATGGTTTGAGTCACTAGCTTCCAGGGATGTAGCTTCATTGGCTACGGTATTGATTTCTAGTAGTTATTAATCTGCTGTACCAGAGTACAAGCAGTACAACAAAAGTAGAGGGGATGATGCACAATTACTATCTTGTTTCTTTTGTCTGTTATTCAGCTCCTGAGATATTTGTTAGAAGTAAGAATGGTACAACTAGGTAATTCTGAGACACTCCGTTGGCTAATAGTTTTAAAGTATCTGATTACTAGAAGAAAAAGAGAAATTACAAACAGTAACTTCCAGGAAGGTTTTACCTGTAGCTCAGGACACATGTGTTTGTCTTAGGCATATGAATGATTATTCCAAATAGATGAAATAGATTTTATATGTACTCTGGCTGCCAGACTAGAAATAGAGATATGAAACATTGTAGATGATTGGCATGGATAACTGACAGCTTTAATCAAGGTAGTCCATTGTATCAGAAGAGTGGCAGGAGATAACCACAGAAATCAATCCTTCACCAAGTTATCTCTTAAGGCATTTTAAGACATGTTTAAGCATGTTAACAATAGAGGCTATAATGACTAATTATTAACGGCAAAAGGAAAACAGCAGTTATTGGTTTTGACTGAAGAAAGTAGTGGTTAGTGGTGCCACAGTTTAAAGTGAAAGTTGAACAGGGTGAAGCCAATTGCCACCTTTTGACAAAATGTGTCATGGATGCAGAAGTTTTGTATGACATTAACTGTCAGTAAATGCTGTTGTAGATGGCTTTATTCTGTACAGAAAGGTCTCTATCACTAAAGAATGGGAAGAAAGGATTTGCTATGAACAAATATGTCCCAAATAATTTGTGCCACTTCAAATTCTGGGCTTGAATCTGACTTGTATTTTCTGTAGATTAAAAATATTCAGAGGTCCATGTTTGTATTTTTTTTCTTTTGAATTATTGAATTCATCTTGTAATGATTTAATTTACAGCACTGAAGTTTAGGTAACAAAATTTTAAAAAGCAGACTGACTGAAATTCTTGTTCGAGAGTGACTCTACAGAAAAGTGCAACATTTCATTTTCTCCTGCTCTGTAAGCCTGCCAGAACTTTCTTCTATGTCACCAAACTGGCTACATTTTCTGCAGATTCTAGGAAAACAGAAAAATACAGAAAATAATCTGAATTATAAAAAAGGAAGAATTCACAGAATCGCAGAATGGTTGATGTTGGTATGGCCCTCTGGAGGTCATCTGCTCCAACACCTCCTGCCCAAGTTTTTCCATGTAGAGCCAGTTGCCCAAGACTGTATGCAGATGGCTTTTGAATATATCTGAGAGATTATACAAGCTCTCTCAACAACTTGTGCCAGTGCTTATTCATCCTCACAATAATGAAAAAGTGTTTCCTGACATTGAGATAGAATTCCTCATGTTTCAGTTTTTGCCCATTGCCTCTTGTCCTGTCACTAGACACCATCAAAAAGACCCTGGCTGCATCTTCTTTGGACCATCCTTTCAGATATTTATACACATAGATGAGATGTCCTCTGAGCCTTCTCTTTTCCACACTCTCAGCTGTTCTTTATAGGAGAGGTGCTTCAGTCCCTTATTCATCCTTGTGGTCCTTTGCTGAACTTTCTCCCGTATGTCCATGTCTCTCATACTTAAGAGCTCAGAACTGGACCCAACAGTCCAGGTGTGGCCTCACCAGTGCTGAGCAGAGGGACTTCCTCACTTGACTTAATGGCAATACTTTGGCTAATGTAGCCTAGGTATCATTTGATGCTTTTACTGCAAGGTCACAATACTGGCTCATGTTCAACTTGGCATTCACCAGGACTCCTAGGTTCTTTTCTCCAAAGTTACTTTCCACCTGGATGGTCCCCAGCATATATTGCTGCATGGGGTTGTTCTTCTTCAAGTACAGGACTGAAGATTTCTCCTTGGTTAACTTCATGATCTTCTGTTGGCCCATACTTTCAGCCTGTCAAAGTCCCTATGGATGGCAACATGACCCACTGGCTCATCAGGCACTTCTCCAGTCTGGTGTCATCTGCAGACTTGCTGAGGGAGTTTGAAAATTCTCTGATATTCAGTAAGTTTTGGAAAATTTTGCACAGTAATGTGTTTTTAAATAATACTTTCCTTTTTTTCCCAGGAAAAAAATCTTTGCTATGTTTTTTTTATCTGCAAGACAATTTTTTACAGTATGAATGTGTATGAAATTCCTTGCACAATCTTAAACCACAAGACTTCAAAACATAAAATTATTAAATAAACAAAAACTATAATTTGTTTTTAGCATACTTCCTGAATAGTTATTTCAAGGATGGCTACTTACTTTAGCTTCAAGGTTACCTAGATTTTGGAAAAATATTCATACCTTCTGCTACTGTAACATTACTGTTGGAAATTATTCAGCTTGCAAAAACATAATCAAGAAGGTTAAGTTATAGGAAGAGAGTTTTTTACTTCCTATGCACTTCCTGAATTATCCTTCATTCTTTTTATGCCTGCCATTTCTTGCAGGAATTGTTTTCTACTGCTGACTTTACTAGAATGAAGGTATAGTGCTTACCTCAAAGCAGTTTCCAAACCTTTTAAGTCTTGTTTGTCAGCAATCTCTAGAATGCTCTGTAAGTTCTAATATATGAACAAAGTGTTTCCTAATCACACAGTGGCGTGGATGATTGCAGCATATAAACCCATACTCTAACAAGGGAGACTGACATGTGGTAGATTTCTCCCATTCATTCTGTTCCTGCTTTCAAGACAAATTAAATTTTACTTAGTCTGCCTGAAGCAAGGAGGGGTGAATTCCTGTCTATAGAAAATGAAGCTGCATAATGAATAACATAGAATCATAAAATCATAGAATAGTTTGAGTTGGAAGGGACCTTTAAAGGTCATCTAGTCCAACCCCTCTGCATATTTATGGAATTCATAACAGTGAAAATTTGAGCAATGTGAACAATTCATGTATAATTATGAACTCACTCAACCTTGCTTTCTAGCTTTACTTTACATTCACGTATGCGAATGATTGTAGCCCTCAAACATTGTATTAAAAGTTTCTAAGGGAATCTTGCATTCTTTAACACAATTTCATGATTTTTGTCTCAAATTAACTGTATGGTTTGTTCTGGAAATAATTATTTCAACAAAAAAATTAGAAATAAAATCTTAAAGTATATTTCTTCAATTTCCTTTCTTCTTTCCTTTTTTATTTCTTAGGGGTTAGAACTTGTCAGAAGTGACTGGTTATTCTCTGTTTGACAACACAGGAGTGGTGTATTATTAAGAAGTACACATACTCATTTTTCTGATTAGTCAAGCTAGACACCGAGAAATTTCTCTTCTTGAAATTGTGCAACCATTGTGTATCAGTGTTTGCCATTAACTATATCATCTAATATAAATTTGTCTTGATACAACTTCTTTTGAACTATCCTTTCAATCTTATATTTTCTAGAAAACCAACCAATAACTTTTAGAAATTGACATGGCTAAAGAAATCAATGGGAACTTAGTAAGTCATGGCAGTGGTCAATAAATACATATATCCTATTATATCTTTCTTCTAGTCTAAATCTTGCAGCAGAACAAATTCTCAGTTTTTGTTTTTATCCAAAGTAAAATGTGGAAAAATTTGGGGATTTTTTCCTTTTTAAAAATCAAGTTTCCATTTTCTGCATCAGTATATACTAGAAGCAAATAACATGGTAATATTCATTTTGCTAAATTGAATGGATGGAAGAATACCATATAGTATTAGTATCAGTTCACTATTTTTCTTCAGGAAAAAAAATACGAAGTTGGAAATTGTGCATGATATTTAAGTGTTAGTCACACAAATGGCATATCCATTTGTCCTAATAGAGAAATATCTAGCAAACCAACCCAGTGGACAAGCTATCCTTGAAGAAACAGAGATTGCAATTTACTTGTGACTGGAAGCATACATTAGCAGCCAAACAGTTGCAGATTGTAATTAAATGGTCTAGATTAATTGGCTTTGACAAGGGAAGTTCCCTCAAAGTGAAAGTTCTGAAACCAGACAGTTAATTGGTACACTTTGTGTCCTGCATAAGACTTTTGTAAATCTCATCTTCTGATGCTGGTTTGTTGCTGCTTCTACCTTAGCCTCTTATTCCTGAGGTTTTTGTTGTTTTTTGTTCTTGCACCACACAATTCTTAAACAGGATGTGGAAGATTGTTCTGCCTTTAAGAAACAAACAAATAAACACAAAGCATCAATTCTTTATTTTACAGATTAAAGAAATAATGGCAACTACCAAAAACATGGCAGACTCACCAAAAAATCTAAGTTTGGCAGTGGAAGTGTTTCAGGGAGGGTGACTCATAAATTCAAGGGCTGGCTGCTGTGCAATAGAAGGTGTATGCAAAAGGAGTAGCAGAAAGAATTACAGAAAGGCAGATAAAAAACTGTAGTAAATCAAAAGTTGCCAAGGAAATGGTGATATAGCACTTCTAGAAGAAAATTTAAAGATAAAACTTCTTGGGTTAAATTATTCCCTGGAAAAAAAAAAAAAAAAATCCCACAAACAAACAAACAAACAGAACAAAACAAAACAAAACACAAAGAAAGAAATAAAAAACATAGCAAAAAAACCCCAACCAACCAACAACCATTAAACGTTGTAAGGAAATCATATTGTATTGTGTGATCCCACTACATTCAGAGGAAGAAGATTTACATACAAGCATAAAAGGTAAATATCCAAGAACTCCTTGTTACATCAGCTGTTTCTCCTCTTAGCAATAACTGTGCTAGCCAACCAATTTTGGCAACCATAGTAATTTTATTAAGGATATATAATAGAATCACAACACAATTTATATTGGCAAGAACCTCTGAAGGAAAGGTTTTCCTTCTCCAAATTCAGATCAGGTTGCTCAAGTTTAACTCTACTCCAGCTGTAATTTGAAGATTGCGCAGCCTGTCTGAGCAAGTTGTTCTAGTATTTAACCACTCTCATACAGAATTTAATACGAATAGTTGTACTGATATAAACAACTTATATGCAGGACTTTCTGAGGATCAGATCACTCAGCAGCTGCAAAAACATATCACAAATCATAAGTATTAAAAATCTTCACCAATCATCATATAGCATCCCACATATTTTATAAATTATGTTTTATTAAAACCAGCACAACCTTTTCAGCCAGCTCTCTAATTCTTCAGAAAACTGTGGGATTTTGTTTGTTTGTTTTAAAAATAAGTCTCTTGTTACATTGTTGTAGCTGTGTGCTCCCCCTGATCTCCCAACCTAAACTTCTGTAATCCTGCTCAAGCGACAACCATGATGGATGTGTCTTGTCAAGATGGATGTGTCCATCTCAAAGTGTATCCATGGGAGATAGATAACAACACACTAGCCAAGGGCTATTGTGCCCACCTAACCACAGTACTGGTCAACATCTGACTCAAAGCAAATTTGGAAGAAACTAACATCTGCAGTAAGTATGCAAATATGACTATGAGTCAATCATCTTATTCCACAGATAGCACACAGTCCAGAGCCCTTTGAGCTCTCCTGCAAAGCAGCGGGCTCCATGCCAGGATCTCCCCTTGAGTTGGAATGTCTGTCAGGGTAACTCCTCAGGGTTGCATGTATACTTGTTGTGTCAGATACTCAGTAAGTGACTTGGGAATAAGTGTGCTGAAACTTTGAAATCTTAGCTAAGTGATATAAAGGATTGACTGCACATATGTAATCCTGCAGACATAAATAGTTGACCAAGTCTGACAGTAAGTCTGAATCTAGCCACACCAAAACTCATTTCTGAGGGAGTTTAGAAAGCAAGGAGGTCCTTTCTGAACCTCATGACTCAATGGCACCGTCTCCCTGACTATTTTGTCTGACCCTGTCCTCTATGCAGTAAATAATCAAGTGTACATTGTCATCGAATCTTGTTAAATCATTGTCGCATTTTTCATTTAACCTACTTACATCACTGTTTTATATCAATAAAGTGTATTGTCATTGCTCTCTTATGAGTGAAGTGCATCCCTCTCACTCCATCTGTGACAGTAGCTCAGATCCATTTGCCTGACACTTTTAGGATAATTGTTTCCATAATAATGGCACTGGGAAAAAAAAAAAATCAAAAACAAAAACAACAACAACAACAACAACAACAAAACATTAATGGCCCATTTATCTCCATGTGGTAGGTTTTATGCCCACAGATAATACCATTTAGTATTAACTCTCCAATTTTCATGAGAACATGTCAGGAAAGAAAGAAGGCATGATCAACACATGAAAAGTCAATGAACAGCCTCTGTTGCTGTCATAAATAAGCTGGATTAACAGATAAAAGCCCTTTTTTCTGCCCCCCATTCAATACAAAGTGTGGGAAAGTAGGGCATTTATGCATTTTAAAGAAATGTTTAACTCAAAGAACAATGGGAAATATATGACTTACTGAAAGGAATTCAAAATGCCAGACAGCAGGTATGATCATAGTTTGAAAAAGCATAAATCACAAATCCAGATGCATTTTAACAGATTTTTTTAAGTTGTTTGTTTTTTTTTTTTTTCTGTTATTTGTCTTTGAATGCTCTTAAATTATGACTGAGAATGTGTTGGGTCCTCACAGTTTTTAAATTGCAGTGCTTCAGTGTTGCTGACAGTCAGAGAAGGTGAAACGTCTTTGCAGTCCTCAAGAAATATTTTACAGCTTCCAATAGTAATGACAAATTTATTACCTTGTTTTTCATTGTCTAAGAGTTGTATATGGTGAACAAAATAGAGAAACAGTGTCACTTTAAAGAAAAGAAGTTTCAATATGGTACAGTGACTCCTCTCTAATAAGTGGTTTTATACCATTTTCATATGCAGTGATGCATCATTTTCTTTTCTAATTATTAATATGCATAAATACAGGATATTCAAATCCCTAAAGTTCTTCCAACATTGATCAGAGAATGACATGGACAATTTGCATGGTTTTCTGTCACATAAGTCTGCAGCAGATTATTTCCAATACTGAATTTCCAGAAAAAAAAGTGTGGTTTTCGTGGTTTTCATGCTTTTGAGTGAGAACTAGTTTGGGCACACTGATGCTTTTCCAGATTATTCTTTTTCAGCATATATTACAGGGCACTGGTGCTTGACAAATATAGGATGTTTATAGACTCTGCTATCATTTTCCTAGCTGCTAATAAAAATGAAAATACCTTAAAGGAATTTTTAGTTGGAAAAAAAAAAAAAAGGGTTGAAATCAAAGTGATATTGGACAGTGAGAACTGTGCAGGTTATTGTCTCTTTGACATGACATTTTTCCACTTCTACCTGGTGAATGTATTAAGAACCTTTTGTCTTATGACTGAAGAGCTTTGTAAGGAGAGAACAAGAAGATTATATGGCAAAATTTGGCTACAGCTTAACAGTGGAGCCAAGCATAAAGTCTCAAAAGTCAGTTTTTGTCCATTATTGGATCTCCTCATCCTAAGCAAACAGAAGTGATTGGTCAGTTGCGTATCAGACCAATCACGTATACGCCTGACATATGGAACAATAGTGAGAGAGGGTAGAGCAAGAGCACAGGGCTGAAAATGTGTGAGTCAGAGGCTGGGCTGCAGTGATGTCTGAGGCAAAGCTGCTTGTCTGACTCTGACTCACTGTCTGGGATTTGACAGATACACGCACTGCACAGGGAAATGTTAATGGCCGGGGAATGACGGGACCCAGTGTCTGACTTCCTGCAAACAAGCCATTCTCCACAGAGAACTCAAAATACATGTTTCAGACTTTGCTGTTTCTTGCATCAATAGCAGCCTTGCTGTCAGAAACGTTTAGTACTGTCCATAAGGTTGTTTGCAGATTAGGGAAAAAGGATGTAACAAATTAGCTTTATTCATTGCAACCATGGAGAAAAGATGGAAAATACATATCCATCAACACTTGTATGCATGTTTACATCTCAGATTAATACCTCCTTTCCTGGCTGTGAAACAGTCACACAAACAGATAGTCAAGATAAATATACAGCCACCACCACCCAGCTTCAGCAAGAACTAGAGGGGAGGGTGAACATGATTTATAAACTTCCTGTAAGAACTCAAAACATTTTTCTCTCTGTAGAACGCGGCCATTGTGTCACCTCAACCAGTACGTCATGAGGAAAAGCAAAATCTGTGGTGTATTGGCATTTTTTTTTTCCACAAAAATTCAAAGCTATTGAATACAGCATTTGTAAGTAAAATAAATTCAGAAATGATGGATTAAAACCAAAATAAAGAGGTTGTCCTTTGATTGTTTGTAGTGGCAGAGCCCCCCCCCGCCTTCCCGGGGGGATGGGGTTACCACCAGCCTGCCTGAGAGGTGAAGCCAGAGACAAAAGAAACTAAAGGAGCACCATTAGAAGGTAATTATGAGTGAGCAATCGCCGGACACATGCGTGCAGAGCCCGTGGACAGTACATGCAGCCTATCACTTTATTGTATAGCATGAGTTACAACCAATCACATTGTTGTAAGGCGCATGGACAGGGAAGCTTTGCTATAAAGCTAGCCCAGTCCGACAATAAAGTGAACTCTGTGAACATCACATTGGTGTGTCAGGTTCCGTGTCTCGCATGGAAAAAGCAACAATTGTTTGTATGGTTTTGGTTTGTTTGTTTGTTGTTTTTTCCCCTTTGGAAAAAAATGTTTATTTCTATAATAAGGGGGTAACATTCTTAAGAAAACTTTATTTGAAAGGATTTTCCTATTATTTTCCTTCCTATCTACATTTCCACCAATAAATAAATCTTATAATTTTCATATGTGTTGCAAATAACAGGAACTTTAATACTCCTACAACTCTGGAATTAAGATTGGCTCTTTCAGAGTTATATTTACCAAGGAGGGAAAAATAAGAGCTTACTAGGAAACACTGCTATCAATTTTTAAATGCTTGCTCTGCTGGAAAGATGTTAAGTAGTGGACTTTTTTTTTTTTTTTTCTTTCATAGGTGGTTTTCAGAGGAAGTACTCAAGCAAAGCAAAGCTGCATGAATGTTTAAAGTAGACCTAGCCTCTCTTGCCACTGGGAAAAACAATTCAAACTACAGATGTTGAAGGAAGGTTAGTGTGGTGGCTTATAGGACAAAATGCAGCATGAAAAATGTTCTGTATTCATCATGTTCTTTAAAATCTGTGACGCTGTACAAAAGAAAACTGTATTGCTTGCTTGAGAGAAAATGAAACTTTATTAACTTGCAAGCTTTTATCATGACTCCAACCCTGAACTACAATATGGCCTTTGATAAATAACTTAAATCTTGCATTTGAAACTGAAGACTGGATTTGGTTTCCAGTATGCAAAATATTTTGAAGACATTATTACAATGCGTTGTTGGGCTTTTTAAATCTGATTTTCTGTCTATCCTATAACAGTTTATTTTCTCTAGATTTTTTTTTCCAGTTCCAAATGAGTAGTTGTTATTAGTTTGTATATAATAGCATCCAGATTTTCCTCCAGATTTTTCTCCGTATGCAAGCCTACTGTTTGATTTCAAAGGATGGCATATGGGGGGTCTGTCTGTAATGACCACAAGTTCAATTCCTAACTGCTTCTGTTTCCCCTTCTGAAAGTAAGTTTACTCTTTTCAATAGAGCAACCCTTACACTTAAGAAAGTGAACTAATCCTTTTTTCTTATTTATTTTTTTTTTTTTTATGATGGAAACCAGAAATGACTGGTAAATGTATGCTGGGCTTATTATCTTATTGGCATCACAGAGATGTGGTGTGTTGGCTCCTATGACTGGAGTGTTGGAATGGAAGGATACAGGTTCTTTGGGAAGAATAGGTAGGAGAGATGAGGAGGCGGCGTTACCCTCTATGTCAATGACCAGCAGGAGTGCATGGAGCTCTGACTGTGGGTGCGTAAGGAGCTGACCAAGAGCTTATGTGTCAGAATTAAAGGGAGGGCAGGATCAGGTGACATACAGTAGGGGTCTGCTACTGGTCATCCACCTAGGAAGACAGAGTGGATGAGGTCCTCCATAGACAGATAGGAGCAGCCTCACATTCACAAGACTTGGTCCTTACGGGGAACTTCACCCTGATATCTGCTGGAGGGACAACACACAAGGGCATTCCTGGAATACGTTAACTCCCTTCTCCAAGTGATAGAGGAGTCAATAAGGAGAAATAATATGCTAGACCTTTTTCTCACCAACAAGGAAGGCTGGTGGGGAACATCAAGTCCAATGGCAGCCTTGGCTACAGTGACCATGAAATGATGGAGTTTAAGATTCTTAGAGCAGTGAAGAAGGCACACAGCAAGCTTGCTACCCTGGACTCCCTGAGAGCAGACTTTGGCCTCTTGAGGAATCTGCTGAGTAGACTACCGTGGGATAAAGCCCTGTAGGGAAGAGGGGCCAGAGGAATCTGGTTAATATTCAAGGATCAGCTCCCTCAAGCTCAGGAGCAATGCATCCCAACAGAGAAGTCAGGCAAAAACACCAGGACACCTGCATGGATGGACAAAGAGCTCCTGAACAAACTCAGACTCAAAAAGAAAACCTACAGAGGGTGGAAGCAAGGACAGATAGCCTGTAAGTAATACAGAGAAATTGTCTGAGCAACCAGGGTTCAGGTTAGGAAAGCTGAAGCCCTGATAGAATTCAATCTAGCCACGGATGTCAAGAGTAACAAGAAAAGCTCCTATAGGCATGTCGATGATAAAAGGAAGACCAATGAAAATGTGGGCCCTCTCTGGAAAGAAATTGGAGACCTGGTTACCCGGAACATGGAGAAGGCTGATGTATTCAGTGACTTTTTTTCCTTAGTCTTTACCAGCAAGTGCTCTAGCTACACCCGCCAATCTGCAGAAGGCAAAGGTAGGGACTGGGAGAATTAAGAACTGCCCACTGTAGGAGAAGATCAGGTTCAAGCATTGCCTTAAATAGTACACACAGGAATCAGGACTTTGCATCACTGAGCACTTTATTAGCAAAAAGATGCTGGACAGGGACACTCTTTCCTTCAAAACGACCAACAGAGTAGAAATATACATTGTTGATAGAGTTGTGCAAATTTGATGAACTGGAAAGCAAGCTGACTTCCTCTTCCCTCATTCCAAAGTATCATTTTATGATAAGCATTCAGCATTTTTAAATATTCACTTTATATATATAAATAGCATACATATTCACATAGTTCTTAAGTAGCAAGGATATTAAAACTGTCTCTTTCAGTGTCTCAAAAGCAGAGCTTTCTTTACCTGTTTAAACAGTGGTTTACTTATGAGTTGGAAAATGGTTAAAGAGTCTCAGGCTTGGTTTTCTTTCATGTTTGCTAAAATATTTTATGTTGATGCCCGTAATCACAGTAAATATTTACTCTCTACACAATTGCAGTCTGGAAGTTCACAGACATGGCTGGACAGGGCAGGCGACTTTACTTTTTGACGATCCTCTGGAAATGCTTCACTATCATTGCTGATGTTTTTATCCTTGAAAGCTTCCCTGCCACATCTGTGTTTATCTTCCATTTCAGTGAACCTGAAAAAGCCCTGTACAGTGGAATGGTACCTATATAGGATTCTCCCTGTATTGAGTTTTCCAAACCACTCACAAATTCTGTGAGATGAGGAAGGAATGATTCACAACATAGCGATGGATAGTAAGCATCATACAGAAGAAAAGCAGTCTAGTTTGGTAAGAGAATAGCTGGACAGATAAATTAGTAATTTTTTTCACTAGATGAGACTTTATTAGAAAAGTGAGTTACATGATTTTTTTTTTCAAACTTTTTTTGCTTTTTTCCTTTCTTTTAGCAGGTTTTTTTGTTTTTTGTTTTTTGTTTTTTTTTGGGGGGGGGGGTGGAAATACAGTATAAGCAGGAAATCTACAATATTTCAGTCAAATCTGCTAGGACAGGTGATTGAGACCAAGGGTTCAAGTTAAAAAAAATGGTTAACTGTTAAATATTTTCACCTGAAAGGTATTAGTGCTAAAGAACATGCTAAATTAGTTTTATCATGAAAAAGTAGGATGATTACTGTATTAGTTTTTCCTCCATAAATATCAACAATTTACAAGAAATCGGTTTTTTTATTTACTTTTAATATTGAATTTGACTGTACTTTTTCAGCTGGCTTTGCTCCTATTTCTGAAACAGAACTGCTTCCAACCACACTTTTAAAAGTAAGTTAATGCTTTTAGCTCTGGATGTTTAGCTGAATCAGCACAAATATTGCTGAGCTGATGACACTTTCTATACCTAGAGGAGCTGATATCTAGCACTTGATGAAGTCTTCCCTAATCTTTTGGCAAGTGAAGGAATAGTTAAAAGTTTTCCTAAACTGTTGTCATAGGAGATGGAAAGAAAATATATCTATTATCCTAGCACCATGTTTGTGCCAATACAGTTTAAAATGACCAGTAATAATTTACATTTCTGGGTGTTTATAAGCAAGCCCAAGACAATTGTGCAGAGATGAAAAATCACCTCGGAAGCTTATAACTGAGCACCAATCCCTCTGTGACATTTACAAAGGAAATAAATGACGTGCAGTTTTTGAATTATAAAGGTGAAGGAGAAAAAAATGCTTAGCTTTTTTCCACTTTCCTGCATTTATCTCAAGAGGAATTATTCCTATGAAGTATGCTTATCTAGCAGTAATTGTGAATAAAAATGTATTATTGCCAACACAGAGATTCAATAAACTGGACCAAACTTTCTGGATTTGTAGAAATGTCTTCTTTTCTTTTCTCACATGTTGCTGATGAAACCCAGTGGCAGTAATCTGTGTGTTTATAGTAAAATCCTAAACTTGTGTGTATCCAGAATATGTGTGAGGCAGATATGAGAGCTTCATCTTGATGTTGGTCTCAGTATCTGCATCTCAGTGTTTAGATCTGGAGACAGTCATTTAAGCACAGTGAGCATCAAACCCATTGAAAAGACTAAGATCTCCCAGCAGGGGTGCACTTCAGAATTTTGGCTGATTCATTTCATGTTCAAATTGGGGGATGACTGTGGAAAATTTGATCTGATGTGCACTGCAAACCAATGCTAAAAGTCATCTTTTCCCTACTTGATCCACATAAAGTATAACTTTAGATACTGCAGCTGATGATTTTTTGCATCTCACCAGAGATTTTATCTTTAAAGCAATGACAAAAATACACATACAAAGAAGATTTGATTTAGACATTAATTTGTGTCCTTACCTACAACTCAGCAAGAACCTAGACTCCCTAACAGTTTCATTCTACCCTCTTTTTTCTTATTTGTCTCTGAATTCATCTTTACTCTGATGTAGACCAGTAAGCATGGTATCAATGTTGTTAATCACAGAGTGTAGATTTTTAATTAACTCGATGCAAGACTTGAGGGCTTGACAAACCTGTTCTGGATTTGCCTTTCCTGTTCCTTAGCTTGCTACCGCCTGTTTTAACTAATGGAGCAAACTGTCCAACCGTTAGGGGACTTACACCTAATTTCAGCTTTGTGAAATCATTTGATTTCATTCCATAAAAATTCCACCACATAAGATAAAGGTCAAACAGACTGTTTGAAAACACAAAAATAACTGCAAGTAGAACTACAATCAAAGAGAAAGGAACCCCAACAAAAGACCCTAAAGAACGTAGGGTACTGAAAACTCATCCTGAAACCTCTCCCCTTGAGAAAGTCTGACGGTTGATTCCAGGATACAGTGACATACTGGAATAGTGATGACCAGCAGAGAAAGACAATAAGTACTAGAAAGACTGTATATGTTAATTGTAAGTACAGTATTATTGTAAATAAGCTGTAATTAAATCATTCAGACTGAAAGTGTTAATGCAACCGCAACCAGAATATTCCTTTTTCTCATTTTGAATTTGTTAAAATTTTGATAAGATCTTCAGTAGTTTTTTTGCTCCATGTATACAGTATTTCTTCACACAAATAGTGCAGTTGCACTGCTGCAACTGAAATCAGGAAAATTTATCAAGGAATTAACAGCAGCTATCTAAATAATATCTAAATTCATATTTATGTCTCACAGTAAACTGAGGAGATTGTTACTTGAAAAGAAACTCACATGACTTATAAAAGGAAAAGGAGAACAGAATTACCCTCAAAACCCATTACTGTGAATGTTCTTGTTTGGCAAATGATGCTTTCTGTTACTTGGGCAAGATACAATGCAGGCAGGAGGCTAAAGATAACAAACCATGGATTGGACAGTAGAAAACAACTCTCTGATTATTGTTTCCCATGACTGTCATTTTCATTTGATACTTAACAACAGAGGAGCCCTATTAAAAAAAAAAAAAAAAAAAAAAATTCTGATTATGAAACTGAAAATATAACTTCAATATGGAAGTGTAAAACTAGAAAAATCTAACACAAAAATACTTGATGTTAATCTATTTGAACAATAATTTAGGATTTAAGGCGGGGTGTTATCTCTCATTTGTACAAAACTAAGATTCATTGCATTCCATTCAGTCATGACATCCTAATGTATTTGGATCTTACCCCTTGAGCTTTTTTCAGAATGTGGAAATGTTCTAGTTCTTACCTACTGCAGAGATGCCTCGAACAATTCTGATTTCAAGACATTCAAGGGACCTTTGTTTTGGCTATATATGCTATACAGGAAATGTTAACTTCTTTGATTCTAAACATCTTTGATGAAGAAACAGAGACTTTGAAGGGCTGATTCTGCTACTCATCTTTATAATTTGCCCTTAAAAGCGCTCCACTAGAAACTACAGGATCACACCCTTAATAAGAGAAATTGCTGAGTAGTGGCAGAATAAATCAAACAGATGTCAAGTTGGGAAGAAAGTCAATTGAGATGCAGTTATAAATGTACATTGTAAACATTTTACAAGCACCTAAGCTTTTTGCAGCACTCTCACTTTTGCTGTATTAGCATGCCGTTGAGACTAGAAATATCATATTAATACATGTTACTCTTTTATAGAGACCATTTGTGACGTTTTAATAGTGCAGATGACAATCCTGGAATTCAGAGTGATTTATTTTTTTCTAAATTACCCTTATTTTGACATATTGAGGGTGGTAGCCATCACAAAGGTTACCAAAAAACCCTTGAGAGTGTTTTAATAATTTTTATTGAATTTCTACAAATTGTTATTGGAATGAGAACTACAAGCCAAGTCCTCCATAGCAGTAAATTTATATGTATACAAGTGATTCTCCTTGAAGTAAGTGTAACTCATTTGAAACTAGGAATCAGAGCTTCTGTTCAAAATTGGTTGGTATTTGTAACTGGTGGCAATTTGTTTCTACATTTAATTTTTGTATCACTAACATTTTTCTATGAATAAATGTTTATTAAAGAGTTGAATTTTCCCCCATGTTTTCAATATTACTCATTAAATATCTGATGTTAAGCCTAAAAGTTGTCATTGTTATCTATATGGAATCTTTCTTTACTATATTTCCAATATGCATATTTTATGTAATACTGTGAATGTGTCCTATTTTGCATTGCATACGCAAGAACCTTAAAGAACCTTTCTCACTGTGAACAGATATATTTCACATGCACGGATGGTACTGCTTTAGAACTACTTCAGCTCCTGGAAGACAGGCTGAACACATTAATTGGAATTAACATGAGCTGTATTATTCACTTTTGAAAAGGAAGGCTGGACAAATTTTTATGCCATTGTTCAATAAATTACGTAGCAGAAGAACACACAGTAAAGCAAAACAACCAGAGCTATATAATAATAATACTAGGGTCTCAGATAATATAAATTTAATTATGAAAATGCACTCACAGTTGTTTGTCAGATTTAGGCCCTGGTTCTTGAAAGGACTTCAGTTTCAGGTATGTCTCATTGTAAGTACAAAATTACTTCATGAAGCTTCCTACCCTGGTACGGCCCTTGGATTATTTTCCATTATTGATTTTTCAGGCAGGCAATGATGAAGTTGCAACAAGAAGTCTGAGGGCAATCAAGAGGGACTTCGGGGCCTTGGGATGACTCAAAGGATCAGGAGCACAAGTAGTATTCTTGTGGGATGCTTGTGGGAGTCTGGTACAGACCACCCAACCAGGATGAAGAGGCAGGCATCATACACTGAGATAGTACAAAAACTGTTAATATTGACCTTGCCTTAAAACGGGATTTCTATGTGATGGGTGATCTATGTTCATCATAGTAAGTACATGGTACACAAATTAAAGTTAATAAGAAGTGGGATTCATTCATTACTATTATTATGTGTTGATATTAAAAAAAAAAAAAAAAAAAAAAAAAAAGAAATCAAAACCTATAGTGAAAAAAATATTTGTTCTGGAACATTCTTAGGTAAAATTTTTTCCTAGTATTTAACCCTACCACAGTATTTTCTGGAAATCTCAAAGCTTGTTTCATATTGTATTTTCATTACATATTATTCCCTGTCATGCCTGTCCATCTTCTCCTTCCCCTTCCCATTCACTTTCCCTGTCTGCCTCCCATTTCTGGCAAAAGGTGCTCCAGCTGATCTGCCTTGCAGATTTGTTTTGCCATCAAGGATACGGTTTCCTTTTTCTCTCTTTTACTGTCAGTCTCTCCATTTTTCAAATTCAGGCTCCTGAACATCAAAGTTCTGGTCGATCTGCCAAGTCATGGGCATGAAAGTGTCATATGATGAGCGTTTTCATTGTATTTCTATTCCTTTCCTCTTAAAGGGAGGTGACGATAGGTGTTCAAGACAACTTCATTTTTTTCTTTTTTGTCCTGATCCTTCTGGGAGTCCCACCTAGTTAAAATCAATTGCTTTGTGATCGCTTCCTAAATCTCTCACTGTCACGATGAATACTTATTTCTTTTTTATGATTTGTATGTTCCTGTTTATATGAGTTTTCTATGCTGCCACACCCAAGTCTAGTCATGACAATACTAACAAAAACAATAATTGACTTGCTTCTCACTATCTCTTTTGTGCAAAGCAGCTTGTTTCTCTCTAGGATATCTAATTAGACATTCAGCTTGATTCTTTTTCTAATGAGATTAATAGAAGTCACAATCTAATTTCATAGTAATAGTTTTGTACCAAGATGCACTTCATAAAATGATATCCCTTTTTCTGGGTTTTAATATATCTGTCCCCGTAAACTTAAGCATGCAAAATTTACTCATCCCCTTTGAAAACCTTAACTAGATTTTCAAAAGGCTAACAAAGATCTATACTCACACTGAATTCCCAAAGCTATTAAAATCTAAAATGTTTCATCACATCTGGGACTAGTTAAGATAATTATTTTTCCTTATACTTTTCCCGAAATCATAATTTGATGGGTTTGCCTGAACACCAATTTGAGTTCAAGCAAAACTTTACATGGATAAGAAAACTCATACATTTCAAAACTGTATTAATTGGTTTAGAGGAATCTTTGTGATTCAAAATGCTGAAGTCTCAGGAACTGGCTATTTTCCATCTCTGTGAATGTAGACAGAAGGAACAAAATTACTTTGCCAAACAGTTATGGTCCCGTGGGGACACTCAACATTCTTTTGGGGAAAAGCAAATAAACAAAAAGACCACCCACCACTCCCCAAGACAAGATCATTTAATGTTGCTTTACTAATATTATAAGGCTGTCCGCTGACAGGAATTTTTGACTGATTTCTAGTAGAATGTGTATTTTTTTCCCATTTAATTTCTATATTGGTCATTAAAAACAGCAACAGGAGTAAATGACAAAACTTTTTTTTTTTTACTTGAAGTTTTATATTAATATGCATATTAAAAATGTTCTCATTTACATCAGATCCACACTAATTAGGCAGTAGTAAAAATTAGGCCAGATTCAGGCAAAAATGACCTATATAGACATCGCTATTAAACAGAGGAATAAGCAAGGAGCATATGAGTATTTGGAGAATCTAAATCAGTGCAATCAGACTTCTTAAATGTAAGTCAGAAATTCTAATATTTCTCTAGTAATACAAATTGATAAACTGTAAGCTATTCGGTAAATAGATCTCTCTGCATGGCAAAACTAATATTATCTGCAAGGGACTCAGAATCACAGAGTGATTGGGGTTGGAAGAGACCTCTTGAGATCATCTAGTCCAGGTCACGACATCAACATTACCTATGCTCAGCCTGTGTTGCAACTGAAATGTATCTAAAATTTAGGAAACACAATGCATGTATTCAGTGTCAGTAACTGAATAAGTAGCTTTGATTTTTCTTCCGTTCTGTAAGATTATTCAAATCTCATATATGAATCTGGAGTTGCTAAATTATGGAAAAATAATGGAAACCTGTGCTAGTAGAAGAATGGAAGCTATTGGGGTGTGTAAATCAAAAAGGTAGTAGGAAATCACTGTACAAAGAGTTACATGTTATGAATTAAAAAAGAAACAGGAGGGCATTTAGAGAAAATAATTAATAGAGTTACTGGGCATACCTTTATTGGTTGCCTTATAAGAAAGTTTGAGTGGACTGGGCATTGTTAGTCTGCAGAAGATATGAACAGAGTGGGGAAAAATGTTCTTAGTTTATGGTAGTGAGATTCATATAATGTAGGCCCAATACCAATTCTGCCAGAATTTTTTTGTAGGAGTACAACAGTTAAGCTTGCTGTCCTTCACTTTCCTGTGTATAAACTGGAGAGTAAAGCACTGCCTACCTTCTATTTTGCTCATATCTTTTTAGTTATAGATTTCTAACATAAGCAACTATTTTTTAGTAAAGGCCTTGATTAACTTAAGGTTAGTAGGCATTATACAACTAATTATACTAATAATAAAGATGAACAAATTAATACTGTTTAAACAACAGGTTACCATACTCATGTTCTTCTATGGGCAAATATTTTCAACATTTTGGAAAAAAAAATAAAAGGTTTACCAAACTTTTATTACCAAACTTTTATTTGCCATTTCATGGTATCCAGTGATGAAGGAATAGCAAAGCTAAGGCAAACTAGGTCACTCTCAGCCTGCAGTGCCAGGGCTTCTGGGGCTCCTCAACCAATGCATGTGGGAGATAAGAACATAGGAACCTTTGTGGATCCACCTGTCCATTTTCAGGGCTCCAAGGTTGCTACTAGCTGGTAAAATAACAAGAAAACATGATAGTGCAGCAAAATTAGTTTGAGACATCCTGTGAAAGAGCTCAGTTTTGATCAGCTGATTCCAGTGATAATGAAAACAAAAGTAATAAAGAAAAAAACAAAAGAAAAAAAACCAAAAAGGTTTAACCCTGTATTTCTGGCCGTGTCTAGAAACAAACCATTTGGGGAATCTTGTGTCTGCTGGACTTGTCAGTTTTCTAAGAAAAAAAATATTAAAAACTGAAAGACTGAACAAACCAAGGAATTGATTTGACTAGATTCAGAAAACTATTCAGATAAAATCAGATATTTATACAGTACTGCTAATTAAGGAAATGTATTATTTTAATCTTTCTCAACTTCCTTTTGTCTCATAGCTGCCAATCAAACAGCCTGGCCCAATCCATGCAAAGGTGTGGAAGTAATAACCACAAGAACTGAACTTTGTGGAGGGGCTCTAAAGATGCCAGTTAGAAGACAGTTTTCCATGTAAGTAAAATGTAATGTGTATATTTTATTGGAGGATACATTTTGTAATCAGTTTTTCTGAAATCGCATCGAAGAACTACCATCTTACTGCTGCTTTCACAGTAGCAATCAAACAGCTCAGGGCAGAGCCTGGGAAGTGAAAACTTCATTTGCTGTCAAATAGTGGCTTTAACTCTCCAAAACAAGTCAGACCACTCATGGTCTGAGAATTATAATCTCCTGCAGTCTATATATAAAGTACCTAAACATACTCTATTTCAAATTGATAACTCCAAGCAGCTTTCAAGGCTTTTATACTTAAAGTTAAGCTATACTTAAGTTACATATATTGAAAATTTCAGGCCTGCGTTACCAAGTTTATGGAAGCAAGAATCACCTTTGAGTGAGTGGATATGTTAAAAAAAAAAAAAAAAAGAGCCATCCTAAAGTAATTGGATGACCACAAATAGAAGAAACAGTGATGAAGACTACAGTCCTTTAATGTGTAGTCCAAACCCTATAAAATGAAAACTGAGAGCCACCACTAGGAAGAGCAGACAGTGTTTTCGGTTCTTTTTCACACCAGATATGTCTTTTCAGGCAAACAAAGGCTGAGGTCTTAATTCATACCTGTATTCAAAAGTAAAGGAGCTTCTGCTCTCAGACCCCAAACGCTTTCTCTTACCTTTAAAAATAGTTTGAAAGGAAATATTGTTGTATGTTTGCAGTTCATTGTCAAAACGCACAACTTTGTGAAAGATAAACAATGATGACATTTTAAAAAAAATTTGCTTCCTCTATTCTCTGGCTTGAACACCCCTTAAAAGAAACAATTAAGCATTCACATTATATTTGGTTTAAATGAAAGGATTTTTAAATTATTTTATTATTTTTACTTCTAAGTGATAAACATGAGTTAGCGTATGAAATTCCTCTTGGTTTTCTCCTTGATATTATTAGAAATAACTCTTTGTGTTTAATATTACAGGTTTTTAAAGTTATTTTGAAGCTAAAAATTCTTGCAGACTGAAGATAAAAGGTACTTAGACATACAGCTAGTTACAAAATTGGAATATTGTTAGCTCTGTTCTAGTTCAGGAACCTCTAATGTTATCTACACAATAGGGTCTTGAAAGACACTCTTATACAAGTAAATAAAACAGGCCATGACGCACGCTTTAGTCCTAAATATAAACAATATTGTTTGTGATCATAAGACTAAACTATCTGCCTTTGCCCAACAATGTAGACTCATCTATATTGTTCACTGAGAATAGTCTCTGGTTCTCTCTTTGCTTCTGCTTTTAAACTTCAAGAATTGTAAAATCAGAGCAACAAAATACCTTTTCAGTGATTCAGTACACAGAAAGTACAGGATGTCAAGGACCAGCAAAAAGCAGGACAAATTTAACCTGGTTTAATATAAGCAAAAACCGTGGAACAATATATGTTTTGTCAAAGAAATAGAAAAATCTGAGTTCACCACAATTTTACAAAGAAGTCTTCAGATGATATTTGTGCAAATACGTGTGTAAGTAGCTGTCTATTTCAGGCTTTAAAAATGTACTTGTGTGTAAATACTAGTGATTTATATATTCAATGCCTTTTAAAAATGAAATAAAGCATATAATCTAGAAATTGGTTTGGAGATGGAAACTGAAGGACCAACAGCTGTGAAACTTTACATTCAAAATGAAATGCTACTGTTTGAGTTTATACACATTTAGTAAAGTCTAATATACAGGGTGCACTACTAGTATTCACACATCAGAATCTGACATCGGCAGACTCTCAAGGCTGAAATATTTAATTTCAGATTTCTTTTGTTTTGGTTTAAATATATTTTATATCTTTATTTTATATATTTATTTTTCTTTTTGTAAAGTTTGCTACTAAAGTGTACTGATTTCAGAAAGCACTTCATAAGGATGATAAATCTTGATCAATTGCTCATTGTGATCAGCATCTTCCCAGTGACCGTAATAGACCACCACTGAGATTTGAAAACCCACTGGTATATGACTGGCAGTAGTAACTAGAACCGTAGTACATTTTGTTCACCAGTTATTTAAATCTCCTCTTTCTTTTTGTTGAAGGAGAAAATAATATGTTAAAGAACAAATTACAAAAAAATAGTACAACTATTATACTTTAACAATGGGTTTTCAGAGTAAAATTACTAAAGGGGTCCTGTTTTAGTGTGATGTCAATGGATTTACCAAGTGTCAGTTATAATAATTAATAACTCCATTTCACTAATCTCCTTATCACAGCCCTTTTAAACTTTTTACCCCCTCTATCCTGCTTTTAATAATGGATGAATTTACTTCATGTTATAATTTAGTGGTTGTATAAAAATAGAAGTATAGAATCTTAGAATACCTGGAGTTGGAGGGGACTCACAAGAATCGGTGAGTCCAGCTTGTGCCTCCACACGGGATGAACTAAAAGTTAAACCATATGTCTAAGAGTGTTGTCCAAATGTTCCCTGAACCAGCTTGGGGCCATGACCACTTCCCTGAGGAGCACGTTTCAGTGCTTGGCCACCCTCTCAGTGAATAAATTTTAAATCCTTAAATCCTTAAGTTTATAAATGAAAGCTGAATTTCAAATTTAAAGCAGTGTCAAATTCAGGCATGTTGAGATACATGTTAAGTGCTTTTTCAATTCTGAAAAATCCCAATATGAACACAATTGTATGCAATGTAAGAGTTTTAAAATGAGAGACACCAGCATACAGGAAATTCTGGAATTAACAGAGAATGTGTCGTCTTTGTATTCTTTACGTCTACAATGTTCTAAATTATTTTTCAAAACAAGAGTTATTTTTTCCTAATTTAAAAAAAAAAAAATATATATATTTTCAAAACACTAAAAATCATGTAGACACTAAATTTTATGTTAATACAACTAAATTTCAGTACATCTTGTCCAAGTGACATACAAATGAGCAGCCTCTAAAATACAAATGCTAATGTATCTGGATGTCTACATAAAACATCATGCTGAAATATCACAAACCTGTGTGATAGAAATCTCTACCTTAGCTCTCACTGTCATAACTGAATGATCAATATTTGAGTGCCCAGGCTTAGTTCCCCCCTTAATTATCTATATTATATAACATTTTCCATAAAATGATGTTTCCTGAAGAATGAGGTTATCATGATTTATATCTTAGTAGGTTAGTATTTTGCTACATATTCTCATTAAAATGAGTTTAATACATTAAAACACTCAGGTTTGGTAAACATTCTTATATGGAGATCTATCATTCAGCACCGCCTACTCTGCATATCATTCTTCAGACTTGAAAACTTTTCCCTAAAAGGGACACACTGTTGGACTATAATAGTATTAAAATAACATGAATTATTATCACAATCTAATTCAGCAACATGCTACTGGACTGGGCTCAAAGCACTTTGAGAAAATTCTCCGAAATTTCAACAATCTGGGATGTATGAGAAGAAAAGGATAGTGCCTGGAAATGCATAGAGACATTAAAGAAGAAAACAGGTAATTCTGACCAAAATATTTCCATCAGTATTCATTTTTCATATTCTTTAAAATTTCAGTGCTAGTTTAAACATAATCTTAAAGAAATATATGTCGGAACTTCTGAAAAATAACTCCTACGCTACATGCTTGGGACATACTTCAGTAAGCCGTAAGCTTGCAACTATACTGACAATAGCAACTATGGCTGAACTGGCTGACCTTTTCTTTTAAGCGTCAAAACCCTCTGTTACCAGCCTGCACTTTTGATAAGATATCCTAGGTTTATATAGCTAAGGATAGTTTCCTCAGGAGATACCTCTCATTAGTTCCAGGGTTTTGGTGCATATTGACCTCTTGCAGGACTGATGTCCATTGGAGTCCAAATGAAGATGAGCAGAAAGAAAGATAACACAACAGGAGTCTTATTAGAAATCCAAATTCAGCTTAAAATCCAGCTTAATTAGGTTGGTTTTAAAATTGTCTTTCCTGTATATGAGTCCCTTTGTGGATATGGGCCTAAGGGCCTTCATCTAACTAGTAAGGTTGATTAGCTACAAATGAGCGAATACTTCACAAATCAAACATTAAATCCTTTTTATAATTGCTATGAGATTTTGGACCAGCTATACAATTTATTATCAGGGAATGCACAGAAAATAATTTCTGGTTCATGTCTGCGAAAATTGAATTTTCTGAAGTAGTGTTGTTAAGATTAAAAATACTGTATTCAAATGACTATTACTACCTATGTTGCTCATAGCTATTTAGTTTGTTAAATGTTTTGTGTTAACTGAGAAACAATTTGCCATGCAGTGCTGTCTGTTTTACTCTTAATATGATGAGCCTTACTGCCAAAATTCTAATAAGCTCCAACCTATCAGCAGCTTTTGAGATTAGTTGAACTCCATGTGGCACCATGTAGGGAAAGGATGATTACTCTAGGACTTAAGCATAATACTCAGTCCCTTCAAGAAAGCACTTACTCAAGAAAGGAAAAAAAGGTGTACTTAAAATTCATTGATGAGCTAAGGTGCTTTTCACAACAGGTTTTCCTTAACCAACGGAAATACCAGAAGTACAAGTCTGAATTTCAGAGGCATTTCAGTGCCAGTAGACTTGCCCATCTATCAACTGATGACACTGAAATGGGTAAGAAATCTGTCCTATGTTTTCTTGGCCCTGTAAGCAGAAAAAAGGAAGGCACCAGTGCAGTCTCCTGAAGTGCAAGTAAACACTTTTTTCATTAATGTCAGAACTTCTGTAATCTGAACTCTGCTGCCCTGCTGAAATGCTAACAGCTTCAGGAGCTCACTTCAGGCACTACTTGTCAACATCACAAGATGGCACTGTAAATAATATTTGGAAATATAACTAGTTTAATGTGATTTTGCCTAGCTAGCTAGCTCCCTTCTCCATTCCTGTGCTGCTTGGATCTTCATCATCCCTCATAAATCACCTTTGCAGTCAAGCATGATTTTCAAGGAGACATTGACTGAGTAATGCCTTCCAACACAAACCTCAAAACAAACTATCCCTTCACAAATTTCAACAGACGTAGGATGTCAAAAGTCAGAAATTGGGGTGAAATCTTTGGAGTCAAGCTCAACAACACAGTATAAGAAACCTGTCACATCACAGAAATCATAAAGAATTGGTGTGTACCTCAAAAACCTCAGATTGTCTAAACTCTGTTATTCAAGATAAATACCACAACCCCCCCCAAAATCCCAGAACATGGCTGCTTATTGCAAAGTCTTTTCTTTTGATTATTCAGCAGACCTTTTTGGTACTATTTTTTATACACATGGAACATATCTGCTGGGCATAGCTGACCCTCTCTCGCATGTGAGGAGGTGCCAACAAAATGTATGGGAGCAGTGCAGGCTGGGCATCTTTCCTCTTAGAGCTGTGCCTGTCCTGAAAGCTGAAAAATATTGACTGTTTTTCTCAGTTATGGAAAAAATACTTGGAAAAGGTGATGATGGAGAAAGATCTCAGAAAACAGGAGAGATGCTAAAGCAAATATCCCAGAAATTTGCATTTCGGGCACTTAGGTAAACAAGGACATGGTTGCTACATAGGTAGCATTTTGCAAAGGTAACCTTGTGTCTCTACCAGTGTAGTCATTCTTTCAGCTTCTAAAGAGGCTTCTGAGCCACAACTTTCATGTTGCTTCACTGCAGTATTTGCTATCATTTTCACCGCTGATACAGCATATGTGTAAGACGTGTCCTATTATTGTCATGTGAGTGCTATTGCTGCAAGAATCTATGCAGAGCACAAAAAGCCAGAAAAAGCAATGTACCTGGAAACTGACCTTGTGCTACCACATAATAGGAGTTTAATATGCTGTTCCTTACATCATAATAGGATTCCATCAAACTCTCACTGTTTATCAATTTGTTTAACCTTAGCTTTATGTGCCACTTAAGTTAGAAGAGCCATAGCATGGTATGGTAATTAAATTAAGGAGACGATCAGCTAGTGTATCAAGAAGATAAAAATGTTGATTAGTGTAATATTTTAAATCAGAAGTATTCAATCTGGTTGGTGATGGTTTTACAGATGAAGTTTTATCATCTTTTAATATGTGTGTGTACACAATCACACACACATGCACCTGAATGAAAAAGTAGTAACTTTTCCATGAAATTATGTATTAAAATTTTTGTATTTTTCTTCTATTTGAAGAAAAGCATGAGGCTATTTCTTTTAAAGAAACTTCCAAGAGTTCTTCTCACTGATCTGGCATCTATTTCTTAGATTATGCTTTTATTATTACTTTCAGCTGAACTCAACTATGTTTATGGAAACACACCAAAAGGAACTCCAGAAAAATGTCAGCTATAACATTACATCACATAGTTTGGCCCATGCATTTCTTTCAAATTACCGTTTAAGTGCTGTTTCAGCAAGTTTGACCTGACTTTGTCAAGGCACTTTCAGCAAGTGAATGAAAGAGCTCAGGATAACTTATGGCACCATCCATCACCTTTACTAGCCAAGTATCACTGACAAAAGAATTTCACAGACACTGGTTTCATATCTAGGCAAACAAAATGAGGTAAACAACTGTCCTACACAGCAGAGAATCCATGCTGTATAAAATATCCTGTTTTCTACTGCAGCTCCACAGACTTGTAAAGTAGCATTGCTTAAAGCTGTATTCCTTATGTCTTGCCTAAAATGTGATTGTTATGCTGATGCATTCTATGAAGAAACAGCCAAATATTAAAAAGATAAAACATACATTACTTCATTAATAGCAAAAAAAAAAAAAAGTTATCAATTTTGTATCCACACATCTTGATGAATGGCTGGAGAATTAAGTTGACTGGTCTATACTGTAAATCTCTGGGGACCAGGATAAGAGTTCTACCGGGAGAGAGAGCTCCTTAGTTTCTGGGTAGGCTGCAGAACCAGGGTTCTGTTTCTGTGTAGGATTGAAGTTTAGGACAGATATGCATAATTCATTACTATATCCTGCCAAATACACAGAGCTGGGATGCATACTCTCTATAGCAGACCTTTCAGCTGTTTATTGAGCTGCTGTCTGGGTCCCTGAAGTGATTGTAGCTAGGGTTGTGATAAGACTTAAGAAGGGTTATGATGCTTAGGATTAGGTTTTGGAACCAAGAAGTAAAAGACACACTTTTCTAGTTTGGCAGGATCCATTAATAATAGCAACTGAGTGTTGGTTGAATGGTTCCTAATTAGCTGGGAGCAGAAAAGGATGTCATCGTTATGGTTAGGAGCAGGGTTATGACTGAGGAGACAGTGCTGAAATGCATAATTTACTGTTAGATTCTCCTTGATCTATGTTGTAAAAATAAGAATAGTGCAGTCGACGTCTGATTCAGTATCCAGAGTCTGCAAACGATTTTTCTTAATGAGTCCATTAAGTAAAATTCTGGGTTTGAGTGTACCACACATAGTCACAAGCAAGATTACATTGCTTAATTGAGAAAAAATACCCGAAGAAAGTCTTACGTATACATCAAATGTAAACAGATGAACAGGAGGCAAAAAATATATAATCAAACTAAAAATTTAAAAAACACAACAAACAGGTTTGTTTTAGTGTGGTAACACTTTGCAATGTAAGCATCAGAATGCACTTCGTGAATGAGGTTTTGTGTCTATTTGTATCTATTTTCACAATCATATACTTATTTGTAAACAAGATTGCATACCAGATTTTGATATTTAATTTAAATTGAACATATTGATTCAAAACAGTCTAAATAAAGTGTTCATGCACATGCAACTTTTATCAATGGTTAAATGCAAAATCCTCAAAATGGTGGACCAAGAAACATGCTTATACTCTAATGTCTTAGTTCTGTTGAGTTATAAAAATTAGCAAGTCATATGTATTATCTTATCATTAGCAATTGTAAAAAGTTGAATTTGATGGTAACGAGTTAGATCATTTTACTGACTAGGATTTTAAAAACAGTTTAAAAGTAGTTTAAATAGGAAATGGTTTTATTTCTACATTTAAAATATTTTCCATAGACAGTCATATTATCCGTCTAATGAACATTTGCTCTATCAAAAGAAAAAAAGAAAAAAAAAAGAAGAAAAAAGAGCAAATTAAAATAATGTGGTAAAAGACAGGCAAAAATAGAAGAAAAATATATTTAAAAGATACCATTGAATCATTTCAGGTAATATGTGCCTGCTGGAGACCGATACATAAAATTTAAAAATATAATGTAATTGTAACAAAACAAATAAATATAACAAATTTTCTAGTTATTTTGACAATGCAACCTTCCCCTGTCCCCAGCAGAAACAGAAAACTAGACAAAAAAACATAGAAATTGCTACACATGTTACTTTATTTCATACAGCTCTGAATTTTTCTTGCATTGATATTGGTCTAGATTCAGGATTGTCTGTATTCGGTTCTTAATGATTAAATTATGAATTATTCATAAAACATGAACATTAATCAACTAACTTTGATATTAAAGGCCCTGTTGAGGAAAAACAAATTCTTCACATGGCTGAGTTCTGTTAAGTGTCTGACTTTTTATGTATAACCAGGTCCAAGAATTTTATGTGCGATACAAGATAAACAAAGTCCTCTTTAAGAAGAAATGTTCCGTTGACTAGGTAGAAAATAAAAACATGTTGAATTATGTATTAATATTAAATAAGATTATTAGAAAAAGAAGTGGTTGTTTTTTTTTTTTCATTTTGGTCTAGTTTTGAATGGCAATAACCTAGAAATTATATCAACTGATAGCTACTAGAAAAAGAACATGAAAAATTAAATTAATATTATTTATGTATTTCCTATAAAGCTAATTTACAGTGTTAGTTAAATATTTTTTCAATGGCCTAAAATCAAAGATTTACCTACCTGTTTTTAATTTTGCACATTTTTAAAATAAAAAAACATAATTTTCTGACTGTGAAGGGACTAGCATTTACTACAGAAGGGATGTTGGATCTGCATTTGCAAGGAATATTTCTTAGATTTGCTCTACAGATTACTGTTCTAATCTTGCTGCCCTACCTTTGTACTGTATCTTTTGGACATAAACTCACTGAAGGCAAAAATATGTATTATATAGCTTACATACAGTTAAAAGCAAATTCATATACGAGTTAAAAAGAAGAATAGATTTTTAGGTTTCATTGTCAATTTTATCCATAGCCATACTTGTTTGCAGTCTTCTCAGATCTCTCTAATGAATACATAATACAGCCAGGTCACTAAAAAGTCATCTCCCAGACCACCTACTGATTTGACTGAAAAGAAACGGTGTGGATTATAAAGTGGTGCTATAAAGTATGAACCATGGAGATATAATGTGACAGAGACCACATTCAATGCTCGCCTCTAAGTTATTTAAATCAGTGCAGCTGAAATCTCAATATTATCACATTTCAAGAAACTACTCATCCACAATATCAAAACTAAAATTTTGGTTTTAAGGTCATCTTCATTTGAGTTTATTCACATGTATTTTCTGAGACACAATTTTCATAGTGTCTTACCTAATAGTATTTTTTGAGAAAGAAATCAAGTAAATATGCAGATGTGTAGACTTTCTTACAGATCTTCAATATATTCAAACAGATTTACATATCAGAGTAGTTATTGACTAAGGTAGCTGCCTAGATATTATTTTGTTCTAAAAATAAAATGCACTAAAACCAGACAGATGAATACAGAGTGTATCACTAACGAAATACATAGAAATTAACTTTCATAGTAGTTGTGAAGCTTCTCCTTTTATTTTTAAGTATTAATTTACCTAAAGATTAAAATAAAACATCTAGCTAGAAACTTATTTTCAATATCATAAACAAATTCCCAGTGGAAAAGGAAAGCATTTTTAAAGATTTTAAAAGCAAGTAGATAATTCTTGATTTAAATTGCTTCCATTAAAAACTCTAAAATAGCTTACATTTTTTTCTATGTTAATACTAATTATAATAGTGTTTCTCCCAATATTCATCATAATCACAAATCACCCTATTTCAATACATTCAATTTTTAAAGATCACTCTAGTTTCCATTATTTAAGCTTTTTCTCTATTTTAACTTTTAAACTACAATTAAGTTTAACTTATACAGCTTTTGTCACAGTCACATTATGCTAATTTTGCTGTCATATTACATAGATGAAAGAATTTTTCTATATTTTCATCTCTTATTGTAAAGATGTATGGATTTCTATTCAGGCCTCAGAGAATGTTACAATATTTTTTTTTCATTTTCTATGATGCCTTAATATTCAAACTTGATTTATTATCCAAAAACTTTATTGTCCAAAATTTTGTCGTAGCTTTGAGCAAAAAGTCAGCCTAACTTGATTTGTGTGAAAACCAGATAAATAAAATATATTTCTAATAAGGCATCATTCAGTAGTGAGTGTATTTGGGTTTGGAATTTTGTTTTCCTTTTCTTGTAATTCTGTTTATTATTTTTGTATTCAAACAAACTACTCACCAAAAGCATCAAGCACTTCGACCATCAGAGATCTCAGTGGCACACAACTGCTAAGATTTTCTGAAGTTGCCTCGTTCAGGTCTGTAGCAAGGCATTTACCTGCTCAAGATGGTCTCCTGTTTCTTCTCAGTTCCTTGTGTCTATGACCGGAGAGATTGATTCTCACTTACCCACTGGCACAAATTCATAGGCAGAGGCCGTAGCAGTGGGACCAGTCCAACTACGCTGCCAACCATTGTTCTTGCACAGGGCTGTCCACGATCAACCAGCACTGGGCTTCCTCCAGGACGATGGCCTGTCTTGACAAATGAGGAATGAGAGCACAGTAGAACAGAGAGAACAGAAAGCTTGGGGCACAAGAGGAAATTAAAGAGGTTGTCTTGCCTAGACAGGAGAATTAAAAGGTTAATAATGGGTACAATTATTGCCATCACACACAGGGCAGGCATGACAGACAATTAAGAGCTATTACAACTAAAATCAATATCTGGTATAAACTGGCCATGGATGGGCTCAGAGGTTGAAAATAAAATGTTGCTGTATCACTCCTAAATCTTACTCTCTTACTGCCAGATTTTACTACCAATAAAATTTTAAGTGTAATGTCCCAAGGAGACTGCCAAGGAAAAAAAGTCCTGAGTATTTCCTTCAGGCTGGAGATAACTTTTTAAGTGGAACTTGTATGTTAGGTGCTTGAGGTAGGAAGGGACTGAAGTGACAGTAGGTATCTCCTCTACCTCTGTATTCCCAAATAATCCAGATGCTATGGGATGAATAGAGGTTATTACATCATTTCACAGGGGCCTTTAGAAGAAAGGTCTGATCTGACAGACTGGCACTCAGACTGGCACCGGGAAGAGCTGAGTGCCATGATGAAGTTCATAAAGATCACAAAGCAGCAGAACTGAAAAGGGCTTCAAGTAGTCATGGAAAACAGATTGTTTCCTTTGTTTTTGTGGAAGTCTTTCATGCACCTGAGGTCTGATATAATTTCATTTTTCCTTCTTTCTTGAGGCTAAACAACACTTGCTCAGCTTTCCTAGATAATTTTTCACTGTGGTCTTCTTGACTCATGCAATTGGTCTACATTTCACTTGAACAATAATTGACAAATGAAAACTTCTTTTCCTGAGGTATCTGTTGTTTAACTCATTTGCTTAGACAGTAAAGTTTTTGGTAAAGAGACTCTTACATGCTTGTGCAATGCCTAGCACAAACTGCTCCTATATCCAATTTTAGGCTCTCAGCCAACTGTAATACATGTAAAGGGTCTGTGAAAGCCTCTAATTTCTATTACTGCTAATGGGCAGCATGCTTCAAAGTTATTTAGAAATTAAAAACTTTACCATCTAACTCCCTCCCCTCAAATTCACTGGAAATCGCTGATATATCAGCCCTCCAGTAAGACCTGCCATAATTTCAAAGATATGCAGAATACAGGCAGAAGTTGTTCCAGTACACTGCGTAAAGGCTCCTGCATAGCTGATGTCATGCTCCTCGAGCTAATCTAGGTTTCAGAAATTGCTATGACTTGGTTTATCAGTTTACTTTGCCTCATTTTGGAGACCCTGTTGCCCACAAAAGAAATACATTTGTAGGGGAAAATCTCTTAAATGAGAACAAATCTATTATATCAGTTTCCCCTATATTTTGAGATCACTGTGTCATCTGATATAAATGAGGGGATGAGGCCATCAGTAACTAAAAGTTGCAAAAGGATCATGTTTGCCATTTTATGTGAGCCAGTGATATATACTTTTTATTTTCAAAAGAAATAATATTATACTTAGCAAAAGCCTCTAGATATTAATAATGAAGGAAATATAACCACTTTATCTAGAGGAAAATGGCTTTAAAGTTGTCACTACTTCTTTAATTCATATGGCTGTAGGTTCTTCATATTAATGTAAGTAAAGGACTTATTGCAACCCTTATCTTCTAATTTCCTATTTTAATAGGTTTGTGTCACAACATTACTGTTATTTAAAAGTAGAAGGTTGCATTTAATTGCTTAGTAATTACTCAGTTGCAGAGCATTTATAGAGATTAATGGCAGACTGACAGAGGTTGATTATCCTTAATACAGCCAAGGCTATATTGTCCAAAATCAAAGTGGAATATGAAGTTACAGGAGATCTATTCAGTTTCCTCTATTCCCAGACATGGTCACTATATTTATATATTAATGTGTGTATACATACGTGTACATATATATATGCATCAAACTTTTTCTTTTTACTAGTGTATTTGGTGAACTGTAGCATTGCAGTCATCCCAAGAGTGATGACAGACTGTAGATTTATCTGTTACCTGTGCTGTGTACCAGTAACAACTCTTTATTCTCACTAGGAAGAGGTCTACAGCAACAACAGTACAATTACCAGCTTATTAATGCTGTCCCTTACTATGATTAGTGAAGTAACATCAGCATTGTGCAAGGAAGGAATATTTTTAAAAAGCACATTAGTGGATGTGACTGTAAGTGGCTATAAAGCAAAGTTCATCATAGATAATGACAGTCTCACATGGTAAAAGTGACAGAATGGAATGGAGCTCCATATCTCTGCGGTGTTCTCTCTCATCTGAGCACCCTGATTAACACCAAGCCTGCCCTCAAGTCACAGGTTTCTCTTTTTCTCTCTATCACATAAATCAAGATCACAGAAGTTCACAACCTTAAGACTCTAATAAGCTATTTCTTAATGATCTCAGGAAGTAACATCCTGTCTATTCTGCGCTTCTATTGGACATTGAAAAAATCTTTCAATGGCAAAATTTCTGCCTTGTGGCCCCAGGGAAAAATTTAGAGTTGCAAAGCTAAGGTTTGACAAGACAGAGATGGAGTTAGCTTCAAGGTTTTTTTATAATAAAGGTAGTAAAGATGGTAATTTGTTCTGAATAGTAAGTCTGTCATACTGATTCTTTTTATTATATATATAGTGTTTGTGTGTGTGTGTGCACATATATATACAAAATATACATGACATCTATTGTACTGATGTATCTATGTACACTCAGATCTATTCCGGTCATAAAATCTCCCTGACAGTTAGTTATTTTTAAGTTTTTCCAACTGTCCACTCTGAAATACTTCACTTTTAGACCTGTATTTAACCAAATGAAACATAATACAGACTAATGACTTCATGAAGACTTTGGGGCAAAAAATAATGGCATCAACCATCCACCTTAGCTGCCTGAATGGAGTGTTGTACAACCTTCAAGGCAAGGCACCTACAGTTCCCTTCTCCCTTTACCTATCTGCTTAAACTTTACGGATTAAAGCGTTTTGTCCTAATTCATTTCATTTGTAAACAGGTTTTGAATCTCTTAGTGCAAATTTTATTATGGAAATGTTGGGTTCTAACCTTCTTCCATTGTTAGAACTTAAAACAGATGTGCTAACAGTGAAAATAAATATGATGAGAGTTTGAAGGAAAAGGATCTCTCAGCTTAGCCCTGGAATAGGTTGAGTCTCATAAAAGTGTATTTCTGTTATTGTCCACAGAGACATTCCAGATTAATGGATATGGAAGTGACGCAGGAGGTAAGAAATCTCTCCTATCAGATTCATTTACAACCTCACTTTATTTGATTAAAATTATGTTAATGGACTCTAACTGTGTTTCTCCTTTTCCATGATCCTTTCAAACCTGTGTAGGGTTAATTTAAGAATAATAGTAGTTCATTATTCTTTCACGTACCACAGTTTATGCCTCCAGTGTTGCTTTTACCTAAACATACCTAAACAATTTGCCTAAGAGGTTTAAAGGGTGTTTGGCATGTTATGGGCTCTTTGTATTGACAAAGAACAAACAAAAAATGATTCTCTTGAACAAGATGAAATAAGTTTACAAAAAACTTATGCTGTCCACCTGGCTGGTGACATCAGGAGGCCATTGTGATGGTGGCCAATATGCATGGCCAATCATGGCTCTGTCTGGCATGTGAGGCCTCTAGCCTGAAAGAGGCTTTAACTGGAAAAAGCAGGAGTCCAGGGGCTGAGGGCACCCCTTGCTTCCCGCTGCACCCCCAGAGCCTTCTCTTCAGTGCTGTGCTTCCAGCCTGGCCACAGCCCCATGGTCACAGGGCCTCACCCCACAGTGGTGTGGAGCATTATGTGTCCTTCTGTTCACCTCAGAACTGTTTTTCCAGCTTGTGGTCATGCCCTTGGAGGGCCACCATCCTCACCTTAGTAACAGCTGTTTTCCTGCCCTCTCTGAGCTGGAGTGAACCCCATCTTGGTGAAGGAGCACATTTTATAAGGTGAGAGTCCTGTCCACAAAGCTATGGCAATGTGACCGCTCGGGATTTATCCCAACACTTCTGCTCACAGTGCTCAGACTCAGGACCACACTGCATTTGGTCAACTTCCTGAATGACTACTTGGATGGAACGGGAAGAGGGAAGCAACATTATCATGATCATAAAAGGAGTTCTACTTCCACTAGCTCCAACAGGAATGTAATCATCTCCCAATGTTACATTTCATTCATGTAGAAAAAGGAAGCTAACTTCTCTGCAATTTTTTTTTTTTTTCAGAGTGACTGAAGGTCTCAGTTTTCTCAGATAAAAGACAAGCTTTTAACAAAAGCAGTGGCATGCACATGATATTGCTGGAGCCATGCAATTGATGTTTTGAACATAAGCAATAGATGCATGCATAGTAACCTCTCTGGAAATGTGGGCCCCAGCACCACCACGGTAGCAGCACATGTAGAAGAAGTAGCAGCATGTTTTCCTGGAGAATGCACAGGTGAAAAATGTTGTTCTCTGTCTTCAGCAGTTCTTAAATACAGCTCCAAAGTGTTGTCTTATACCTCAGTCCAGGAAGAACTGGATTGTCCACCTTCTAGATTCACACTACGTTCACCGAATGGCTGCTTTATTCTGAAAGGATTTATAGAAAGCTAATCTCTTAGTATAACTACAAATAAACACACCAGCTTAGTGAATACAGGCTGCATGAGTGGCCAAACAGAATATGTGGAAGTTTTGCTGAACTGGGTCTTAAGATTTTAGTCTTAAATGTTCTTTTAGCATTTCAATTTAAAACAATATTCCCACCAATACTTTCACTCCTGTACAGAAGATTGATACTAGTCTTCGAACAACTGACAAAATGAATGGCTATGAATGGGTGCTAACACAACAGGTTAAACTGACAATTATTTCAAAATAATATATCCAGAAATCACCGACCTTCTGGAATTAGCAATCATCTCCTATTATATTCCATGTAGAATGGCTTCAATCTATTTATTGTTCAACTGAGCTTAGTTTATCACATCTCCTTCTGTTATATTCTGAAGTGCAGCTGCTGTATTTTTTTTTATTTTTTAGTGAGTTCCCTACTCTACTGCAGAATTCTCATTGCTTCAGTATATCATGTATTGTTGCTTTTTCTGTCTGTTATTTTGCATACAATTCATCTTGCTGTAGCTCCATTCATGATCTATGAGGCAAATGATTTCACCTGTCATCTTGCAGTGCCTCACAGATTTGCTGAAAACGAACACATGTGAAGCTGAGCTCAAGGAGCTCTCAGTGATTTGCATGTTTCTGGGCTAGATCTAAGTTATGCACCATTATTTTCCATTTATATTTAATACTGCTGTTTCATCATCTGACGCAATAAACCAAAATGACTGTATGAAGGTTTAGTTTATTTCTGTGTGGCATGCAGTGCTGAAAATAAGCAAGAGAAAAACAGATTTCTTTCCTATATACAAAGCTCACAGGAGTGATGCTGTGCTAAATATAGCTGAAACAGAGCTCTAGAAGTGACAGTTTTAATATGATCACCCTGTTGTTAAGGCCCACATCTGAGAGTTGTCTGTGTTTAGACAACATACAGGCTGATATTTCAGATGTTATCAGTGACATCAGTGTGTGTTTATATATATATATACATATATATATATATATATATATAAATAGAACCAGGCAAAAATCTTTCTTTTTGTCGCACAAACTATTTTGAAATTATTTCCTGGGTGAAAGAGAGAAGCTTCTCTCAGAATAGCCAAAAACCTGGTTTATGGGACATTATTTCAGGATGTGAAAGATGTGTATCAAATTAGGAGGATGACAAAGCTGGCGAAGAGCCTGGAGCACAAGTCTGATGAGGAGCAGCTGAAGGAGCTGGGGCTGTTTAGCCTGGAGAAAAGGAGGCTGAGGGGAGACCTCACTCTTTACAAGTCCCTGAAAGGAGGTTGTAGCATGGAGGGAGTTGATCTCTTCTCCCAATTAGCAAGTGATAGGACAAGAGGAAATGGCCTCAAGTTGCCCCAGGGGAAGTTCAGATTGGATATAAGGAAAAAATTCTTTAAGGAAAGTGTTGTCAGACACTGGAACAGGCTGCCCAGGTTGAGTCACCATCCCTGGAGGTGTTTAAAAGGCATTTAGATGAGGTTCATAGGGACATGGTTTAGTGCTAGTTAGGTTAGGTTATGGTTGGACTTGATGATCCTGAGGGTCTCTTCCATCTGAAATGATACTATGAAATATCTTCCTTGCCATTGGAATAAGCCATCCAAGCTCTTCTGTGGTGGGTAGACATTCAGAGCACATTTCTCTTAATCTTCACTCTATTCTCTATCTTCACTCCATTCTATTTCATAAAAATAATTGAGTGCTCACTGAAGCAAGGGTACATATTTTTTTTTTTCCCAAATCCCCTCAGAGTGTCTTACATCTCCCTCCAGATTCTGGACTGTAGAGCTTCCTCGACTCTCTTCCCTGATTAATGTTTTACTGATGGTATAAAAGCCAACACAGTATTATTTTGGGATTCTTACTACATACCAGCTACCCCGGTTCAAGTATCCATTTTACAAAAAACTTTTCCGCACTGGCTGTCCTGATCACAAACCACTGATTCTCTTTTTACTTTTTTTTTTTTCCCCCTCCATTCCAGTTCTGAAAAGCACATTTGTTGAGGAACTCAGAAAAATGCCAAATAAAACCTTTTTTTACAGCAAAAGTGTCCTTTATGACTAGGTAAAGCAATAAAAACTGCATTACAGAAATGTTGATTAGTCACAGTTATAATACAGTCAGGTAAACTTTAGTGTTTTTACATAATGTAAACAATGCTTATCTGAAGTTTTTGTCAATCCAGTGTGGCATAGATTTGACTGAGACATTAAGCCATAATTCTAATACCATCTAGTGCCTGGTGTTTAAAGAGATGATCACCCACTGATAAGAATGTCTTCATCAGATAGGACCAGCTATATAGATATGCCTGTGCTTATGGCACTTCAGTGCTTTCTTCAGGGAGACAAGTCTTGTCCTCAAAATACAAAGAGATAGCAATGCTTTGAGCAGTACAAAAATATGAATACTTTTCCCATAACTGTACTGTAAGTGATGTTTATTACACCTCCTACTGCCAAGCAAAGTCCAGAACTCATAATTTCCTTGAGTGCTTTTGCAATATCACTTTAATATTTATGTATAAATAGCAAAATAATCTAGTGAAATTACTTTCTTAGTACATGATACTAAGGTATAATAATGGATTTAGTAATAATGACATAAGAATATTCTTCACAAATCTTTTTTCCCCTAATTTGCCTTTTTTGTGACTGGGCTGCCTGTATATTAGTCACCCTGTGGGTGGTAAATTCTCACCAGCTTTAACCAACTACCAAAAAAACAAATCTCAAAGATCAGTTCTTCCTTGACCCCCTGCTCTATCTGCCTAAATAGGTTGTTGAAGAAAGAGACTCGGTTCATTGTTCCTGGAAATCAAAATTGTGAGAATTCTTTGATTATCTCTTTATTCTGGTAACAGTGAGTTAGTCAGTCACCTGGGTAGTTACATCCAGGAAAGAAAATTAACATGAACCAACAACATGTTCTGTCTCTTAGTAACGATGTCACATTTGGTATGGTTTGGGGATGTGAAAGCAGTTTAGAGGGAAGAAGCCACAAACCTCTAGGACACCAGGATTCACTATTTCAGCTACTTATGAAACAATCACACTTGGGCAAGATGTTTTGCTGAAGCCAAAACTCTTTTCAAAAACATGCCAGAGGCATTTATTTTGACAAATTTTTCAGTGTAAAGGTTTTGATTGAGAATGAACACTCAGGGGATAAAGGCTTGCATCAAAAAGTTGACCTTTTCAACATGAAACAGATATTTTGACATACTTCAGTTTTGCAGCAGCATTTAAATGGCTTTGTTTTCATGCCAAAGCAGAATAAAACAAATCTGGAACTTGAAAACTGTCAAGAACCCAAGCCATTATTTTCTAGCAAGCTCTACTTATTACCTTTAACTAGAGTGCCTTAACTCAGTGCTGGCTTCACCAGGCAGTAATATGCCATCATTCATTGCCATTAATCCTTTGTTATCATATCGCCTTTTCACTACACGGTCTTAGCTTGCTGGTATGTTTTGTGTTTCTTTCTACGCAAAGATACTGTTTTGCTCTTCATTGTAACAGTGAAACTGAAAGCAGCATTTCCCTGGTTTTGAAATCTGCCCTTCCAAGGTTATTAACATGTTTTAGTTACTTTCTGAAGTTGTAACAAGGAAGTCATTTGCCTGACTGCACATAGTGGAAATTACCACAATAGGAATTGTCAGAGAAATAAAATAATTGGTTCTAGCTTGACTAAAATAATATTTAATTATATTTAAGTGTGATAAACCACAAATTGAATACTAATAGAATATTTGGTATACGATTTGTAATTTCATTATGAATATCAAGCATTTCTTAGAATCTATCAAGTCACTGGTCTATTTCACTCCATCATTCATCTTCATTTGCTATTTTAAAAAAGCAACATCTGTTACTTAGATTGATGTAACACTGAGAATACTTTAGCAAGCATATATTTTAGAACGCTGAGTGACAACTCAAGTATGCATGTGGGCAGGTACATAACCTAAATAATCATTGCTCAAATCCAAAAATATTTGCTGAAAAAAAAAGATGTTTTGCGTATTCTTTTGTAGTTCTACAGTGCTAGCTGAAACCTATTTGCTGAAGTGGATGGTATTAAGACTTTAAAAGATACATCAAGGTATTCCCAGCTGAACGTAGTATATAGTCATTGTTGATTTCTATGCAGGGATTGCCAAAATGCATAGGAGTTCTCCATTGAAAGTTCAGTTTGAAAATCATACCTGGAGCACACAGGTGTACAATCTGTGCTAATAAAATGAAAAAGGCATTGCAAATTGTTTCCATAGTATATGTAATTGTGCATTTGAACAAACAGCAAATCTCATATAATCATGTTTCCATACATTTGCTTCTCGTACAGATTTTTCTTCCTTCTTTTTGTCATAATTTCATATGCCTTATTACCAAGTTTCTATGTAGTTATTACAAAAAGTGTGAAGCATGAACCTTGATTTGGACTTGAAATATGGGGATGCTTGGTTCAATTAAGTGAAACCTTAAATAGTGTTTTTGAAGTGATAGTTCTGGAAAAAGAGAATTACAAAGAAGACACAGGCTATGCAATAAACACTTCCTTTTGCTAGTCTCTCCATGTGCCTGGAATTTAATCCAACTGAAAGGAATGATTTTATGTAGACTTTGGGTCTATGTGAAATATTTCATATCTTTCTGTACATAAAATTTAGGTCACCAAACTGTTTTTGTCAAGGTGCATCAAGGAGACCATGGGTGCAGAAACACTTCAGCCACAAGTATGTGAGGAGAATATCCTCAGGTATGAAGATCTGGGCAGTGTGAAGACCAAGAGCGGTTGACATGAATCTGCTAAAATCCAACCGCAGCAGCCACCTTTGCAAGCCCCCAGCTCTGTGGGTGAAGTGCTAGAGAAGTACAGTTATCCTGCTTCTAGAGTCCATCTGGTAAATTTGGAGCTTTCTAGTGCAATGCAGATCAGTTCAAAGCCACTTGTTTTCATAGGTGAAGTTTTCTTTGCTTGCCTCAAGTGCTGATGCCATTAGGCAGCAACTGCCTAAACTTTCTTCGGCTGCATGAGTTAAATATTTGTCAGCCTTTCTGGCTTGAAGGATCATCGGCATTCCCAGAAGGCTCCAACTCACAAATAAACACATAAATAAACAGCAGCACTGTGAAGGCAGGACTTCTTATGCTGCCTCAGTAGCTCAGCAGTAGGACTGCTCAGTGTAAATGTGAGAGACATGGATTCATACATTGCTGAGGTGAAATCACAAGTCCTCCTTTACAGCACACATAATTTAAACAACAAATGCCAGGGAGGCCAAAGTAGGCATTACTTGTTGCCTATTATGTGCCATAAGTTAATGTTCACCACGTGCAGATAAGAAGAGCACTCAGATTGCATTTCCCTGCATGTCCCACTTACTGCTTATTGTATTAATAAATGAGAGAAGGACAGTACTAGATATCAGCACTGAGTGCTTAGTTATACTTTGCAAAATATTGCATAGAGTAAGGATGACTTGTCTTAGAAATAGCTGTTGTTAGGTCAGCAGCTGAACAATCTGATTACAAAGATTTAGTAGTTTTGTATTCTGCAACACTAACAGTCTTACTCAAAAACAAATAAATGTGCATTTCCCACAGTAAAGATGCTCAGATTTTAAGGCATTCAAAGCATGTAGAACTCAGTAGCAATCTTCTGTCAGTCACTTCTAAAAGAAATACTACAATGGACATTGAAGCAATAATTCACACAGGAAAGAAAGTGAAGCCAGTCTGACACTTTTTGCTTGGTATATTTCAAAAACATACAAGAAAATAATCAGAAAAAGGCACTGAGCTTCAGAAATTAAGAATCTACCTGGAAAAAATTGGTGTCCCAAACAGTCACACTGAATGCACTTTGAAGAGACAAAATGTTTAACATAGTAGTTGTAAAATTGTTCCCTATTACATTTTTTTCTGAGACAACATTTTGACATGTCAGAAAACACTGAATGCTTTTTGGAATTCTATAATGTCAAGCAAAGTAATCTGAAGCACAGTTTTATTGTGGTTTTATATGTTCTGTATTAAAAATATAAATAAGATCAGGTATTTTTAACAGCAGTATTTACATGTTAATACGCTTGAGATCGAAGTTTGTGACATTTTTTTTTTTTAAATAAGTGTCATGGATGGATTTTTTACATATTTTGGATTCAGCAGCAATTTGAAATTTATTGACAGATCACAAGTTTAATATATGATTTCTAATAACACTTAACAGCTGATTAATACATTGATGTAAAACAATTCAATGGGATTTGTTCTAAACAAAAAGCAGCTTGATTACAGGTTTGAAAATGACAAGGGTCACACTATACTTACAAAGAAATAAATCAGATCACATGCACATACACACACAGATACATCAAACACACACACACGCATTAATCCACGGATGCTTAAATACATGTGGAGGTACACCTATGCCCAAACTTTCCCTCTTAAGATAAGTGAATTACTATATTTAATGTCCTAGCATTTTCAATGGGTGATTGTTGAGTCTCAAGAAATCTGTCTTCACCCACAATTGTGCAGCATCCATTCATCACCAGGTGGCTCTGAGGGGCATCCCATCTCAGAGAGAGATGTTGGTCACAGCCTGCTGCAAACCAGGAGAGCTCAACAGGTCTCATTGAGCATCACAACTTATAGGGTTGCAATATCATTGAATTTAGTAAGCAAATTTTCATTCTGGCCACACTTAGGATCAGGTAATTTCTGGTGTCTTCCAGCATTTGTCTACATCCAGAACACACTGGTACTGTCCCACGTGGTCTATGACCCAGGTAGCAGATATGTTAGGTTGCCAAGAGTGACCGATTGTTGCTACTTTTCCCAGGCAGAAGTTGGGTCTTTTCCCATATGGCAGGAGCTCTGAAAGCATAGGGGGTACCTTGGTGCTTTGACTCACTGCACTTCCATAATGGGAATTGCTCTCTCCTGAGATGCAAGGCTTTGCTGGGTATCAAGGCAGCCTGAGGGGTTTGTGCCACCACAGCAAATTACTTAAAGAAAAATTACAGTTGTCAGTCTTAGCCATTTAATCCATTGCAGCACCTAGATGCTTATAACAGTGACCATACTATGGAAAACAAGCTTTACTGATCTTTAGAGTTTTATCATTTCTAGACAGCCTGCCAATGAATGTTTATGTTTGATGTAAACTGATGCCTTTGATCAATTAATAGCAGAGGTTCAATATAGTTATGATTTTTTTAAAATTTTAAGTAAGAAATAGATTTCAGCAATTTTAGAAACCTTTTCATTGCTCTTTAAAGGGTTTGACAGAAAAAGAGACTCACTGGGAAACAAAAGCTGATAGGCAATTTTCAGCTTTTGTGGAATAGGCTTGTAAACATTCCTGTCTTGAATACGGAGAGAGAGGCAGTGACACAAACAACATGGTTAATATAATGCAGAGCCAATTCTCTGTTTCAGAGTCTAAAATTTCTGTGACACTTGAATGAACCTTGAGCCTTTATAGTAATTTTGTAAAAGCTAAGCAGCTGAATTTAATATTTAAATCATCTGGCTCACAAGCAGCAAATAATCAGCATTGTTATTTATTGTTGAAAAGAACAACTAATGTTTTTCTAATCCAATTTTCTGAAGTTGTCCTTGTTCTTGGAAGATTCAGAAAATTGAAAACTAAAACTGGTGACTAGCAAAGGGACATGGGTATGCAACAAGATGTGTGTTGTAGAATATGTACCTCCCCTTCTTGTCTTCTGCTCAGTTTCAATTTCTCCCAAATGCCTAAATCTAATAGAAAAAGTGAGAGGGACAGCATAGGGTTAGACTGAATGTTAGGCATGATTCTGTAGGATAGCTGCCAAAGATCAGAGCTGCTGGGTGGCCTGTTAAAGGCACCAGGCAACTGTGACTCTGGGCAGAATCAGCCACAACTCTGAAGTAGGTCAAAAGGGAAATGAAAGCATCTTGGATTAGATGGGACAGAACAAGCTTACTATGGGATATTTAATGGGGATCATGTGAGTGTGTAAAACTTCTTATGGGATGCTTGAGGGGACTAGGGGAATGTGCAAAACTTATTCTAGGTTGCTTAGGAGAAAAATAAAATGTAAGAAAAGGGAGGAAAAAATGGAGAAGAGGGACAATTACATAGGGCAGTCTCAGGCAAACAAGCTGTAGATCAGTACATTTGTCTGAGTCTTGTCCACAGTCAGAGCACAGTCTGTCCTTACTTTTTGGTAAATTCTATTCCTGTTTCTAGCCATAGAGAGAAAGGTGTGAGTGCTCGCCCTATTTTGTGTGTGTGTGTGTGAGATGCTAGCAAACGCAAGTCACACCAGTTGGCAAATGGGCTGTTCAGTCTTGGAACTGGACATTGGAGTGACTGAGTCTGGGCCAGCCTGGAGAATCTCAGGCCATTTGTGTAATTTAGATGAGGGCTGTTTGTGTGTATCTGGTGCAGCTTCAAATCTGCCTGGGGTCCTGAGGTTCACTAGGTTCAGTTTCTTTCAACAGGCATCACTTTTGTTGTCCTTGAAATGGTTCAAATGTTGCTTGAGTTTGCTTTTTTTTTTTTTTTTTTTGGAGAAGTATTACACCTCTATATTATTACTCTGAGGATTTATTTTTTTTTCCAACAAAGTGACACATTTCTACAAATACTGTGATGTTATACATATTATGATGCAAAAGCAGTTTGGGGGCTTATTTTTTGTCTTTTTACTGTCCTCTTTTTTTCCAGATTTGTAAATATGGTCTGCCACTTGTCATTTTCTTGTCATTTTGGGATTGTGGCTTTTCTTTTAAGTATAATCTAGTTCATCTATCTCCTTTCCCATTACGTTATTACTAATCTAATAACTACATAGAGCCTTTTTGAGTGAAGGTGTTGGGAGACCTACTTGAATGTTTCTTGCATAAATGCAGTTTTGTACAAATGGAACAGCAGAATTCCTTTTCAGAATGTAATGGATTGGCTGTTTTTCAAAATGCATGTCATGTCAAAGGTTCCGTATAAGGTTATATATTTATGCGTTCAATATTATGCACATGTGAATAACACCAGAAGATTATGTTTGTGGTGACTTATTTTTCTGTTCCCATTTTCCACAGCATATTGTCCCTATTCTTCTCATTTTACTACTGATTATTAGAGTGCAGAGGGATTATTTTCTGCTAGCAATCACTCACTGATGGAAAGGAGGTGATGGTGTGTGCAGTGTAGGAGATATTTGCCCAGGAGTCATCTCATGAGAAACTGTGTTTCTTATTTTTATTTTATGTTTTGTGATTTACTTATTTCAGTAATTTACCCTTTAACTCTGCCTGTTTTTTGGAGCCTTTGCAATTTGTTTTCACACTTAGACATGGATTGCTGTATGTTTGTCAAATTGATAATATTTAAGAAAACCTCATCTCTGAAGGCTGTATTGCTTGGTAAGCCATTCAAATCACTTCAAGTCATGTATCTGTGAGAGTTTATATGCGAATCTACTTTGTTTCTGTGTAACTCTGGCCTTGCAGAGAAAGAGACCCAAGGTAAAAGAGAGCCGTATTTCAGAAATATTTAGCAGCTAAACTAGAATATTACTTTTAAACAGGCGTTTTGAATGTATGTAGATTATTTTAACCAAGAAACAGTCTGAATTTGTGGATGGATGTGCAGACAGAAAGCTAACAATTCATGATGACATAGTGCATTAGGATTTAGTCCCTCAGAGCCTGGATCTGTGTGTCTACAGAGGTGTATACAAATTGACCCGGCTTCTTCTACCCACATTCTCAGTTGACTAAAAAGAGCCAGCTTCAAAGTATGCTGGTTTGTTCATCCAGATATATTATGCCAAGGGACATATGCTGAAATACAATGCATACTGGCGCGGTCATAACAGTCACCCAGCTCTGGGTAAAGGTAGAGGAGTCCAGATCTAACTGCACAGACACAGGTAGAAACATCCTTTGGCAATATGTCATTTGAAGTGTTTGAAAATACTATCACTTAAGCTTCAGGTGTTTCTCTATAAAAAAGGCATACGCTTTACCTTTTATTTGTTTGTTCTTTAGCTGTTTTCTTTGCCCTTGTCTAGGGCTACAGACTATTTCTTTGAGAACAAGTAGTATGAAGCCCCAGTTTCACACAAAAACTCCAAAAATGGACGAAATATGAGCAAACTGATTGTCTTGAGAGTTCATTTCCTGTTTTAATGGAAGCAGCTAGGGTAGCACCATGAATACAAATTCTTAAATTAATGATTGCTTAAAAATTAGTAAAGCCACACAGCATTCAAAATATCCACTGCAAAACATTTTGATACTTCTCTTCTTACCTTCTTCTAGCAAGGGAGAAAATATGTGGACATCCTGTAACTTCTCAGAAGAGGGGAAAAACATAATTTCATATATATTTTCGAGACGTAGTAAGTACACATTCCCAAATAAAACCAATTATTTCTGAATTATTTATATGATTTGAAGTGTTTGCTTGAAGTACTTGACCTTTTTGCTGCAAATTTCCATTGTGGTTCAGCACTGCAACCACTATGACTCCTGTCCTGGACAGGGTAAGAGATGCATAAGGTGACTGAAGTCAACCCACACAAAAACACTTTTAGTATCTAATATGAAACATTTTTCTGCTGCTCTAATGAATCTGAAAATAAAAATCTGTATTTTTCATGTTTTAAAATATACTTATTATTGTCATGCTATACTTATATTGAGTATTTTTATTCTGCTGAAACAGCACTTTCTGTTTAGTAATTCCTGGAATCTAGAATTAAGTTACAGTAATACAGATATGAGATCTATTCAGGCTTCTTAAAAATGTAATTTGTTCATTTTAGAATGAAATAGTCTAAGGACAAAGCATCAAGTTTTGTACATACAAGAAGCTGTATTATAACATGACATGGATGAACACTGCACATCATTAACATTCTGAAGTCAGTTGCAATTTATAATCATTATTGCTGCAATTCTAAATTACAGGTCTTAACTTCAAATGCCAATCTGAACACAATTACTTTTCAATGTAGAAAATTGTAATCTAGACAAGGAGATCATCTCAGAGGATTCATATCTGCGTGCTCACAGGCAACATTTTCAAAAGTATACAAGAGCTTTAGGAGCTTCAGGTTAAGTTTCGTCAGGATTAGACTCCTAAATCATACAGATGTGTTTATGTAAAGTAGCTTTACCATCAAGACAAGCACCCTGGCATATATTTTTGGTTTATTTATTTTTACAGTTGTTCAAATTCATTTAAATAAGCAACCCATTGGGTGGGGAAGTGGAGCTTAGATCTTAGAAAAAATAGTCAGGGATTTCTTAGCCTTCTCAGAAGAGTAGTATGTATTGAGTCCATTGAGATGAGTCAAGCATATTTAGCTACAATATAATAATCCAACATCAAAAGGTCTTCCCTGGAAGCAGAGGTTGGAATAGCAAGCCCTAATGTGTTGTTTTATATAGAAATCTGATTTATGTCTGGAATTGTGCTAACCTACATGTTTTACTAATGACTAGTGAGAGTTCTTCCAATAAATTAACCTTTTGATCTCTCCTCTCTGCAGTAAAGCTTTTGTAAGTAGGATTAGTAAAAGTTAATTTAATAATATCACAGGAGTTTATGTTTAATATTGTCGGTATGGATGAGCAAGCTAGTTTAAAAACACAGAATTCCTTGACTACATCACGACATTTTGCAGTAACTAGTTATAACAGAAGTGTACCATATATATTTTTAAACTACTAGCACTACTGTATTGATTCAATTCCTTTTGGGTCATCTAATATATAAACCTCTGTTGACATATTTAAAGCTGTTTGACTGAACTGAATGACAGAAGAATGTCAAAGGCAGACGTCCTGTAACATTTAACCCTGTGGGGAAGAACACAAGGTGTTCACTGCAGTGCAGAGGGGTGTGCAGTTGGCTTCCACAAGAGTGGGACAAGGCTATTGCTGAACTCTGCTGGGAAAGTGTTATGGAAAACATGTTGACTTGTGTGCAAAAGACTGAAGATAAGAGTACGTGACAAATGAGTTCTCCAGGTAATTCATAGTTCTTTTAAAATTGAAAATAGGCCTGCAAAGCTGTTTAGGTCTGTTTAATTTGCCAAAAAGTATACCAAAGTAACTACTGAAAAAACAATCAAACAACAAATCCACAAAAATGAAACATGTTTTAGTGAAATAATGACAATGAGGAACAGGTATTTCTTACATTTAAGCAGACACATCTAGATTATGCAGAGCTTTTTCTTCAATGGAAGAGACAGTGCATCAAACTGGGTGCCTAATGCAGGACTTATCCGAGCAGCTCTATTCTAACCCTTTTGTTTATAGCAACCTATTATTTTAACAGAATAAACCAGGAAAAACTGAGTGGGGTAGAACAGAATAGGAAAAGAAAGCACATAGCTAAGCTGAGAAAATTATTTTGTCAGTGTTATTTATTCAGTTAATTCTGATATATCCCAAGATTCATGGCTACCACAGCCTCCTGTGCTCTTGCATAACTCTTCATGATATTTTTCCATAACCACAGTTGCCAAGTACACTCAGTAGCACTTGGAATAAATGAAGGTCACTAGCTATGGACAGAAACAGAAGACAATCCAGCAAAAAACATGAATATCAGAAGATTTAAAACTTTTGTCTTTCCTTCTATTACTTCTTGAATTCAGTTATGTTTTTTTTTTTTTAATTTCAAATGACATTTTCTTTCATTGGTTCTACATTGGAAAGAGACATTAAACAACATTAAACTATTAACAATAATTAGAATACATTTCCAGTTGAACCCCAAAACACATCCTTAAAATAAATTTGAAATATTAGTGTCTAGTGCCAGATCTGACTATCAGGGGGGCACTGGTCTCCTGTGTGTTCTGAACTTTGTTTTCTTAGGGTTATGAGAGGTCCTCACCAAAACTGAAGGTACTGTAAAACTTTAAGAGTTTATAATTGCATCCTTTACTGTACACACACAAAATAATCTTTCTAATGCCCCCTTCATATTTGTTAGGAAATTTATTTTGGTTATTAAAAATGAAGTTCTTCAGTATAAGATCAAATATCGATTTGTTTTGAACTTATTTTAAAATTATATTTTAAACTGAAAAAAAGATAATTAATGACTAAAATGGAACAGTTAAAAGTAATTATGGACTTATTTTGTCACATGCTGTCATTCTGTATTTATGCAGAAGAAGAGATAGATAGAATGATATAAAAATAGATATAACTAAATATTTTCATGTATTATTAAAATATATGTGAATATTTTATTTTGCCACATTCTGTGAAGATTGATTAGGTTTATCTTAAAGTACTAGCTGTAAACTCTTCCATCCATTACTACCAACATACTGAAGCCCTGCAAACAAGAAATTCAAACACCTACATTTTAACACTTTTGTCATGTGACTGAATCATATCCTGATGTTTCTTTTACTTTAAAATATATGCATGCCATTCCTAGCTTACTGCTAGCAAGTCTTCCTGCAGAAATTTACCAAGCAGTATCTTAATTAAACAGAATCATTCACATTAAAATCTAAACTCTATGTGCAAGGTTAATTAAATTACAACTACCTGAAGTTATATAGCCCTCTTTCCAAACCTGTACATATGGTATAAGATAATTAAAACGACAAAGTTGAGACTTTGTCCCAGCAGTTCATTTTTATGCAGCTTAATAGTTAAGCATGTCTAATGTAAAATAAATGGTGCACTTAATGTTATGATGAAATTAGGTTGATGTTAACCTTTCCAAAAACAACCAAAGTCCTGCGTATAATTAAATGCTTTTCTGGAATTTGGAGGGATTATGGACATAATTTTCCACTTCAGAGTCATTCACAAATTTTCATAACACGAAAGGACATTTTTGCATAACTAATACGAAGAGGAATAGGGCTGGCAGACCTTGTACTATGATAGAATATTTTGGCCAGTTATGTTTTCACTCCATAACATCCATTAAGAAGAGAAATATAATTTTATCTTCACTAAAACCCTGAAATCTAACTTCTGTAAATGCTGATTAGATATGGAATGAGCTTAAGAGTACAGAGCATTCTTTTAAATCCTGTCATAAGTTTGCCAAAAAAGCTAGACAGGTTTACACTGTTAAATAAAACTTGGCAGGATTTTTTTTGCTTGTTTTCTCAATGAATAAATGATTGAATGAAAAATGGAATTCCAGAGAAGCTAAATAATATTCATGAATTCATGTTAATTTTATGAAATTAGTTTATCTGAAAAAATAAACGAGGGATAAAAAGTAATTGAAACAAATAAACAAAATTACTGACTGTTTCAGAGTTCACTAGCATCAAAATATCCAAGAGGAAAAATAAACCAACCTACCAAACAAAGAAACAAAAACCTCTCCTCAAACAAACAAAAAAAACCAGTATTTGAAAAGGAAGTTTGATAATTTCAGAAATTAGGTCCAAATTCTCAAAGACAGGAAGGGAAGCCAATTGTGTTACATCCTGGCAAAGAAGCAGGGTCACTTAAGTCAAAGAGAGATAGTCAGGTTTTGTGATAAAAGCTCATGTGCAGACACACACAAATGAGCACAGAGAGAAAATGGACAGCAGGGATAACCCAAGTAACAACATGCCCTGATACTCCCAGGCCCACCACAGGGCACAACGGCAGGCAAAAATCCAAATTAAGGACTGGATGTTTTGGAGAGGAAACCAAGGTAGGGAAAGGGAGAGATTTAGACAATCCAGGAAGGAACAAGTATAGGAAATAGAGAGGTAACGGGACAAAAGGGGCCAGTCACATGTAAATAGTTGGCTGGTCAGTGCAGTTCTCTGGCTATGCCTATCCTCTTGCTAAATTCCTCTCTACCTCCTTCCTGGATGAGGACTCTCTGTTCAGTGTACTTGTGTGTATATGGGTGTCTGAGAGCAGCAACAGGAGCCAGACCACAGGTCAGAAGACCCATGTGTCCATGGTGCAGCAACTGGAGCAACTGCAGGTGTCTTCATCAGCAAAGATGGAGCCAGTGACTAGGTCAAGTGGTCTCAGGAGCCAGGGGCAGGAATGAGTCGGTAACGGTGAGAGAATGCCAGTATATTGCTGAGGCTGAGAGCACAAGGACATTGACTATAGGAACCGGGAGAGTTTGGACCAGATCTGTGTGTATGTGTGTGTGCATAATTGCACATGTGAGGTGTCAGCAACAGGTCTGGAATGTCCACATGGCAGACTGACTGTTTGAGTCCAGCTGCTGATCTGCCTTGTACACAGGCATTTGCATTGCCACTAATGGACCTCCATCCTGCTCAACCAGAGAGAAGAGAGGTTTGAGGGCATTGATGCTGTCTGTGTCTGTATGACTGATCTGGGTGTCTCTCTGTGGGCTGTGTGGCCAGCCACGTATGTATGTATGTATGTATGTATATATGTGTGTGTTTATTTATTTAGTTAGTTAGTTAGTTATATACATGAATGTGGTGTATATGTGTGCATGCTCCTTTTGGGAATACATATTCAGCCTTGCTACTGCTTGGACCTGGGAACATGAAGCTGCAACAGCCTTGCCTTTCTTGTGCTGATGGATCCCACACAATGTATTTTCCCCAACAGATATCCTCACAGTATATGTACACATGTACTTCAAACCGAAACATTTTATTTGGTTCAACATGATATTCGGATGAGGAGTAGGTAGAAGAAGTTCTATTTGGGGAAAGAAAAAAGGTCAGTCAATCACATTTTTGGTTCTTCTGCCTACGCAAATCACTAAGTGGTGTGATCCCGCTCCTCATTTCTAGGATTCTTTTAAAACCATACTTCTGTGCTCTAAGATAAGATCTGGAAACCCCACCTGTTGTTCATCGTGTTTCAATTTTCTTCTTTGATCAAGAGAAAAATCAATTTACAGAATACAGTTTATCAACCGTGTGCAAAATCATCTTAGTTTAGCAAATGAGGAAATTAGCTCACTGTAGCACTGAAGGCAAACATTGCAGGTAAGTGCTATAGGTGAACTAATCTATTCACTATGTAATCACTTATCACAATAGCTGTACCTCCACACAGCTGCAAGTCCACAGCCTATGCTAGTTAAAATAATATCAGGGTAAGGGAGAGAAAGGGTATTTCTTTAGCAGTTCAAATGGCTTCAGATGTTGTTCCCAAATTAACACAGTCCATTATGAGGTTATTTCTCCATCATCAAATTTAAATATCTTCAATAAATTATTGTCATCAAGAAATTGCATTTTGTTGGGATTTTTTTGTTTTGGTTTGGTTTTTTTTGTAATTATCATCTTCCCAAAATGTTGGACCTAGTTTACCTAGTAAATCTTGGGATACTCTCCTGTGAATTCTTGTTTAGGAGTCTAGCACTGAATGTGCTGTTCCATTATAACCCAATGTTTTGAAGTACATGTAATTTTACAGAGAATTTACTTATAGAGGATAATTTTAACAGAGAATATTTGTTAGAAAGGCAAAAGGCCTTTTATTGTTGGGGGGGGGGGGAGGTCTCTTTTTTTCTTTTCCTCTTATGTCTAGAATAGGACAAAATTCTGTTTTTTTCATATTTGATCTTCATCAGCATGAAATGTGTCATGTTCCCCATAGCTTTTAGACACCCAGGGTAAATCACTGCTTCTTTTATGAAACAAAGCTTAACCCTTCTTCTGCTTAGTCAAGACATTGGTGTACATATTTAACTATCTGGGTGGGTATTCACACTTCAAATGTCCTTTTATAGGAATTGTTTCAAGTCCTGAGGAGTTTTTAATGTCTTGAAACGTTGTGAAGTGTCTCCTTTTTAGCTGTGTATTTCACCTCTGGGCTGCCACATAGAGAGGAGATGGCAGTGTGTGACTAAATGTGGGTGTAACAGGATGTCTGTGTTAACTGCTGATAGTGACATTTCAACGCTCAGCCTGATGATCAAAGAAGACCACAAGGAAATAGAAGCCAACATGAAGTTCTTTCAGGCTGCAAATTAATAACTGAGGTTAGTCTCTAAAGTTAGTCTCTCACTGAAGTCTTTACTAAAGATGCAAAGGAAACACATAGTTAGAGGCAGCAGCTGTATCCTTCAAGAAATGATCAATTTAAAGCCTAAAATTAATATGAAACCTATGAACACAGAAATGGGAAGATAAATGAGGTGCTGTGAAAACACCATCAAACTTGGAAAAAGGTTGAAACTGAGGAGAAAGAAGCAGCTTGGATTTCCAGACTGAAAGCTTATGAAATACATTAACTGTGAAAACCGAACCAAGAGAGCATAATGACTTTGCATTTCAGATTGGTGAGATCCCATTTTAAAAGGCTCCAGGCATATCTCAAAACCTGACCTCCTTTGTGGTAGAAAGGGCTCACTTTGCTTTTGACAACATGGACAAGCGGTCTGTGCCATAGCTGCATATGCAACTCTTGCTCTTTTCCTGTCCAGTGTGCAGTGAAATGTGCCATCTCCTTGGTGAAGGGACTGTGCCATCTGCAATCCTTCACGGCCACAATCCCTGTGCAACTGCTTTGCAAAATAACAACAAAGATGATTTTGCATAGCACTTAAAGTATAACCAGGTAAGCCACTAGAGGACAGAGAATTGTATATTCCTGAAGCTCTGAGATTATTATTGTTATGAGGCCAACTGCTTTCAAAACTCTTAAAAATAAGAGTTTGTAAAAAGACAAAATAACATGTCTTATTCTTCTCACCCTGTCTGCAGTATGTACTGTATAAGCAAATAGCACATCTGGCAGCTGACAAAAATATTTTTTCCCTCTTTAATTATATGTATTTTCAAGAACAGGAAATGTCTGATTGCAGCGTATGCTTCTAATGATGTGAATTTTAAACCAAGTATTTAATACTTTGTCATCAGAAAAGCTTGCATGACTGATTTAGGTTGGTTAACACCCACAAAATACAAGGCCTATAGAAATTTGATTTTACTTATCTAAATTTGTTGGTTGTTCACAGCTGGATTTGCGAATCTCAGAGAAACTGCCTGTTTTATAGGAATTTATTTTTAACTCTTTCATCCACATTTAGAGTCTAGTAAAGAAAGGCAATTTTTTTCCCCAAGTCTCCTGGTCAATAAAAATAAATGTTGATATCTAGTGCATTTTACACTTCAGGTCAGATATTCAAACCTCATTGTCTTATTTATTTAGCAGTGACACATACTAGCTACTCTTGGCTTCATAAAACCTAATTGATCAAATAATACAAAAATTAATAAACCATAGTGTATTTATTCACTTATCCTGAGCTCTTGAAAAATATCTTATTAAAACATTGACTAGTTAATATGCTTAGACAGTTTCTGGTACTGAGGATGAATGAATTATAAATATCTCATCTCTCCACACTGTATTGTGCAGTGTAGGTATATTTTTAAGTGATAGAAAATTTCAAATACATGGACATGAAGAAAGTTAATTGAGGACCAAACTATGTCAGATGATCTGCAGAAATGCTTAATGTGCAGGTTAATACTTCGACATAGATAACAAGGAAGTAGTTCTTATTTTTCTGTTGAGGGAGAAGTCACTCCCAATTAAGTCACCATCACTTTTACAACCTTCTTCATGTCATTTGTTCTACTGAAGTCTATAGAAAAGCACTTTGTTAATAACAAGGAAACTAACACTTTAAAAATAGAGGCATTCTTTTCTGAAATATAAAAATCTAAAGTGAAAGGTTCTTAATCTGTTAGTCACTTCAAGAAGTCACTGTTGAACCCTGGGATCCTTGGGTAAATTCCCTGCTGATCTCAATGTTACTGATGTCAACTATTACAAACTTTCCAGTAGCCAGGAATATTTTACTACAAGAGCATTGACCTTTGCTTGACAAATCATGACCACCATATTTGTCTCTAGATTTTTAGCACATCAGGGACTGAACAGTATAATTATTGTTTATAATTTTGATGCAATGATTATAACTTTCCAGGTCTAATTATGTGCCATAAAGTGTTACTTATTTCTAAAAATGCCATTTTCCTTTGCATTACTAGTAGATTTCCCAGTTCTAACTTATGTTCTAGTATTCTGGCAAATGCCAGTGTCACCAGAAGACCTTATTTCTCAATCCACTTCAGAATCACAGACATTAAAGACATTAGGTCCACTAGCTGAGTTTTTAATATCATCGTGTGATACAATCAAATTAGCACATCAGATTCCAGGCCTTGCCCTCAATTTATTTTTTGCATGGGGCAAAGTAACTTCAGTGTTGAAGTTGCCCCAGGAAACAAGACAAACAGCTACATAGTCCTTTGACCTGTTACTGTAATATATCCATATATATGTATACTATGCCCTATTTTAGGACATGGTCAGGTACCAGGTACTTCTATTTCTTCATAGTTTTCATGATAATTCACCACAATTTTCTCTTTTCTTCATTTTGACAATCTGTTTTTTTATTGTTCTTGTCACTGTTTCTCAATACATTATCCATTGTTTGCAGGTGACCCACTTTTGAGAAGTATGTTATGAATCCTGCTTGCCCTGATGGCTCATTAAAATCCATGTCTCCCTGCAGCACTTAGTAAGCAGCATTTTTGTGAAATTCTTGTGTTGCACTGAAGATGACACTTGAAATAGTTAATCTTCCTTTCTCTTGTTAGTATCAAAGCTATTCAGGGAAGGAAAGTGGAAGGGTAATCAAGGAGAGAGAAGAGGAAAAGAGAAAAGCAGGGACTATCCTTTATATAGTCCTAAGATCATTTATAGCATAACTCCATATCAGTTATTATGAATAATTTCAGAATTTATAGAATCAATGCAGAAAATAGACTAGGAACATAAAATCCCGTCCTTTAGTGAGAAATATTCAATAGTTTGTGTTACAGAAGTTCTACAACAAATCAAAGCAAAGCTCCGTCTAGCTCAGTATTGTGTGTCTGACTTAATGTTGTATCATATCTTTAAGACATGCATAAAAGCAAGGAGAGGTGTACTTAAAAATTCTTAAAAATAAAATTCTTTATATCACAGGTTATTTCACAGATCTCTGTTGTACTTTCCAAGCTAAAAAAATCTTATCTAGCTGTGCATGAATGTGATTATTCAGCTTGATGGTTAGGGAATTCAGCAGGTGGTTTTCTAACCCTATCTCACTATCTAATGTTTTACATAATTTGGTAAATTAAGCCAGGAAACACATGAATTGTTGATCCCATGCTTCTTATTCAGAATGTTTGAACAACAAGATACGAAATGACCCATGCCACATTTCTGCCTTGTGTCCTAAATACTGGATTATTTCTGTATTTAAGAAAGTTTTATAACAATTTTTATCAAAATTTCATTCTGGACTTTCTCAAACAACATTTTATGAAAAATAATATTTATATGGAAAATACAGTTTAAACAGGAATAAAATATTAAATTAAAAAAAAATGTTTTGCTAAAAGTTGTTCCTGAACAAACACTAAAAACCTTGATGAATGACTAAGAAAAAAAAAAAATTCTCCCATTTCATTCCCACTACATTTTGTTGGAATTATAATTTGATTTTTAGGCTGCCTAATTTTGCCTAGATTTAAAAGAGCAGAAAAACCATCTACGGTCAACCTGTGCTCATGCTAGCTCTTTAGCTTGTGCCCAGAGCATATGGCTAGGAGTTTGATCTCTGTACACTAATCCAAAATCTTGTAGGAGTTAATGAAATCTGATAGCTACATATTATTTTAATGTTTTAGTGGGTGTGACATGCAACTCATATAATTGATATTTGTATCAAATAAATCCTGTCACGGATAGTCCGAGTGATTTACCTCTAACAAATGTGCCACTTACATGGCCTTAACTTGTATTCTGTACTGAAGAAAATTCTGTTCTTTGAAGCAGTAGGTTTTGACTGGAAACACAGGACTGCATTAGTCTGACTGTACTCATCACCTATAGAACTGCAATATTGTCATTCCACAGTTCTTCCCTGGTCTTAAGTGTTTATTAATGTGATTGTAAACTGGTGTTGGTTTTTGTTTTTGTTTTTAATGGAGAGAAATACAGTTGCCCAATGCACAAATAAAAATCTTTAAGTATTGTGTTTATGTTTTGGAATGCAGTGTTTGAAATTTCACAGAGATATTTTCCTTAGACTCATCTATTATGACAATCACCTGGTGGAAACACTGGCATATTTGGATCAAATAAAAACACATAAACAGTTAAAAGGAAAAAAAAAACAAACCAAAACAAAACAGCAACAACAACAACAAAAACCCCACAACACTTTGTCTTGAAATGGTTTCAGCAGTCTTAACAGTGCTGTGAGTCTTATCTGTCTGGCAGAGCAGTATTACATTTAACAGTATTAGTAATTCTCATTTATTAGGACAAATAACATAGCAGGAGAGATCTGAATCTTCAGTCCTGCTAATATAGTTCTCAGTGATTCTAAAGTGGAAAATATTCCCTGAGGCTTTCCATTTTTTCGTTTAGGCACCTAAATGTTAATGTCTGGATAACATGTCAGCCTGTATGCTACATACCTGAACTCCCACTGTAGTCCATAGAGATCAGTACTAAGATTCAGTATTGTCATGAAATACAGAGTCTACAGGAGATGGATGCTGGGGACTGACTTAGCTCATTCAAAGGCAGAATCTAAAGCTCACTCTTAAATACGGCTTGAAACTTTTGCGTAAACATAAACATCTAGTGCCATATGAGACATCCTGGTGTCATCTATGATCTGAGGCTCAGGTTCATACATCGATTCGTGGCATAACTGCCAGCTCCATGAAGATGTCTTGAGTGTACATTGGTACTCATTGGTGCTGTAGACACACTGAGACAATCCAATTGTGCTTCAGCTGGCTAGATAGCCAAAGCAGTCTCTAGGCTCCATAAACTGTTGATCAGGATCTTAATACATTTGCCTAAACAGTTATTGTAGCAAGAAATTATACATCAAACAGAATGTGTATGTGTGCATACACTTACATGTAGGTTTCTAATTTATGCGTCTGTATTTTGAAGCAAATCCTTCCACATTCATTTGAGCAGAAGTAGCCGACCAGCAAGTGTGACTCAGACCTTGAAAAGAAGCTATCATTGTTTTGAAGGCAGAATATATTTTATCTAAGGCCTTCAGAAAGTAGGCACATACAATTGAATATTGTTCTGCTTAAGTTATTTGAGTTATCTTTTGGTATTTGTTCATGTTAAGCACAGCCAATATACTGGGATGCTGAGCAAGGACCAAGAACCTGTTCAGACCTGTCTCATGTTGAATTCCCAAGCACTAAATGGAACAAACTCTGACATTGCATAGACCAATGAATGTTTTTTTCTCTAAGCACTAGGAGAACTGAACTAAGTATGTTTACACTGCTAAAGACAAAAAGGCAATTAATAACTTGAGCTTTTGAGGGTTCATGCTGCGAAGTGTTAGCGTAGTTTTAGACCGCTTCAGCTTGCGCTCTCCATGATGAAGCAGAAACATTTCTTGGGAGATTTTCAGCATGAATCACTCCCAAAGATGAGGCTGAGCCAGGTTCGGTTCCCTCCAGCTCACACAGTGGAGTTTACACATCCAAATGCCCCACCTATTTTCTTGCCATTCCACAGGGCACAATACAGGCTCTATAACTCCACACTACAAAGCATGTAATACAGAGTTCGCTTTGCTTCAAGTAATTTGAGTCGAGGAAAACATGTCTAAACCATCTAGATTACACGTGGAGGTCACAGAGAATACCTGAGTACAATTTCCACGTTGTGGATGAAACTAGTCCACTAAAGAGGTAACCAGACCTAATCAATGTGGCTGTAAGCCAGTGCACAGCATTTGGTCTAGGACTAAGATCATCCCATACCCCTCTCTTTTTTAGTACACAAATTTAGAATTAAATTTATGCTTATGCTTTATGTGCTTGCTTATGTATTTTTTAATCAAGCTTTTAGTCACAATAGCCTTTTTATAGTATCCAATTTAATCAGAAGAAATATTCAGAGAAGTTAGCAAAAGAGAGTCCATTGTCACAGATTTACTTTTGTATGTATAGGGAAAATTGTATTTCCAAGTCTATAAACAAGACAACTTTCTTCTTGAGGTTTAGGTACAAAGCAGGGATGTCTTTGCTACAGTGAACAATTTGGAGTCACTATATTTGCATATGTTGATACATTTTCTTACCCTGATATTATTTGCAATGTTGATATAATATTTACTATCATCCTACCTACTGCAGTGAAACTCATTTTGGAAAGTCAAAAGATTGTTAATTTATTTTTGGGAGGAATAATATGTAGCAACCCTTATTCAAAACTGCATGCATTATATGTGCTACAAAATGAAAAAAAAAAAAAAAAAGTAGCAGTTTATTTGTTTGCTATCTATTTTAGTAGAAATGAAGTGTTTAGGCTAACACAAAGTAAGTATACAATAGTCCTGATAGCTAATAACTTAAAGCTCAAGTGGCTATTCATGTATCAATGTGCATATGTGTTAATATTCTCACTCAGAGGATGAGTTTTATCTCACCATCTGGCTATCCAAAATTTGGTTTAAGTTAGTAGTTTAGTCTCTCTTCATAGCCAAGAGAGAAAATAGTCAATTCCAGAGAACGAGTCATTCCATCCCAGGATAGCAAATATATATCTTTTGGAAGTGCCTAGTGCTCCATCAACTTGATGTGGAAAACAAACCAAATGAGACACTTTGCCTACTTTTTAGGCAGATGAAGTTGCTTGAGATTAACTATGGTCTTAAAAATATACATGGTTTTTTTCTTATTCTTTATTTTTCTTCTTAAACAAAGGAACCTCTCTCATACCCAGGCAAATGGATAACATTCACTTCTATTCACTTCAGTCCATAACAAGAGACTGGAAAAATTCATAAACATTTTACAGTGAAATAGCCATTCTATTTCCCCTGAAAAATCAAAGTCTGAAAAAAAAAAATACACCTATATCAACTATGTATTGCAGTCCAAGCATGGAAATGACCAAAAGAATCCATTTATTGGAAGAACAAAAACTCCAGAATGGCAACCCATTTAAAGATAATTTGCTTATTCAACATGGATAGTCAGTTATGCTCAGGTGGGACAGATATCTGAGCTGAAAAGACAGTTCTTGGAAACAAGACTGATTTTAGAACACAGATTTCCTAAAGATGGTGTGTTTTGGCTTGGTTCTGGCTAAGGCTGTCCAAATATATAGTAGAACAAGAATGCTTCCAAATAACCAGCATTGAGGTTTACTGCAGCAGCCACTGGAGCCTGCAGCAGCTGGTTCCCTCCATCCACACCCCCCACACCCCAGTTTGGCAATTGCCATGGGTGCCAGTGCCAGCTGCTGCCTCTCACTGGCACAGTGCAAAGGACAGAGAGGAAAATCACCTTCATCTTTGACTAAAAAGGTCTGTGTAAATGGCAGTCATTGTAATTTTTTTTTTCCACTGAGTTACTGAGTTTATTGTTTTAGCTTCCAACAGAGTTCTTAAAATCAAAATAATTCATCTTGTTTAAAGGAATTCTTTTTAACCACTGAAGCACTGAAGTTACACTGTTCTACCGTATATTTTATCACCAACTTGCAGTCTGTTTTCCACAGAAAACTAACAGAGAGTAAAAAATGTGTTGATTTGGGGGTTTGTGTTTGCTTTTGGTTTTGTTTTGTTGTTGCTGTTTTAGTTTTGTTATATTTACTGGAGGTATAAACTAAGGTGATGAGAAAAAGTTATTATCACTACATTTCTTATCATCAGTACATGTCTTCATTAACATGAAAAAAATTGCTATCAAAGTTTCACATAAAACAACAGGAGAGTAATTGTTGAGGAGCACATAGGTGAGGACAGAAAGAAGGAAAGAAAAAGTATGCAAAAGTGAAGAGAGAAAATAAAGCTCAGCTTAGGTCTATGCAGATGATAAAGGAAGGAATCAGGCAGCTAATCTATGCATATTGAAACACTTGCATACGCAGGTGCCAGGTGACTGTCTGACCATCACCCTTCAGACTGTACTAGGAAATAAATAAATGCATTGATATCACTCTTCTATACTTTATTTTTTTTTTGTGGCCTTTTGTTGTGATTTCACAAAAACAACAATTTGACCAAAAAAACCCAATGCCTTCCAGTGGAAGTCAGTTGAGAACCTGTACAAAAAACTTCTAACAAAAAAAAAAAAAAAAAAAAGAAGACAGCATTGACAACGTGGTTTTGTTTGTTTCCCTCATTGATCCAATTTCTGTATATGCAGGGTAGGGGAAAGATGACAAGGCCAGAGATGCTGCACAGGTGTAGTGCTACTACTGGAATAAAAGTAAAGCAGTTAGAAAGAGAAGGAGAAAATGACTATGTCTCCCATTTCCCTTAAATGTGCTATGACTGCAGAACCTGTAACACTCTTTTTCAGAAGCTGCAAACCTTTCTCATCGATTCATTACTGATTGCATTGTCAGAATTCAACAATTCAAATAACAAAAAAGAGGTTTTTCATAGTTTATTTCCTCAACAGTGTTGTTAACAACATTTTTGCCACTGATTAACTCTTGTTGAAATGTCATTATTCTCATCCAGACTGTGACCTTGAGACTGGAAGAATCCAGGGTGCCATAGCAAATGAGGGGAGCACAGCTCAGAGTGGAGTAGAAGAAAAAGCCATGATGCTTTAGTGCCTCCTACCACACTGCAGTATTTACAGCAACCTACTAATGCAGTTTTGTTTGGAACGTGACCAAAACTTAAGTTTTTATTTAAAACATATGTTTTAATTTTGATCATGTTCCAAGCTAAATTTCATTAGTATTGTAAATAATGCAGTGTGTTTTAACAGAGGCACTAAAACATGACAGTTTTTGCTTCTGCCCCTCTCCATTACATCAGAGGCTCTTCTGCAGTAGCCATGAGCTGAAGTGAAACTTCATTCTTCATGATGCCACCTCTAGGATCTCTTCAATTTAAAGTTCAAAAGAACATTCTGGCAAGTGAACAAGTGTTAATGTCACAAAAATGTTAAAAACAACAATGATAAGAGAGCAGAGAAGAGCAGCATGACAATGTGACACTGCCAGTCTTCATTAGGCTGAATCCTCAGTAGGTTTCAAGGGCTGAACTACAGGAGATGCATGAATTTAGCCATCTGCTCTGAATTTCTCATTGCAGGTTTTCTTAAAAACAGTCCTTAAAAACAGTGTATATATTTTTGTCATTTTAAAACTTTAAGATATCTAAATGCACAACTCTGTTAGGCTGAATTGGATTTATGCATCAGTAATTCTTAACTGTCCTCAAAATACCAACCTCACTGAGGGAAACTGCAACATACAGGACCATACAATGTAACTATGCGATATCTACGTTTCATATGTCTGAAGAAACAAATCACATTACCAAAGTAATCTTTGATAAACACTAAAAAACTCCCTATAATATGTATTTCCACGCTTTACTCTCTATATGCCATATTTTATAGAAATTAACTACAAATTGAAAAGAATTTGTTTTGTTTTGTTTTAGTGATACTGTATTTCCAGTCCCTCCAACTACAAATATCTGCAATGCAGCTGGGATACTTCCATAGCTAGGATGATTCATGCAAGCTAGTCTTAAACCAGACAGCTTGAATGTTGTCACTGGGAAAAAAATGTCCAATCCACACAGATCCAAGGATGAAAGAGGTTTACTGATTTATTATCAACATATAGTTAATCACCTATCAGTGAATCATAAATTTTGGATCAATATCAGCAATGCAACAGATATGCCACCTTACCAAACAGCTGCAAAATGTTATACACATAAATTTCTAAACCGCTTTCTATTACTAACTCCAAACAGGTGCTCCACCAGCCATAGACCATTGGGGGTGCAGGCCCCCCCTCATCTGGGCATGTGAGACTCCCTGCTCGCACACACCTGTTCTAAGACACCTGGGTGCCCTGGCTGCCCCCCTCTCAGGGTGGGTCACAGCCCCCGGAAGGTGACCCCACATCACAAGGGTGCGGGTCCAGAAGTGGCCCCGTGCTGGATGTGGATGAGCTGAAGGCAGTGCCTGGGGGTGTCCATGGGGGGGCTGTGCTGCCAGACCCAGGCAGGCCCCATGGTGCTGTGGGGTCATGTCTGGCAGGGTCACACCAGCCTCCTTGCTTCCCTGCTCCTCTCTTCTCCCACACATTACAAATCCTTATGGTTTGTTTGTTTTACCTGACGCCTCTGCTTCAAGAGTCTTTGTAGCTCCTTGGACAGTTTTTAGTCCAGTTGATGGTCACCTTCCTCTTCAGCATTATCAGTCTGGGGTGAAATGCCCTCTCAGGCAGTTTGGCGACCCACTCACCCGTACTGTTACATATTTGCATGTCGTGCCAGCTGCTTTTTCCAGGTGGACCATGCAGATGTCAGGGGTGGTGAACTATCCCGGTATGAAGCTCATTGTGAAACCTGCCCAAGAAGCAGAATAAGTACCGGACTGAGAACCTCATATGAGCAGTGTGTCAGAAACATTTTTGTACCAGAGATTTTAATCTCACAGACACTTTATTCAATTTACCCAAAATAATTTGGGTTGCAAATGCATAGGAACCTTTAGGCACTACTGTGACACAGACAACCAATATTTGTATGGAAGCGAAGCTCTTGCATGGAATTTACTGTGCGTGTTACAGATAATGCATGTGCATGAACTGAATGGGATCAGGTGAAGATTTTTCTTAAAAAAAAAAAAAAAAAAAAAAAGAGTGGTTGTTCATTTTTTTCTCTTTTATAACTCAACTATAGGCCTATAGTACGCTACTGACATCGTCACCAAGCTTACACAGTTTGCATATGAAAATAATGCCATACATACCTACTACTTTATTATGAACCATATGCCCAACTTTGTAAAACTGACAAACATATGTATACCCTCCCAAAACCAACAAATGTGCAAAGAAACTGTTAAAGTAGCACAGGAAAAATAAAGAAGAAAATATGAAATGTAGACTATAAAACCTAAGATCTACTCATTTTCTTCAGTACAAAAAATGGATAATGTAACCCCTATTTGAACCTAAACCTAGCTGAACACACTAGAAAGCAGAGAACACAGGCTGTTCCTACATCAATTTAAAACCCTGACTAGTGATAAAATTGGATTACTTTTCCATTCCTATTGAAATAAACCTTTTAAAAATATCAACACAATGAACTATTGGGGAAGTCTGGTGGGCCTAGGTTTTACAGTAACTTTTATCTCCTTATCCACCCATAAATAGAAAGTAGGACAAATTCACAGTTGGTATAGGTCAGCATGTCTTATTTCACATTAGACTTTGTTACAACATAGTCAAATTTTGTACTCAGCTAGCATGTTATTGGCAGGCTACACACTGCATTCAGCATAGGAATGCCAGAAAAATACCTGCATAAATTGAAAAATATACTTAAGCAAACATTTACAATTAGTAAAATACCCATTGTACATAAAACAGAAAGTATCACCTTAAGCTTTAATATCTACAACACTCATATTCTGCAGCTGCAGGAGAAGGTAACAGCAACTGGAGTAAATCTTTGGACAAAACCAACAAGCTCATGCAGATAAAAAGTATTACATATACTTACCTCACATGTTGGTTCTGTTCATTGCCTGGAATTCACCTTTGTTTCATGGCCCACTTTCAGAGTAGATGAAAGATGGATTTTATTTCTAGCTTATATTAAATGCTGGTAAAATACAACCCTTATCTATTGTAGAGTCATTAGAATTGATGAGGTCAGCCCATCATTAAATGTAGCTGCATAACCAGGCCATGAGTAGCAAGTCTGTTATAATGAATCTTAGCTATTATCATATTTTCACACATAAGGGTGTTTTACAAGTGTAATTGCTTAGATCCATGTCATATTCACTTATTTTCTAATAGAGTGACAAGGATATAGTCTTCCTCTGAACATTTCAGCAAGGTAAAATAACAAGTACATTGCTTTACTGTGTGATCATTTTAAAAAAAAAGGTTTATATATAGAATTTTCCTTTTAAAAATTATTTAAATCTCCCTTTCATAAGGCAACTCAGTTCTGCGTATATTCACTACAGTTTACAATTTTGCATGAATAAGTATTTTAAAAAAACTTTTACACAAGTAAAATTTCATATTGGTGTTTGAAAGTTTCACTTAGGAGCTGTTGTCTCGGAAAGAGGAAGATTTTTGGCTCAGCGTACCTGGGTTTAATTTCTAGCTGTGATGTAGGCAGTCAGTAGGATTCTGAATATTCAAACTCTTTGGGGATGATCAGAAGCCTACTCAAGTCATTATAATCTATACATTGACATGAAATAATTCAAGTTAAGTCATTAGTTCTTCAGCTGCCCAACTGTCAAAAAGGAGAAAATATTTTTTTTTCTATTTCACAGTGGTGATGTGAGTAGGTTTGTGAAATCCACAGACAATAAATTCAAGTTAAACTGATTGAGAATATGAAATAGATATGTACATGTACTATACAACCTACACAGCCAATGGAGAGAAACAATCATGACACCTTGATTAGACTCTCATAAAAGTCATTGCTTAATTTAGATATTGCTACTGCTTCATTTATGTAATGAACTAGGATCTAGAGCCTGGATAGTAGAACCACTATTGCCACCTTTACTGTTAGTAAGAGAAAAAAATGGGAAACATCTTTGAATGAATTTCATAAGCAGGAAATCTTTTTTCCAATGATCTTATAAAGTTTTCATGGACAGGAAGTAATAAGACCTGAGTCCTATTTTTCTATAATTAGACCATATCTTGGTTCTATCACAACTGGTAGCAAATGTCTTAATAACTTCAGTAAGTTCATAGTATAAATAGACTGACAATACAATATTGATCCAACCAGATAAGCAACCAGATTTCACAATTCCTAAGGAACAGATAAGGAAATAATCATTCTGCATCTTTTTTTTTTTTTTTTAATCTAAGTTACGCTGCATCTTTGTAATGTTATGCATCATTATGTAAGTACCATTTATTACTAGACAGTATTTCAGGTCTTCGGTTAATCAATTATTACGGTACAACTTTATTAGTTTTTACTCCTTGTAAAGCATTTGGGGATTCTTTCAGGAAGACTAGTGAGCTATGACACCTGATGATGTGAAGGCAGATCTCAGATCAAAATTTATTTTTTAACTAACAAATACCTATCTGCAAGGCAGGCTAAGAAAATACTGATTTTACAGATGAAATAAATGTGTTTTGCAAATAACCAGATGTTAAGTTAATTAAATCAAGCTATTGTAGTTAATCAGTAGCAGAGGTAAGAACAATATAATTTGGATTCCCCCTTGCGTGTCTACTATGTCCCTTTCCTTGGTTGTTTTACAAAGGAGATGATCTTAGCACTAGGTTCTAACTCCTTACAGCAAGTAATTTGTATTCACTTTTAGTTCTAAAAGTTTTCTCATTCTCTTCCTGCTGTTGATCAAAATGTCAGTTGCCATACAGTCATCTAACTCTGAAAAATTAAAGATAATATAGTTCTCTTAAAAGTCTAATACTGATGAACAGCTTTCAAATGTTTTAGAAGACTTGCAAGGTGGTGTATATAAAGGAATATATAGGGAATTAAGAGACCACTGTGATAGGTGTTTAAAACACTGGCGAACAACACTTTTCCAGATTGATATTCATTAACAGCACACTTTGCCAATGGGTAGTTCTTGCTCATTATCAGTCATTACCACTGGATATTCACACAATTATTCCTTAACAATTCTATCCTACATTACCTGTGAGTGTAGGACAATAGTCTACTGCAATACATTACACCACCATGGAGCTGATGCCACATAGCACTGATGCCTACATTATTTGATGTTCTTAGCCAACATGAAGGTGATTTGGTTTGAGAGCTCTTTCATGAAGGAAGCTAAAATCCACTTGGGTTGCTTCCTTTCTTTCTCATCTTTCCTCTCTTATCACTGGTGGGTTTACACTACTCATCTCACTTCTCAGAAGGAAAGTTATCTCAAATACTCCCCACATAATTCATGTTGTTTCAGGAGCTGGGACTAATGTCAATGTCTTTTTTATTTTGTGGATTATTTTGCTTTCTTTGAGCATCTTCCCTGTTCATTTTACATCCTTCATTGTTATTTTTAAAATTATTTTTCTTCTTACACATTTTCCTGTACTCTGTTTGTGCAACTGTTCCACAAGCGTCTGTTTGCCCCTTTGTGATTACGTATTATATCACATTACATTACATTAAACATATTTACATATTTCAAAAGAGAAGAGAAAATGAACTACTGGCTTTCCCACACTAACAAGCAGTAACTATTGGCCCCAAAAATTATCTCTGAAATTCTTAGAACCAATGAGGAGAGCAAAAAGGAGAAAGGAGATTATTGTCTGGGTCTGCAGGAGTACACTCTGCAGCTACTGATGAGGAAGAACAATCTAATCCTTCTCGACCCAGACAAATCCAAGATGAGCAGAAACTGGAGAGCTTTGCTAAGGGGAGAGCCTCGACAACTCAACAGCAGAAGAAGAGAAGCACCTCATAACATGATACAGTCTTGTGAGTGCCTGGAATCTATTAAACTCTCTCCTACAATTTTTCTCAATGCCTTTGTGGTACCTTTGTGACAGAAAGAGAAAAAGGGATTGCTTCTTAATCAGGCATACAAGATATTGCTTATAACCTCAATATATGTTTTTGTTTTGTACCACAATACACATTTTTGTTATGACAGTTTTATAAGTAAACATTTATAATAAGAGATAAACTATAGGGAAGGGATTTACCGTAATACTGTTCATATATTTACAGTAGATTTGTATGTGAATGTATGAAGGTCCATTCCCAATGCCCAAATTACTAATATTTCAAAACAGTACCAACTATCAAGAGCTGTCATTGTCCCTCAATAGCAGGGGTCACTAGGGAGACAAAGATCATCTCATTGGAGAGAATTTTACCTGTGGTAAAATTTTCTAACATAACAAACACATTATCAGGAAGACTAAAGTGCAAGTGAAAAGTCTCTACTGTGTGATGAAGTATATGAATATGGCATGTATCATCATACTTGGCAGTGATGCCCAAGAAGCATAAGCTGCAGTTAAAGGGAAGAAGGTATTTCAAAACCAAAGCTGCCTGCTGTTGTTTTGCATTGCCCATGTGGCACTGGTAAAAACGGGGATTATGGCAGGATTACACAGCATGAAAGGCAGTGGGACACTGGTGATTCTGTTTTTTTCATAATTAATTGAAAAAGGCACTATGATCTTCTGGGCACATGAGGAAGAATATTTTCCTGGCAGGCTGCCTCTCTCACTAACCCACAGCTGCCTGAGGTTTTGCTCATCTCCACTCTTTACAGAAAAGGCTGCTGGTTCCAGCAGCTGACGCACAGAGTCTTGGCTGCCGGGTAGGGACAATCAGAACATCAATCATACCCAGTTAATCTCTTTTGGACATTTCTGAGCTTGGAGACTATTTTAAACAGGAGTCTTGTTTACTGTCTTCAGGCTATTTAGTTTTGGGAAACTAGCTCTACAATGTAGCCTTTAAAATTCTCAACCATAAATTTATGAAATAAAAAAGAGTGTCTAACTAAATGTTAATCAGAAAGTTTTCGGTTCCACCTTAGCTTGCAGATTATATGATGGATGATGACTACTTTATTTACTAAAAAACATCCCTCCTTTCACTAAATCAGTTAACGCTGCTTATTGCTGGACAGTTACAGCTATACGGGCAACACAGTGATTTTGCAGCTGATGTCAGACATTCATCTCTTACATAGACTCCTGTCACTTGTTCTGCCAAAATCTGTAGCAGAATACATTTTCCAAGACCATCATGTTATAAAACTTTGAGCCATAACAGCATCTTTTTAAATTTCCAGCTGATGAGCAAAACAGAAAGTGATTGGGAAAGAAAAGTATTGGATTGAAACATATTAAGAAAGCGTTAGCTTGCAATCTTTTGACTGACTAGGAGACTACCAGTTTATGATCCCTTTTTTTCTGAATAAATGTGTTGCCCTTCCCTGGGAACAGGATACTTCTTTTTTGTCAATTTAGAAATATAAATCTATCCTTCTCAGAACAAAAGTATCTTTTCTTCAATTGAATTTTGAATCACATTTCCAACTGGCTCTGACAAAAAATATAGTCTCAGCAGAGGACTATTAATTTTAGCTTGGACTTAGGGCTTTACTTTGTCTCTGGCAGAGTCTGTCCAACCATCATTTTTCTTTTGACACCAGCTGCAATACTGTTCATTTAAAGAACCATAATCCAGACAGAGGTATATATTTCAGCAAGTTCTTACTTACATTACTCAGAACAAATCAGTAAAACAAAGATTTTTGAACACATAATTTAGTTTTCATTATTTAAACTATTGATCCACTTTTAGCATTTCATCCATCTTGGACAACGGAACTCTGCTGATCAATTTTGCATTGCTTCATAATAATCTTCCTCTTGCCCAAAATTTCTACTGCTTTGTCCTGTCATGTCGGACAAGAACTGAGAGAACTGACATTGTCTTATTTATTTTTAAATAAAGCATTTCAGTGATTTTCAAGATGATGGACAAAAAATTATTATAAAGGATATGACACATTTCTCTGAGGGCACAGGAAAACTTTAAAGGAAAGCTCTTGACACTTTTGAGAGTCTTCTCCCAGGACCTAAGAGATCAAAATATCAATCCCATACTAATGGTGTTCCATGTTAATTACACTATTGTGTTCTAAATTCTTATCTTGTTGGCTTAGCTATCACAAATTTCAGAATCAGCTTAAGGTTCTTGTTAGCACACTTTAAAAACAGTATCACATTTCGCAATAAACATCCACTCCGTCAATGTTGGTTACCTTCAGCAAATGGTGGGAAGCACCACGATTCAATATGAGGTGTGGTTGCAGTCTGTGAAGCAAAGGTGGCGTTGGGCTGTGCTCCTGATCTACGATGTCTAGAGGATGCTGACGGCAACTGCAGCAGTGGCTGGATTTCCCATGCAGCTTGCTGTGACGGAGCCTGCTGATCCATCATGGCCTGTCAGCGCTCTCACAGCATGCCTAATGAGGGGGTCTGTGATAATGTGGAAGATAAGCTATTCCCTTCCCATCAATTGATCCTTGTACTTCTAGGTGATTTGTCTTCGGTGCTTCTTGCAGCATCTTACAATGCTGCAGGCTAAAAAGCAGACAAATTTTTCCTCCTTAACTTAGAGGATCCCTGGAGTCAAATACAAAGACAAATATAACACCAGATGATGTGTACTCAGAATTTACACATTGGACAGTAAGCAAAGGAGATAAAGCTTAATGTATTTCTGCTGGGATTTCCCTTTCCTTTATTTTCCAATAATAAAGAATTTTAGGAGAAATAGTTATGAAATGTAAAGAGAATAATAATTTTGCAGATGTCAACATCATGAGCAAAATAAATGTCAATATTTGAAAGAGATTCAGCAGAAAGCTAGAAACTAGAACTCATCAGAAGATGTAATTTGTACACAGACTTTCTGTTAGACTTGCAAATTCTACTCTTTACATATTTGTGCTTCGAACTGTCACTATAGATTCCAAGGAAAAATTAAGAAACAGTTTGTCTTGCTCCTGTTTCTCAAAACCCATTCATTCCTAGGCATTAGTAACCTTTAACTTAACTGCAATGTGATCATTCATATAATAGTTTCCTTCTTCTTATAAAGCTCTATGGCCATTGGAATAAAAAAAAAATGATAGGAAGAACATTGGTTTCAACAATAAACTAAACTGAGAAAACCTAAGGAGTATGGAGTGGGAAATATGTGTAACCAGTCTTAGTCACCCGTTTTGCTCAGAACTTATTAAAAACTCCCTCTAGGCCTTACATTGCCTCAGTAACACAGTGAAGTAATACTAAAAGTGGCTTCACAGGTTTTTACCATGTACTCTGAGGCTGATGGCTCTTACTCCCAAGAAGTGATGTCACCACTATTTTCTCAAAGACATCTCCAACATCTTGACTGCTGCCAGTCCTGGGCAGCAGAAATTGTCTCTCAGCCCTGTTTTTTTCTGTCAGGGTAGACTATGAAAAATAGACTAATCCAAGATGCCTGTACCACTGATATCAGAGCCCACCTCTCAGAGTCAAATGCTGCTAGGTTTGCTTCTGAAGTGGTGTCTCTAGGCAGAGGTCAGATCTCTCGTTAGAAAACTCAGAACAGAGCAAAGAAGCTTGATATAGACTTTATTAACAAAAATCTTTGTTGCTTTAAGTACTGTGCAATTTTCATTGGGATTTCAATAGCCATTAGTTCTATATGATCTGTTTTAATAAGCTATAAAAAGGGTAAGGTTTTAATTGCTAAATAGCAATAAACATTGATTTTTTTTTGCCTTGCTGCTCTCCCCAGGACAAGCCACAATGGTCCTTTAGCCTTGACTGTCAGGTTTTAATTTCTAGTTGTTTCAAGTAATTTCTCCTGCCTAGCTCTCACATTATTTTCATCACCCATCATAGTTACAGCCTCTAGTTGTAAACTGGAAACCTTCCAACATTGAAATTAATATGGAGAGAAAAAGCTGCAATGGGGACAGGAAGAATGGGAGACAGAAGTGGAAATAAAAGACTAATAAAAAACAATAATGAAAATTCAACCTTGATTTTAATAATGACTTTTCAATAAAAAATAAATGTTGAATTTTAGTTCACATGAACTTTCAGAAATACACTATACACATCATGTATCATTTAATCATGTTCCTTTCTAGAACAGACATGTAAAATCTTTATAATGCAATACAATACTAAGGCATCATATAGATAGTTTCTGTTACAAAATGATAATTTAGCTATATTAGGTCTATAAGATCTAGTCTTTACCAGGTCTCTGGGGGAGTAAAGCATTCATAAACATGAAACCCACATTTCTCATCTTCTTTTGACAGGCAGACACTATCATACCATTTGAGGAATAGTGCTGATACCAAAATATCAGCAAAAAGACTCCTAACACTGTTCTGGAAGTGATCAAAAGCAGGGGTTCTTTATTGAGGCGCATTGTGGACTCGGAGGATCCTCCCTCTAATTGAGCATACACATGACTCACACTTCCTGGTATCTATTACACATGCCAATTGCATATTCATTAGTTTATACTGCTTAGTTCATGCATTAAACATAGACTATTTACATAATCATGCTCTTTGTCAGTATTTTTGGTATTCGAGGGTCTTCCTCTGGGGTCTCCAGTGACCTCTAATGGTCTTCACAGCCTCGTATCCCTTGGATTCCAAGTGCCAATTCTCTGATCTGTTTTCTTGAGCACCTGTGTTGTCCTTTTATGCCACTACACAGAAAAAGCCACATAGCTCAGTGTAGTGAAACATCTTGTTTGCCCAGCGTGCAAACCAAGGACAACCCACTTTGCCTCCAGTCTTTATATAGCTATTGTTTCTCTATTAAGTGCCCTGTTACATTATGCCTACTCTTGTTATGGTATGCCTACTCTGGTTTCTAAAAGACTTTATTTCCATAAAATTGTAAAGTCTCAGGTGTGTATTCCAGAAATTAGAGGCTTTGTTCCAGAATACCATGCACAACCTGAAATACTATAAATAGTTAATTACAGACCAATGATGAATTCTCTATAAAAGGAGATATGAGTTGGCAGGAGAAATAATAATTAATCAACTGAGCTAAGAAATATGCAGTGATACGAATGGTACAAAAAGTCAATTTGTCAAGCAAATATGGAGGCATTCTCAGAATAGAAATAACATGGCAATTTGATTTTAAATGTCTCCTGCCAGTTCAGTTTTTGAAATGTAGGGGTTTATAGTCTCTAAACTGTATCTAGTAAATATGCACTTTTTAAAAATCACATATGGGAAAAAACAAACCAAAACAAAACAGCCACCTGTCAAAATCGAGTTCTTGGTTGGTTGCTTGGGTTTTGTTTGTTCGTTTGTCTGTTTTTGCAAGAATAACAGTATCTTGACCTTGCTTGTGCCAGAATTTCATTAAGTGATAACGTTTCTGGTTGACATCAAGACACTGTGGACTTGTAATGAAACTTCACTGGTTAAGTGGGTTTATTTAATTAATCAAAAAATGTTGCTTTTCTGTTATTTTTAAAAATCATGTTATTTTCAACTAAGTGTCCATATTTCCTTCTGTAGCAGCTTCTTTTCTTACTTTTTAATAAAACCCAAATTATTTACTGGTTTTACTATTATCACATGTTCTATTGCAACCTGACAGAGCTACAGATGTGTCATGAAGAACAACATCATAAGAGAAAAAAGACGTACAATAAAGACATGTTAAAAAGATAAAAAATAAAATTAATTTAAGCCTTTATACTTAAAATTAACATATATATTTAAGATTTAAGTCAAATCTATAATTTTATATTCTATTTTTCTGAAAGCAAACCATAATTTAGTCCAAATCTGGAAATAAAACGTTTCAAATTATCAACATTTCCAGCAAAATGCAAATATTGACTTTCAACCCACTTTACCAACTTCTCCTGTATTCTGTGTGATGAGCCTTCTGTCATCTCACTCCCTGATCTTGGGCAAATCACTTTGTGTCTCTCAGACTCCTCTTTTATAAAATAGGTAAAATATTTACTTACTGTTCTTACCTCCCAAAGGGCTTTCTGTGATTTGATTAGTTAACATCTGTATAGCACTTCGAAAATCTAAAGCGTTATATGAGTGCCAAGCATTATCATTATGAAACCTATTAAAAACACAATGCACGATCAATTAACTCAGATCAAAGGACATGTAGCTGCAAAGGATCTAATTAAAAGTTGATAAACAGAATTATTGAAAGCAGACGAACTTTTCTACTACCCCACACTTACAGTGCACAGAGACCTATTAGTCACCACCATGCCCCGTATTCCTCATGTCACAGACGATGCAGCTACAGATTTGAAAAAAATACAATATTTTCTGTATTTGTTTAAGAGCTCATTAAGCAGACCGAAAAGCCCTGTTCTACAATCTGAAGGCCTTTATTTAAAGTTCCAAGTGAATGTAGCTAAACAACTAGGAATACTCCAAAATACATTAATATCAGATCTAATTGATATTTTAACTAATTGGAAGACTGTGCCATTTTCTCTGTCTAAAACCTAAAGAGGTGACTTAGAAATTTGGTGACAGAGGTTTTTAGTGACAATAGAAACTCATGGGATAATGTAGCATTTAGGATAATATTGTCAGAAAACTAGTGTTGTCTAAATTGGGCCCTTCTTTCCTTCAGAGATAACAGAATGACATATTTAGCTATGGTTTTGAGGTTTTTGCGACACTGAGCTTTTGATACAAAATGAAGGAAGGATTCTATCCATAAATATATATTGATACCCTTCATATTTTAAACTGCATCTATATAGCTATTTAGCTCTTGGCAGTTTCTTCATCTGTGAACCTATTAACTGGTGTAAATCCTAGTTAAGTAAAAAATTACAGCTATAGTAATAAAATCAAAATATGTTACTGAGGTTCATATTTTCATTTTTCACTTGCCATGTTAATTATTCTACCTGTACCTTTATTCTCTTTGATTAGGAATTTATCTCCCTTATTATTTTTTTCTTTTTCACTTCTTTATGAATATATCTTGCAGCTCTAGATCTCTGAGTACTGTATATCATACAATATTGTATTTTAAAATTAATTTCTGTGAAGAAATCTTCTTTCACAGTTATGGTCTACTTCCTCACCTTTTTGACATCATATTTTTTAAAGTGATTCAGAGGCTTCAATTCAACAAATGTGCTACTATTCACAAAATTTAAGGTGCATGTGTATACCTACACCTGTTCTTGTACTTAAAGGTCTTTAGCTCTGCAGTCATCTTTCATCCTGGATTTTCAGGAAAATAAAACCATCACTTTTACAAATTTTTAGTTTCTCTTTAAATTTAAATTAATCATAGAAATGCCAGATGGAAGGAAATTAGGATATTATCTCATTCAGTCTCCTGTTTGAAATGGGACTCTTGCAGCTATCATATTAGCAATAAGTTTATCTAGGCAACAATGAATGCGACAAGCATCTGTAATTTTGCATTAAATACATTACAGGGACATATAATCTTTCCACAAATCTTTCCATATAATCTTTCCACAAACTGAAAAAAAAAAAAAAAAAAATTAAAAATAGATGACCTAAATTAAAATAGTGATGAGACATTGAAGTATCTTTTTTTCCAGCAGTGATAGTCCAGACTGATTGAAAATGTTTAGTGAGGATGTATCTCTCATCTTCTGTGTTTGTTTGTGCCCAAATCATATGCTCTGGGACTTTTTACCTACAAAAGTCCTGTAGACACACCAGAGAGCAAAACTGAACATTTATTTCAAAACAAGATTATTGAGTCACTTTCATCATATCACTGGGTTGGGTTTCTCATCCCTTTAACTTTTCTGAAACCATCCTTGTTTTCAGGATGAAGCCTTGTACATATCAAGTCATGACAAACTGCGCCATCCCAGCATCAGTTTGCTCAGCACTTCTCTGTTTCTTACACCCTTGAAACTGGATATCCCTTTAGATACTGTGCATGGCACTTGCTTTATCTTTCACGAAGCACTTTGAACTAGGTTTTACATGGTATTTGACATACAATATAAGCAGAGGTTTACTATCCCTTTCCTTGATTTATGCTGTATTCGTCTTCCAATAAAAGGTAATGTCCTTTTTGCCCTCTTCATTTTCTTTGGGTTTTGTGGGATTGGGGATGGGGAGAGGGGGGGAGTTTAATCTCTTATCTGCTAAATATGCTGCAGTATGTCACAGTTTAGCAGAAGATATTTTCATTGCATTTTTAGTTCAAGTTCTACGACACTTATATCTTTCCTGAATTAAATTTATCATTTGTTAGTCAATGCATTAGAGCTCCAAGTGCACATATACTTTTTGCCTTTTGGTATCTATATTAAATGAGCATACTGTAGTACATACACAAAGGAAATAAAATAAAACAAAACAAAACAAAACAAAAACAAAACAAAACACAAAACCAAAGCAAAGCAAAGTCTGAAAGTCCATTTACTCTTCATGAATATCATCACCCAAACACACAGTGTTTTGGTTTTTTTTTTCATAGACTTACCTTGAGCATCTTATATCACAGGGGTTCTGGAAAGGCCTGGGAGATTACCAAGGAACTTCTATGGGTTTTGAATTTTTCTTTGTGCATACCTGTTTGTGCTTTAAAAGCATCAGATTAGAGCAGACTTTGAGATTACTTTATTAATTTATTACAACATTTTGCCAGCAATGTTATTTGAATGTTTTCAGTGCTAGGTCTTCAGAGGTCTGTAATATTGGTTGCTGAAATACTGGTCTTCTTTGTGTTGTTTGGAGGGCTACAGCATATCACTTGTTAAACACTGCAGAAGATAGCAATGGTAACCATGGTAGCTCGCGCTGTCCCAATCATTTTACCTATAGGTTAATGTATTTTTCTCATTAAATAGTTCTCTTTAGAACCTCATCTAGGTGTTCCTGTGCTGGCAGGGGGATTGGACTAGATGATCTTTTGAGGTCCCTTCCAATCCCTAACATTCTGTGATTCTGTGATTCGGTGAGAAGACATTTTTTTCTATAACTACATGAGGTCTTTAAGCATACAATGTTGAGATAACATACTCTGACCAGTAGAACTGTGAAAACACACGTAGTCATTGTGAGGTTCATGAATTGTTAAGATACTGATTTTTCACAGAGACACTGGAGGTCATCTATTAAATTTTAAATGTAGTATATCTTTACCAATAATAACGACAATTATTTAATAACTGCAGCATATAATGATCTATATTACTTAAGTAATTTATCAGAATGGAAGTAGTCATGTTTACTGTATCCTGGAATCAAGAAAGCACCATCCAAAATAAAGTATTCACAGAAAGACTCAAATCACAATGATTATCAACTCAAATAACCCTGGTTAAACCACGTAATACATTATGCTACCGATGCAGATTTTTCTTGTGTCTTTTTGTCTGTTTTAAATAGCTCAGATAAATGCTCTGCAATTAATCTATATCTGAAAATCTGTTAAGATATAAATCTTGTAAGGATGTTTTCTGCTTCTCTACCCCAGTATTTACCAATAATGTTCAGGGTAAACTTGTTTGCTTCTTATAAATTTGAAAAATAAAATATCATTGTTCACTTGGCATGTGTGATCATCTTAGAAACTTCTGTAAGAAGCCTTATCTTGCTTTTTCATAGCAAACTTATCTCTTCCAAAGAAGTCATATTAATAACCATCACACTGCAGAAATGAGTAGTCTGTTTACTTGCCAGTAAAGACAAAGATTTTTTCAGGCCAAATACGTGGGTTTCCATGTGTTGAGTTTCTCTGTGAGCACTGGGTGCTAAAAAACTAAAAAAACTCAGAGAAATCTCAAGCAGAAGTGGTAAGTCTTTCCTGGTTTTAAGCAACAACAAAGTACCAGTCCAAGATGACTTGGTTTATCATCAGCCAACTGAAAATTCTGCAAATCTTAGTCAGATCTTTAAAAAAAAAAAAGGTTTCTAAGAGGGAGGGTTATTTCTATTTTTTTTTTTTTTTTTTTTTTTCCTGCAATAGCATTTAGAAATTCAGCAAGACCTTTAACTTCCATCTGTTTTTCATGTGGAAGTTGTATGCAACCAACTACTGACTGAAGAAACTGTTCATATTTTAAGTCAGTAGATGATTTTTCCTTGGAGCATTGGATAATAATGGTTCAATTAAATTTTGTGAGGGTTTCTGCAACACATTTTCTGTCTGGGTTTTTTGTTTGGTTTTTGTTTTTTGTTTTTTGTTTTTTTTTATCCTCGCACATCCCAGTCTTTAATCACTGCTTTTACACAACTGAACAAAATTAACCAGGTTTGAGTTAGAAAATAGTGCAAAATCTGCACAGAGGCCTAGATAATTCCTCAGATACAGTCATACAGAATGAACACAGGAATCCATTCAATGAGTGCATTCATTGACATTCAATTCAAATTATAACCAAAAGAAACCACGGCATTAAAACCTATTCACACATCCAGAATGTGTTGTGCTCAGTATCTGTAGCTGGGATAAATATTTCAAAAAGCTCCAGTCTTAATTAATTGCAAGGTAAAGGAACATATTCTTAAATATTAATATTTGCTGTTTAGATACGTGCTACATCACATACAGCTAAATTTTTTAAACATTAACAATGCTGAGCTATTGACCCACTTTCAACATCTTGACTTCATTTTTAAGTATTATACAGTTGTGTTTAATGTGGATGGAGCTCTCTTTCCTAAAATCTGGTCTAAATGCTCACAATAACATATTCAGAGTTTGATTGTTTTCAGTAATATTATGGATCACCCCTGCAGATAGAAAGCATTTGCTTTCTTTTTATTAAAAACAGTTCTAACAGATTAAAAAAAAAAATTAAATAAAATTAAATTTAAAAAAAGACAAAGCCACACCACCACAAATCCATGCATATGTACCCTGTAAATTAAATAAGAGAATTAGCACATGGAATATTCTTTGACCAGAAATGAAAATAATAATTCTTTGATACTTGTTTTAATAATGAAATCTCATTCCTTACACCATTTTGCTAGGGTTGTGTTCTTCATTTATTCCTCAAAAGCAGATTGCAAAAATTATGGAAAAATATCTGTTTTCTTCCTTTTCTAAATTGCATTTTCCTTCTAAATTTCAGCTTATGAAACAAATTTTCAAAAAATAGAACACCAGCCAGTATGTCCAAAACATGATAGCTCCTGTGCCTTATGTATAAAAACACGGACATACCCAAATACAACTTACACAGCTATAAAAGGATCAGAGCAATTTTTAAGACCTTCTGTTCAAATCAAGGGCTCTGAAAATCCCTGCTGAGCTGTTGCAGAACTGCAGTGGCACCTGAGTACCAGGAGAGAACGTCTTCAGCTCTGCTGGGGTCCTCCCTCATGTCTCAATTCAGTTTAGAACCTGAACAAAATATACGTTTTCAGCCTCATCTAATTCATACAAATAGGGATTAACAAAAGACATTTACAGCTCCTATTTTCTTTCAAATACTGCTAGGAGAAAATGGAAGGTGACACGTCAGAGTGTAATTAAAGTACTCACGGCAGGACAGGAAAACCCAGGTTTTTGTTTGTATATAAAACACAACAAGCGCCCTGCAACCACAACTGTCACAAGTGAACCATATAAGGTGCTGTAGGCTGGTTTCACTGAAAAACAGAGAAGAGGAAGAGAAATCACCTGGCTCTTTAACCTCTTTTTTCAAAGCTGTGTTCCTGTGAAAAAAAGAGTCCATGGAGCGTGACTGAAGCCTTGTGATTCAATGGAGCACACACCACTAAGCCTTTGTGCCCAAGTCAATTGTGTATTTTACTCAGTGACTAACCAATGTAAAATGAATGCATCAAATTAGTGTTTTTCTGCTGAATAACTCTTTTACTGAATTTTTTTTATACCTGCTCTGCTTGGTTTTGAATGCTTATGGTTTTAACCCCTGCCACCAGTAAAGCCCAACACCTATTAACATCTGTTACATTCAGTCTCATACAATGAGCTAAACCAAAGATGCTGGGCTTGCCGGACTCCACTGTCATGGTTTAACCCAAGCTAGCAATACAACCATGATAGCTGCTCTCTCACTCCCTCCTCCACCTCCCCCAATAGGGGAGAGAATCAAAAGGAAAGGGAGAAACTTGGATTGAGATAAACACAGTTTAATAAAATCACAAAATACTAATACACTACTAGTAAATAAACATATAACACAGAAATAAAAGTTACTCAAGGCAATTCCTCACAAGCACCCTGAGCAGACAGTCTGAGGAAACAGCACCTGGTCCCACAGCTGATCTCAGAGAGAGAGAAGAGAGGAAAAATGCAAAAAGGCTCACAGACCTCTGCGAAATGGCAAAAGGTAAATGTCCAGACCAAAACCCCTGGTTCCAACAAAAAAAAAAAAAAGAGCAAAGAAAAAGAAATACCACATGCACAAGAGAAAGCACCCAAGAGAGTGAGTGGAAGACCTAACTTGCCTTATAACTGAAGCAGGATGCTAACGGGATGGAATACTCTTATTGACCAGTTTGGATGTCAGTCAAGCTCTGCACCATCCATGCCCCCCTTCCTTGATGCCTCACACCTGTAGGCAGAGCGCTCAGAGTGTCCTTGGTTCTCAGACCAGAGCAATTAAAAACTTTAGCTCTGTGCTGGTGCTATCTCCTTGTTCTCAAACTATGTCCAGATAATGAGTGCGCTAGCTATGGAAAAGAAAGGTTTTTAACTGCATGAAGAAAATTAACCTATTTTCAGTCAAACCAGCACATCCCCTTTGCCATAGGTGGGAATAGCAGGCTACCAACCTACCACTGCTGCTGCTGCCACCCTAAAACAATCCTTGAAACACTAGGATTCTCAGCCAGCCATACTGCAAAGGGTCAACATCCTCCTGCCTCTTTTGTAAGCCAAGAAATGAGAATGAAGAGCTAAAAGAAAAAATTGAAGTATACTGCTATTAAATGCTTTGCCTTTTTTTGTCATTTCATATAGATAACGGAATAAAAACTACTGCACATAAAAACACACAGGTAGATTTTTTGGTTAGCACCTCCAACATATAATGACACATGAAGTTATTACCAGCATTGGGAAAAAATTTAAAAATATGGAAAAATGGCCAATGAAAATTTGCAATGTTTGAATATGCATTTCTAGTTTATTGTCAGGAATTCCTACTTAGTTTTGTTTTGAATGGTAGTAATTCTAGACAAAATACTCTTTTAAGCAGTCCTAAATTTCTCCATACCATGCAGTAATAGCCATTCTACAGTGTATGTCTGAAGCCCCATTAAAATGCAGAATCAGGGCTTTAGGCAAGCTGCTGTTGTTGCTCTGCAGTCTCTGTTCCAGCTTAATGGAATTTTCTGACAGACTCTCAGCAACAGATGAATATTACTCAGATAATTTATTCTTCTATCATTTACCATCTATTTAAAACTTTAAAACTATCTATTCCTCTTGATACATTTTTATATTCTAATTGAAAGCTAGTCGGTATTTTGTCCCACTCAAAGTATAAATTATCACTTTTGGGGTTATTAGCCAGAAATACAAATGGAAAGATACAGGCCCTTTTCTTTTTTCTTTATTGCAGTTTTCATAATAAATTATATAATACTAGATTTCCAAGTTCAGGTTGAATTTTGATAACAGCAAGTCAACATTTAAAATTCTTTTGTATACTAATATTTCCCTAGGTGTCAAATCAGAAAACAGTTTGTATTGTGTTAGTCATGCAGAAAATCTGTAGTGAGTTTGATAAAGAAGTACAGTTGTCTAAAATGTTATACACATTTAGTCTAGCTGTAGATAGAGAACTATACTCCCATTTATTGTGTCCTTTAGGTCTAAACCTGATAGGCACTTTTTCATATTGTAGGGCACTTTATACTTATGAACTCTAATTTTGTTCTTCCCTTCTGTACTCTATTACGCTGGAAAAACTCACTCTCAGAATTCTTAGCACTGGATGATGTCTAATATCTGCTACCAATGAAGAAGCACACCTTCACTTTAATGGTTTTATCTTTCAGTAAGGTTTATTTTCATTTTAAAAGCCCAAGTCAATTTGTTGTTTCCTATGTTCTAGCCCAGGGTTGTTAAACTCATTTTCATCAGCCGCCACATCAGCCTCGCGGTTGCCTTCAAAGGGTTGAATGTAATTTTAGGACTTTATAAATGTAGCAGTAGTTGCAGTCCTAAAATTACATTCAGTCCTTTGAAGGTCAACCGCGAGGCTGATGTGGCTCCCAGTGAAAATGAGTGTGACACCCCTGTTCTAGTCTTTTTCATAAGTGTATCACTGATGTGTTTCATAATTCCCCTCTGTCTTCTGTTCTGTAAAAATGTAACTCGCTACAAAGGTATTTCATGTCCTTAGGTAGTCTCTGTACATTCATACTCCAAATATGTGCCTGTGGAAGCCTATGGCTGTGGCTCTATGATTGCACTTACGCAACATACTTGTGCAACCTTCTTGCTTTGAACGTTCGATTGATGAGGTTTTTAAAGAAAGCACAACATTCTAAGTGAAAGACTCTCCTCCAGATTTAGATATCTAAATTTAGCTGTTTTCTTATGTTGTAGAAGTCTAACGTTTCGAATGTCAATGGAGGGTGATTCAGTGTAATCTGTAAAACATGCCTACTAACTAGCCAGCTGGACAGGCAGAACTGTTTGCCATGCTGAGTTTTTTTTTCCCAGCTATGACAGCAGATGGCTCACATCAATCATTGGAATTTACTTCATGAGACTGGATAATTTTCAATCTTTGTCTCCTTAGGATTTCAGAGACATTGTTTTCCATTGGTATTTTTTTTGTTTGTTTTCTAATTTGATGTATGGTCTTACTCTCCCAATTCATACCCTTGGCTTTAAAGGAAGTGTTGTGGTTTAACCCTGATAGGCTGCTAAGCACCACACAGCTGCTCTCTCACTCCCACACAGCAGGAAGAGAAAGAGAATCAGAAAGGTAAAAGAACAAAAACTCATGAGTTCAGCTAAAGATAGGTAAAGCAAAAGCTGCATGTGCAAGCAAAACAAAGAATTCATTCACTGCTTCCCATTGACAGGCAGATGTTTAGCCATCTCCAGGAAAGCTGTCCTTCATCACGTGTAATGGTTACTTGGGAAGATAAATGCCATAACCCCAAATATGCCTCATTCCTCCTTCTTCCCTCCAGCTTTTATTGCTGAGCATGACATCATATGGTATGGAACATCCCCTTGGTCAGTGGGGGTCAGCTCTTCCAGCCGTGTCCCCTACCAGTTTCTTGTGCACTCCCAGACTACTCACTGGCAGGGCAGTGTGAGAAGAAGAAAAGACCTTGACACTGTATAAGCTCAGCTCAGCAATAACTGGAAAAACTGGTGTGTTACCAACACTGTTTCGATCACACACCCAAAACAAAACATCATCCAAGCTACTATAAAGAAAATCAACTCTATCCCACAAAACATCAGTACAGGAAGACAAAGAAAATTGGAGTTTGAGGAGTGATCCTGGTTTTTTGTCTTCCTTGGACTCAATTTTGCACAGCTTGGACTTTGTAGAAGTTCATCCACCTTTCCATGGCTCTGTCTACAGAAATTTTCCCCAGAGACAGAAAGAAGGCTCAGAATCACATCCAAGATACGTATCAGTTCCAAAACACAAGTTTTAGAAAACATATATTTCAATAACTGCTGGCAAAACCTTGCACAGAAGTTTGGTTCATTGAGCTCAACATGAAAATTTCTGTAGAAAGAGCAATGGAAAGGTGGATGAACTTCCATAAAGTCTAAGCTGTACAAAATTGAGTGCTCTTCACTGTAAATGAAATCCAGATGCATTTTCAGTTTTCTTCCAGGCAAATCATCCTTTGGTATTATCATTAATTGACTGAGTCTCACTCTAACACTCTGAGGCAGACCAGTTCTTCTATCAACTAATGTTGACATGAAAGTCTATATAATTAACTATAAGTCAATAATTTTTGCATTGTTTCTGCAAATATGGTAACAAAAAAGTGTGTGTAGGTATATGTATGTATATATATTCACACATTGTTTTTTTTTAATCCAGGAGAAAACCAATTAATCCTGCTATATGACGAGCAATTATGCCAATAACAAATCAATTTCCATATAATTTGTATGATACAGTACTATAAATTCTACAAGCAGGATCAATAATTGGCAATAAAATACCAAGTTGTAATTCTCCAACCTCCATGGCCAGACTACACATACCTAAAAATAGAACTTAATTTTTAGTTTACCATCTGTACGAGCTAATTTACTACATAAGAATAAAAGTCGGGGTCTGATGATTAGTACAATCTAAAACACTCACAGGAAAATTAAAAGGTTTTGAGTGGGATGCAGGTAAGCATTTAGTGGCATTTTAGCAATCCAAGGATATCTCATTTGATTTGTCTCACCACTACAGAATAGAACAGATCCAGTTAAAAATATTTCATTCTGCCAGACCCATGAAAAAGTGTTGATTACAATAAGGCATTTAAAATGGTCATATATACCCTTATTGAGGCAATGACATACCGTATACCACTTCTGAATACCTTCAGAAGTTTTCCAGCTGAGCACAGATTCACAAGTGAGAAACAGTAAGGAGAGTATAGAAGCACAATGAGATAATCTGGTGTTCACCCTGAATTCCTATAAGGTGGAGAATCTATTATGAATTGGTGTCTTACTTTCTTTTTCTACATATTTCATGAACTACCTTTCTCTAGAATCTGGAGGGACTTCCTAAGAGATAAGGGACAGACCACAACCACTGATGTTATTTGTGAATGCCAGTGTTCTAGGGAGAAAAACATACAGGAGAAAGTCCAGACTCTCATGTGAACGTTTGTAGTTGATATAGATGATAGAGTTGGAAGGGAATTCTTTAGGTTCTGCCTGAGCTTTCTTGGTAGGCATGATCTGTTCCTTGAAGTTCTTGAAAACAAAACATTCCTATTAAATGTAATTAAAGTTTTTACTTTCTTTGTCATCTTTTCAGTTCCTCCAAACAGAGGAACAGATCAGAGTTGGTTGCTCTCCCTTAGTAAAGACAGTCAAATATCATCTTTGAATAGAGACATAAAATTCTGGCTAAATCACTGTGAACTTATTTTGGCTGGCGCATTACTAAGCTATTTAGTAACTATTATAAGTATTTTAAAATCATTATTATTTCTAGTGTGCTGGATAAGATTCACCCCTGCGTTAGACAAGAATCATGTTGACAATTCAACACAAAAGATATAATGAACATTATGGTCAAAAAGATAAGCTTCATACATCATACCAAGAAATCTAATTTTTAAGTAACATTGTCTCCAAGCTTTTTGCCTGTTCAAGTACCTAAATTCACAAAGCAAGTGGAAAACATGAGATTATAGAAAAAGAAAATGAGTTAACCAGATAGAATTCTTATTGTTGACAATAGGTATAAGCAGAAAAATACATAATCCTAACCACAGTCTAATAGTCCAACACTAGGATATAGTAATAAAAATTGAAATATTCTTTCCACAAAACACCTGTTAGTTTATCAGGTGTTTGCTAATATCACTTTTTACATTTTGTCATCTCCTTGATCAATGAATTCCAGTAAGAAAACCCCTTTCATTCTTGAAAACTGCTGTTGATCACCGTAGTGTTGATACAAAATAGCATTTTTCTCTTCTGAGAACAGACAGTAACAAATTAAGCACATAATATGTAATGACTATTAGGAAAATAAATGTAAAAAACAGATTGCAGATTTTCAAAGGAGGGAACCTCACCTAAATCAGTACTGCCTATGCAATCTCCAAGTACAGGGCTAATGTATGTCAGATTTCTATAGGCATATCTCCTTTTTCACCTGTACATTTTGTTAAAATAAAATTTAAAGTTCTTTTGTTGATTGGTTTTGGGGTTTTTTTTAAGTTGTCAGAGGGTACCAGATGCTTCTGTCAGAACCATGAAACTAATTATGACTAGGCTGTCATACTTTTGGAAACTGTGAAAGTACACAGTGCTGAACAGCAGAGTACAAGTGCAGAAATTTTGACACTTCCTGAAAACATCTGATTTTTTTTTCACACGTGTTGATTTATGCATGCACAGTAAATATAATATTTTTAGGAACTATCAGACTTATGGAAAATTCACTACAGTTACTCATATTACTTTCTGGGGGGAAAAAATCTGGCATCCTCACCCAAGTAGGTTTGGATTATGAGAGAAAAGGAGCAGAGGAATAAATTAAGATACAATCATTAAATACCCTCATCTGCCTATACACAAGAGTTCTTTTGTGAAATAGGATTCTTCTCTGTAATTCTCAGATACAGGCAAGTTTGTGCTCTGGCTTTTCTATTCTTAGTTGGGGTGTTTGTTGGGTTTTTTTTTTTCTTTTTTCTTTTTGCAAAGGGTTTGAATTTCAAACCACTCTGTAACATACCTTGAGGCCAAAAGAAGGATCCAGCTGGTGCAGCTGCACACCCAGGGCACAGAGCACCTCTGCTGATAGTGCTCTAAGATATAGGAGGAATGGTCTCAGTACAACATATGGCACGTTCTCTGTCACTGACTGGTGCAAAAATCTGTGGCACAGAGATTTCTGGTGGGTAGGACACCTCTGTCCACCTCTGGCACTGGAGGAAGGGTTGATGTCTCTCCTAGAGCCAGGGCAGCAGGGACCTCTCCTGTGCCTTGGTCACAGCCCTGAGTCACCAGCTGGAGGAACTGCAGGAGGAGATGAGCAACAGCATGGGTTTACAATGACAGGAGAAATGCAAATATCACACTCATGTTTAAGAACACAGTAGCCAAAGAATGTAATTTAAAAGAGAAAAAAAATGAAAGCATTGTACTTGACAACATACCCAGTCCAGAATATCTCAGAAACAACTTCCAGCTGATCTATTGAACTGCCTGAAGGGCAGACCCAGTGAAATCAAGAACACAGTCATAACTCCGATTTTAGCTCCTGAATATGAAAACAATGCATGGGACACTGGATATGGACAAATAACTACCACAGCCTTTGACAATAAAAGAAATTGATATTGCTTCACTTTATTTGCAGAAGACTTACCAAGCCACTGCTGTTGCACCAAGATATCACATCTGTATCTCTGAAAGATACGTTCTCAGGTCAAGACTGAGAAATACTCTAAACCTCTATGCTAAAAAACTGTTGCAATTTCTACACTTGGTTTATATAAACCTACACTAGTAAATTCTGTAGGACACAAATCTGTCCTAAACAATCATTATTTATGTTGTTAATGTTACCAAGATGCCACTGTTCAAAAAGCCTGAAGCATCTGAGAAATTGCAAAGAATACTAATTATACTCCCAGTGTACCTTCATAGATAAAGAGCTGCTTTAAGCCAATACATTATCCAGAGACATGGGCGATGTCTCATGAAGCTAAAGGAGAGCAGATCTTATACAGCATGTACAGTGAAGACACAGCGGACATCTTAAAATCTCTAGTGACAGTGGAGATACCCCACTGCAGAAAGATTAAAATAGCACTTTCTAAGTGTAGGCTAGAAAACATTTACACTGAGTTCAGAGAAGTAGCTACAGAAGAAAATAGCTACAGGAATAAGGGTAGTTTTGGGTTTTGATTGATAATTCACATCTTCAAGAATATCTGGGAAAAACTTCTACATTACAGTTATGCAATATCTATTTTGAAAAGCATTCCAAGGTAGTTTATATGACAGAAATTGTTTAAATGCAGAATAATATTGGCAGTTAATAATAAACAGGTAAAAATGTCATAAACTAGTGTAAAGGTGCTTTCAGTAGACATCAAATGTGCAGTCAATGGATCATAATCAAGTACCTTTTGTTAGGCTGAGGGTCAGACATGCAATGGAGACTATATGATGAATGGAAGTTTGATCTATGCATGAGCAATACTTGATTAAAAGATCAATGTTTATTTTTTAAACCATTATGTATGAAGAAAGAAGGAAATAAACCAAGGATAGTTCCTAGTTTCACCATTATTTCCCAAACAGAATAGCTATACTTGAAGTACCATTATCACGAAGTTAATAATGTGAAAACAATACCAACTACCTCAAAACATGTACTCCCCAGGTGAACCTCTAAATGATCAAGCCAATGACAAAACTCCTGATACATTCCAGGTAGCTGAGATTTCATCTCCTACATTTATTTGCAATCCTATCTTCCTGCCAGTTGTCAAAATACACCAGTTCCTGCTTCCATTCCAGACAGCATGGACAAGGGAGAAAGATAAGGCTTGTGTTGTCACAATATGATTTTTGCAAGCACAGTTACTTTCAGATTGCAGAGTAAGACTCACCACTGACAGATTGGGGGTGTGTGGAGAGGGGGCAAAATCCACACACCACACCACACCACACCTTCTATGAGATCTGAATATATCTGATGTAATAACCACTAAGAAACAACATGCACTGAGCACAAGAGAAGTATAGGTAAGCAATGCTGTATGGGGTATAGTCCCTGTGAAACCTTGTCCTACCAGAAACAATTCTGAAAGAAATAATTCTACTGAAAAAGTTGAAACAAAACTGTGAATATGCTTGAGTATATTCTCACCCACACATACTAGATATCTACAGCTGTTATAAATTGTTTAGACTATGACATTCATAGTGTAAACACTTCCCTTACAGTTTGCTATCATACTTGCATTTTAGTGATGTTGTTTATAGAAAAAATTACTAAATATATTAGAATCTCTAAAAGCCAAGTCTGGAGAATGCATCTGCAAAAATAACATAAAGCTAAATAGAGTATTACAAATATATACTGAAAATCCATTAATAAAGGGAATTGCATGTTTAAATTAAACATTTATCTTTCACTGTTGGTGGCAAAGGTTTATAACGAACACAAGTAAGAGGTAAAATATTGACCTCATCAGCTGCTCAAGTAAGTTGTTGTAAAATGAATTTCATGACCTCACTGGCTAGCTGTTTGCAAAACACACCTTTACTGCAACATGATCCATAGTCTTCATGATATTGATGAAATTATTGATAGTAATGGAAACTTCAATCTAAGCAATACAGAAACCTGTCATTACGACTATTCACAGCCTCTGAGAATTAGCACATAATCCCATGGAAACGGTTTTATCATTACACCTGCAAAACTAACTTCTAGGTAGAAGCTGAAAAAAAGGTGAAATGTAAGCGGAGCATAAACATCAAACTACAATCTTGCCAGATGATGCAGAGTAAAAAAACTTGTACTTTTTAAGAATGTCTTTGAAATATTTGCATTGTACAATGAAAATATACTATTTTAAGGTACATATTCTGAAACATACTAGAAGAGCTGGGTTTCCCAACACAATAGAAAACACCTAAAATAAGGCAATGCCACACCAAGTATTGCAACACCTAAAGCTTTTTGTCTCTTAAGTAAGTTCTTAAACTATTAGTAAAGGTTTACCAAAAGTTATGACTGGTTATCAATCTGTGGCATATTTCCTCCATAATTACTTAAAGCCGTGATAGCTCCCTGCATCACTCTGTAAAGAACCTGATGCTCTTGAACACCTTTCAGGTATCCCAAGTATCTCAGTCATGCCTTTCTGTCACAGCTTTCTAAGAACAGAAATAAAACATTGAGTGCTTGATTTTCTGAAATGCTAGCCATATACATGTCATGGAGACACACCAAAAAAATCAGTCCAGGCAGATGGCAAACTCATAGGGGAATTTATTTTTCCTCTCAAAAATAAAATTGTTTAACCAGTGATAAATCAAGGATAAGGCATGTTCTCAATCAAAATTACTTTGTACTCCAACAAACATTTAATAAAACACAGCTTCAAGATACCAAGGAGAATCCAATTACTACACAGCTGACTCAGGGGATCCCCAAAACTTTAGAATGATGATTCAAAATGCACACTCACCTACAAGATTGGGGCTCTCAACCTCAAGGAATTTCCTTAGACAGTGTCCCTACCTAAGAGGAGAATCCCCAGCTGCAAGATTTAATCAAGATGTGGCCTATTAATGGGTCTCCATTTACACCTTAGTTGAATCTGTTCTGTGGTCATATATGGACAGTGGTCTAGAAACTTCTCTTGACTGAGGCGTTTCATTGGCTAAGAGCCCTGTCTGCCAACCAAGAATAGTGTGCATGACCACAGTGGTGCACAGGTCTAGAGGTTTCTGGTGCTTTTGAGATGGGCCGGGGAGGTGCAACAGCCACAATACCTATGTAACTGTATTCCAAGGCATCTGTAGATGCGTAACAGTTCACAGAAATCAGATTCTACTTCATTTCAGCCTTTTTGCTGAAAATAAAGTACTGCTTATGTGCTTTTTTCACTCAGTGAATTAACATTAACCCAAAGGCTAGACATTATTATTGGTTTTTGGCTATCATGACTATTTAGTCATCTCTGCTGTAATATCTTGGCTAACAACTCATATAGATTCTACACTATAACAAACAGGAATTATTTTCCCTCTTGTCCCACACAATAAATCTGTCCACACCCCAATAAATATGTCTTGGCAGCAGTCCAATTATCAGAGTCACTAACAAGATGGTACACCTGAGGTCAATCAAATCACTCTTTAATACAATAATCACATCTCAGCTTGGCAGTCAATCACCTATCATTCTTCCCAAATGAACAAACAAAACTGCAGGAGAAAACACTCCTGGGCACCGGCTTGCACTGAAATAGTGGCAACAGCTGGTCCACCAGATGCCTCTCATGTGATTCAACACCTGTGCTTTTGCATTTCTGCAGTAGGCCATGTTAATCGGTATTTCCTTCCTTTTTTACAAAATCCCGAAATATTCATACCTAAAATAAATGTTCCTAGGGATTTAGCAGAAGACTACTTCTGTTGCTTGAAGGAAACCACCCAATTGTAGAAAGTACCTGAAAGACCCTTAGAAGTCTCTATTAGTATATTCTCTGTAGTTCATAATTTATGTGTGATATAGATTTGAGACACTTCAGCCCTCCTTGTATCCTGTAAGACTGAAACACATATGGCAAAGAAATGCAATTAATGAGAGAATTAGGCTGAGCTAATGTAGATGAGATAGGTACATATGTGTATTTTTTTTTAGTTAAAATAATTGAAAGCTTTTAATTTGGGCACACTCTATTATTAATATGAATGATTTCTTATTTCTTGAACAGAATAGTGGGTCATTTGTTGTCTTATGTACATGTTAAAAATGTAGGACAGTAACACAGTTTTCTGGTAGAGGTTTATTAGACCTGTCTATCTAGGTACACACAAAAAGTATGTGCATATAGAAATCCTTTGTCCTTAAAACATTTAGTCATGACTAACAAATGCACCTATTTGGAAATCTGATGATTTCAAAATGTACATTTCAGGAGTTGGACTCAATGATCCTCATGGGTTCCTTACAACTCAGGATATTCTACGATTTTATGACTCTACATTCCAGATGCTCAAATCTGTCAGAAAAAAAAGGAAATACAGATAAATCACACTCCTCAGTTCATCAGAACTGCCTCCCATGAGGGGATGCCAGGAGACAACAAGAACCTTGTATAACCTCACTCGTCCATATTGGAACTGCCACTGATGATCTCTCCTAATCATACCTCTAATGGACCCTTGAAAGCTAATGTATTTCACCACTGTTATGGAAAACACTTCCTAGGGAATTTATTAAGATGGACATTAGACTGGGCAAAGTGAAGATCACAAAGAGATAGTCTCTGGAATTCTTAATTTCCTAGAACTGAGCTTTTCCATTTTCTTTTTTTCCCCCTCATTTTCCTTTCTATAAAGTTCTCACACCTCGTGAAAATACAGGCAGCATAGAGTTTGCTGGGGCATTTGTAACTTAACCTGTGTGTTAGTAAAGCATTGGGGACTTTTGTATGCATAAAAGTAATGTCTGAACTCTGTTGCATCCAAAGTGATAAATCAGCATCACAGTAAACAGTAGTCAAAAGGATTTAGGGCTCATTTGGCATTTTCAGTGTTTACAGAAAAACAGGAGTATTGCTGAACGAAATTTGAAACTATGGTTGGAAATGTCATTTACTATTGCTTTTTGTCTAATTCCTGGGATAAATTTCAAATGTTTTAAATTAATGGAGAGAACTCAAGGACCTACAAAAAATAAGACTGTTTTAATGTGTCTTGGTTTGTTGTGTTTTGGGGTTTTTTAAAAATAATATTAACAATTATTGTAAATAGTGACATCATTACTTTTCAGAAATAGTATAATTCATAAAGAAACCATTGTGCAGGCAGAAGATTGTTAACTATTTTCAATACTGCTCAGGTAATCCTCTTATAAGAAGGGTGGTACTTTTGAGAAAGAGTAAAATGTACATTGAAAATGAAAAAGAAACCAAATGGAATATCTCAAGACAGAAATATCTTGACATAAAGTGAAATTAAATATATTATTGAAGTTCTTAATGTTAACTTCCACCTCACTATGAAAATATAGTACATCACAGATGAAAAATGTAAGTAAGGTGTCTGGAAAAATGCAGAGCACTTTTAAGAATTATGAGGTCCTAAACCCCATTAAGGTAATCCACTATTCATTTAAGGAGTACTTCTTTGAAAATACATTAACTCAATCTGTGACAGGAGCTCTGCCTCAAACATTTCCTATTTGTTCATAGACAAAGATACAGAGACTGTTAGCCACTATCTAGACATTTGATGACCCCTCTGTTCTAGAAAGAAGCAATCTATCAGTTCTCACATTTCTTGCTGTTTTGTTAAAATAGATAATGAAACAATTGAAACATCCATGGAAAGGTACTTGTCAAAGGAGACTTGGGCAGCTCAGAGATGTGACTATAGCATATCGCAGCACTTTAAAAAAGCAAGAATAGCAGAGTTGAGGAAAAAATTAAAAAGGACTCAGTTTCATGAAGTGCTTCTCATATATTTACATACGATATTATAATCTCAAAAGTCAGCTTTTGCCTATATTTTTCACATCCTCTTATAAAATATACTTTCTAATATTTAGAAATAGCAGTGGTTGGTAGAGGGTCATTTTGAATGGCAGCAGTATATATTGTTTCACACTAAGTCAACTACATAGGTAATTAACTAAAGGAGTTGCAATATCGATAATTTCCAGTGTGATACTAATGGGAGAACTTAAACCAAGAAATGTATTGCAATAACACAGAATCATGTCTGAAATTCAGATTATGAAATAAAACTTCCTAATGGTGAAAATAAATCAGACTGAATGCCCCAATTCCTCTCTGCTGTTGAGAAAGGAAGATGTGTTTCCCCACAACTTTCAGTTGTTCATGAAGCTACCCACTTCCCTAACATGAATCTTCTGGCATAATTTTCAGTGTTTGATTTTAAAGCAAAGGGATTTTGTATTTAAACTGAAACAATACTTTCCTTCATTAAGACCTGCAAGTTCTATAAACTTAAGATCCAGTAAATAAATCCAGCCATTTAAAAGATGGCAGTTTTTGCTCAGGAGAAATCTGAACAATTTTGGCCTCTATGTTTCCAAACATTCTGATCTTTCTTCATTTCAGACTTTCAAACCTGAACAATTTTTCCCCTCAAGAGCTGCTTCAAGCTTCTGTGCCATTAGAAACTGGAACTGGAACATGTCTCATGTAGCTATGTTCACAATGTTTCTGCTGAGACAGCAAGGAAGAAAAATATATACGCTTGGAAAACAATGGGTAGCAAAGACCAGGAGACAGAAGATAGAGCATAGAATATGAAACAAAGATGATAAGCGGAGATGGTAAGATAGTAAAATTGTGAAAGGTGAGTTTGAAGAGAGAGAAATGTAAAGAAAAAGGAAAACTGTGAGTCAAAAGCCAGTGGTGAGTACCAGAATTGACTCATGGACCTTACAAGGAAAGAAACAGATGAGATGTCATTGTGAGTGTGAAGTTTATCTAAACAAAGACATAAGATAAAAATGGGCAATTCTAGCATATCAGTAATTAGTCACTAATATCTATATATACACAAGGGGAATGTGTATTGGATTTATAGTTGAAACCATGATCAATCTTTTAAAATCCATGACAGAGGAATCACTTGATGACGTTTTATGACCTATATTATTCATAAAGGCAAATGAAATTGTTATAATGGTCTTATCTTGTCCAAAGACCTGAAAATAATATAATATTTAGAGATGTTTTTTAATAGCAAACAGTGTATAAATCACCTCTTCCTGTCTTGGATATGAGGCTGCTGGCATGTGCGTGTTATACCTCTGATTCTGGAAGCTGGGAAAGGACATAAGAAGGCGTTGTTTTTTTTCTTGTGTTTTCCCCAAAGCTCTTTTTTTAATCAGCTTCACCAGGGAAATGTTGGAACACTAATCTGGATAGACCACCTGCTAGACCCAGCTTTAATTTATTACATTATTTTTTACCTTTTTCCATTTGTTGTGAGACCAGGCTACAGAACTTCAACATGCAAGTTGGAGAGCACAGATCATCCATTAAAACCAGTGTCTACCATTCCTCTGTTCACTTGCCTTCCATTTTCTAATTGCCCAGGACGAGTATAGAGAAAGACTTGATCCTGATGTCAATACCAGTCTCATGGGAATGATTATTTACTTAAGAAAAAAATAAAAGACCATTTGAATAAGAAAGCTGGAAAGATACAACTGAGTAGGACTTCTGTGTTGGGCACACTATTAGATAGGACACAACAGATTTTGAACATGCAGTATGTTGGCTTTCAGGTTGCTTTTCAGAATAAGATGGTGGAGATCGATTTATGCCAGGTAAGCAGGAATATGTTGTGTCATGCTGGTCATCAAAAATACATAAGCAATATTATTAAAAAAATGCAACATATTTTTAAATGAAATCCAGCTGCTTTGAAAAACATGGTTAAAAATGTTTCTAAAGTTTGAGGAGGACATTGAAGAACAGAAGGTCTGTTTGTAATACATTAGAAAGCAGGAGAATATGAGGCTTATTTTTCTTAAGAAATTAACTGATTGTGATAATTAATCTGTGATTTTGTAGCCTTAAATTTAACCGTCTAGGCCTTTCATACCTGAAAAGAAGATTAGGAGCAATGGAACAAAGAAGATATGATTAAAACCTTCCCTAATATTGCAAAGATTTTATCTGTTTTTGGTGTTAAGTTTTACCAACAAGAGTTTTGTTTTGTTGGTTTGGTTTTTTTTTTTCTGTTTTTTTTTTTTTTTCATAAAATGAAGAAAAATAGGCATTTAAGTTATTAATAATAATGCAGATAAAGAAGTCTCTAAAAATAATATCCATGCAAAATACATGTACAACGTGTCTAGAAAAAAACTTAAATTTCTATATGTTAGATTCTTGTGATTTAGGATCCTAGTCTCTGGAGGAAAATCTAGCTTCCACCTCATTCAGGTGCTCTCCTGACATGCAAAAAACATAGGTTTTAAGACTTCTAGGCCAAGCAGAACATATGCGTCTCAATTCCTGGGCAAAGCATTTAAATAGTGAGGCTAATAGACAACTTATTTTTATTCTTCAGGAGTAGCATTTTGGAGGGAACCTAGGTCTGTAATCGTGTGTCAGGTATATTGTTAATGTGCCACCTGGACCAGCAAAGGAAATATTAAACCTGAGATTATCTGCAAACCTTCTCACAGGACCATGACCAATGTAGAGTAGTGACAACTTTGAATTTACTGCTCTTCTGCGCCTTCTGATCCAGCCACATACCTCTCACATACTAAGAATTTCAGATTATCTTGACTGCTCATTACTCTTGAGGTAGTTACTGCTTTTTTATTTCCAGTACAATGATAGCAAACACATATTTATTACAACAAAATGACAATGTCTTGCCTAAGCAGCAGTGTGATTTATTTTTGTTGTTCATGACTTGAATTGCCAGACAGATATGTAATTAAAAAGTGCAGCTTGCTGTAAAGCAGAGTACTGTCATTCCAGAAGAAAAACTACCGCTACCAGTTGTTACCATTACCAGACAATGAACTTTGTGTCAAATACTTAGGTTAATCAAGAATTAAAATAAACAAAACTAAGCAAACCAAATAAAATAAAAACAAACAAACAAACAAACAAACAAACAAACAAAAACAACCAAAAAACCTGCCTTTAGAATTATATAATGGCATAATGGATTTATTTTTTTTTTTTAATCAATGAAGCTACTGCTTAAACAAAAACAAAAAGAAAAGGGTTGTCAGGCATTGGAACAGGCTGACCAGGGAAGTGGTGGAGTCACCATCCGTGGGGGTGTTTTAAAGGTGTTTAGATGAAGTTCTTAGGGGCATGGTTTAGTGTCACAGTTCAGTTAGGTTATAGTTGGACTTGATGGTCTTAAGAGTCTCTTCCAACTGAAATGATTCTATGGCAAAACAAACAACCAAACAAAAAAACACAAAGCAAAACAGAAAAAAAAAAAGCCAACCAGAATATAAAGAAATGTGCAAGTTATCTTACTTCAGGGGTATCAAAAATACTATGTTAAAATATGAAACACTGATGACAAGCAAATCAACTTGCTGGATGCCACTATACAGTAATGCTGCAATACTAACATGTAACTGTAAAGTTTCAAGCTGACATACACATTTATGTTTACTTGCAGAACTATAATTTGACTGAGCTATATGCAAATCTGCACTGTTTATTTTGTGGAAATTTAGCAGCATTCAACACATAGTAGTCAGGTGAAATTTGTTGAGCAGCCCACATCTTATTTTTCCCTTTCTGTTTTAGAGCTCATCCTCTTTGTTGCTCTTTCACTGCTCGTGGAGTTATTTTTTCATGAACCTGTTTAGAAAGCCAATCGTATAACTCTGACCTATATGAGTGTGTTGATCTAGTGAAGTGGCACATTTTCCAGAAGAAAATTAAACAATTTTTAAAAAGAAGTGTTAAGAGAATGTCAGGAAAAAGCCTCTGACTGAATGCCTGACCACTGCACAACTGAGCACTACTTTATGATGCTTCTTTTAAGTCTAGAGAACTGGAATTATGATGGAATGACACACTCCTCTACCATAAGCAAATTAGAAAATGAGAAATTAGCATTCACCTTTCTAATCACTGTTCATTTTCTCAAGAAAGAAAAAAAGAAAAAAAAAAAAAAAACAAGCAGAAAACTAGTTCCTTATCTAAAGGATTCTGAAGTAAAGGTAATTGACTCTAAAGCTGGAACCACTAGAGTATGATGAAAGTGAAAGACAGAGATAAAAGGCAAACAGAGGTCCAAAATACCAAAATGAATAGGTAGTAAAAATCACGTGTTTTACTAGAGTATGAAACACGTCATGCAAATTAAAAGAGCAAGCAAGACAAAATTACGACAGCAATACATGTGTCTGTGACAAAAGTGACAAGTAAGAATTTGTTCTGGAGTTGGAAACTTTCCAAGAAAAGAGGGATCTACAGCGACATTTTGTCCCCATTCAATTTTCTTAATAAGGATGTTTATGCTAATCATGAAATTCATTATAGACACACTGTGCCTTATTTTTAATAAGTCTACAAAATCTAAAGGCAATATTAATGATATATAAACAAATTATTCTTTATCACATTACCTAATACAACCTATAGCTTCTGATAAAGTTCACAAATTTTATTTAATAAGCTCCATAATTCATCAAGTAATTACCCTTTAAAAACCTATGACTAATGTGAGTCTTTGTAGAATGCATTTTAAATTGGGTAAATCCTTGTGGTTAAACTGTACCTTTCAAATGGGTTAACAATGGGAAAACTGGCAGATTCTTAAATATTGTGCTTGAGTCCTATGGAAATCTTCCATGTTCATCTTGCTTCATTCGTTCTTTTTCCCCAGGATTATTACCGAAACAGAAAGATGGCAGGTGAATTTAGAGCTTAATCCATTAGACTGTACATGCTTCCATTTCGAAGTTTGTTAATTTTCTTTCTCCTCTGTCAGTTTTAATTTGTCACTAAAAACAAAATGAAATAATTGTGCCAGTGTCTAAGTTCTGTTGCATAGTCAAGATTTTAGCGCAGGTATAAAACTGGTTTTTGGATTCAACTGACACTGGTTAAATGATAACACAGTAACACATGTTGAGAAAGGCTCCCGACATGTCAAATTAAATCAAAATCAAAATTAGCTCAATCACAGCTTAGTGTTTATGCACACTGGTAGCATCTCTTATAAAATCTCTATAAAGCTACTGTTTGCAAAATATTATAAAGAAATGTAATCATTGACTTTAGAAATGAAGGTCAAGGAATTATAAACAGTGACATTATTTAGACTCAAACTTTGGAATACTTCCGCTTTTTACTAAGTCAATCCTTCATTTAAAAAAGGACTTTACAAAGCAGATGTCTGTCAGATTAATATGCTATGCAATGAGTAGGCACCAACACTTCCAAAGTCGTTCTAACCTTTCAGAAGTCTCTTTGGCTAGTTTCCCACATTAGTCATAAAAACAGTACAAACCCTACTTTCATTCAGCCTTTTATAGCTATTAAAACAAATTAGAACATTTAATTCACACTCTGACATCCTTACAGAAGACAGTGCAGGCAAAGGCATTCTCAAGGCTTTTGTAGAGGGTCATCAGATCAAATTCCAAGGCTAATCCATGTGCGTAATGAAAATAACATCTTCCTTTCTGAAAATAGCTATGAAAAGGATCACATACTCATATGAGTATCTGAAAAGAAGTGGCAGGACTGTGATACCAAATTGTATTGCTGTAAGTCTTACTGCTGCAGATAGAGACAGATTTTGATAAACATTTAAACATGAAAACAAGGAGACTGAACTCTAGAAAGATGATCTATTGAGATACCTAACCTTGACAGAAAACAGTGAGAATTAATTTTTTACTTGTTTTTGGTACCTTAATAATGTAATCTGGAGCTCTTATATATGGAATAATCACATTGGCATTAATATGTTTACCTTTATGACTATGAATTTCTTACAAAATTGAGAGCTTTTGAATCAAGACTTTGTTTTCTGACATGTAAGTGATTCTAAGACTGATTAATTAAAGATCCGTTAAGATTGTGATAAAATTCACAGTGTCTTCAATGGAATCAAAGCTGAGTATAAAAAGGAAAATGCTTTGTTTGCTGTAAAACAGGCAACAGAAATGTTCATTATTAAAAATATTCGTCTTACTTATGAGCTGTCCAAATTGAGTTAATCATATCGCTTCTGCTAGCTTAGGCTCTCTGGGCTCCCTTTAATTTATGCATCTAGATATGCTGTGTGACAATGCTGTTTAGTGAGAAAATTGTGACACATATCATCACATTTCAGCATCTGATACACTGCATGGTGACTAATATGTTCTTTAGCTGTCTGGCAGTTGGTGCTTTACCACTGAAATCACCAGGAGCCAACATAATTAAGGAAAAATAGGTGTCTAACTTAATCCTCAGAGTTTCTTACTGCTTTGGTTATAATGTACCATTCTGTTGCTGAATACAGCAAAAAGAATTAATAATTACTATCTATGAGCTAGCACTTTCTACAAAGTAGGTCAATATCAAACTCAATTCAAAAAAGCAGGGAGACCAAGTCACAAAGACTTGAAGTTACTGGTTCTAAATTATTCAGGCAGCTTATAGAAAAAAGCAAATAGGGGAACTCATGCTATTGTAAAGTGCCAGGTCAGCAGCTTCAAAAGCCAAGCCTTTGCCATTCTGAAGGCAAAAAAATAGCTGCCAGTTGTCTGAGAAGTTAAAATATGTTGTGGTTCCAGCATTTTGATACAAAGATTTAGAGATTCTCCTTTCAAATCATCTGAACTCTGATTCCTTCCAATCACATACACAACCAAGCCTTCTAGATGTATCCAAAGTACATGAGAAATTAAGCTAAGGGTGAAATCAGAATGAAAACAGATCATTAAAAAAATCCCAGTGGTAATCACAGGTTCCTAGTTGTGTATTTTATTGTTAAGACCCCTCAAACTCATTTTTGTAATCATCATGCATTATATTAATTGCATAATATAGTTCTGTGGTTCGACAGAAGTTTTCTCTTTCTCCTTCATACGTATACTCTCTCCATTGCACTGCAGAGGCTCTATAGTGTCTTGAAATTGGCTAGCTACAACTCTGAGCCACAAGGCAAAATGAGATATTTAAGTTCACAGCAAATAAAAATGCTCAGTTAAGGGCATGAAATAATATCTGCATACATATATAATCCATATATTTTGCTAGCAACAAACTAAACCAAGAAGATTCCTCTCTACAAGACTATATCAAAAATCTTACTTTAAAAGTGAATAGAAACAGTACCAAAGCACTTTCCACTCCCAAATAGACATAGGTGTCTCTAAAAAAAGCATATATTAATTTCATGGAGATAAGGAAAAGAAACCATAGGTGTTTCTACCACAGTTCCACATATCCTAATCTTTCATTTCCAGGAATTAAATCCCAAACTTGCAGGGCTTCCCTAATTCATTTTTGCAAGCAGTGAATATTTCCTACATCAAGGTTACCACAATGTGTTGACTTCATTTTTCTTCCTTTTGACTTCCATCTGTTTTTGACATTTCCTGTAAGCAGCTGAGACCAGATGTGGCTTGTGCATGGAAAGTCTTGCCTAGATGCACCAGCTCTCCTCTGTTGTAGTGAGCTCCTCAGCAGCTGAATTAAGTAATTCAAATCTCCTTTGTCCAACTCAAGTGGCATAAGAAGGCCTTAAAAGGCATCCAAGGGTGAAAAATCCAATTTCACATCAACTCAATTGAAATATCTGAAGTAGTAGAAGTTTCAATGGGGCAGGTGACTCAGACTTTGAGGCAGGGTATCTGGTCAGTAAGAATCAGCATTCCTGGGACAAGACATATTAAAAGATTTAGTTTTCAGGGACATTTAGAAGCCCCTTCAAAAATAGCCCCAGTGTCGTTGCAAAGAGGTTCCTTGCAGCTCCTCATGATATATAAGTAGATCTAAAGATATTAATTACAATGAAGGACTTCCACAGATCACCATTTAAGAAAATAGGAATAGTTTAATATGCTGAACACAGTATCGTAACACTCAGACTTTTTCTAGCTAGATTGTATTAATAATGAAGGGATTAGCTCTCTTCCACTATGCTTTCTAAAGAGGTTCTACGGTTCCTTATTCTCTGGACAGAAGCCTAGATTTTCTGAGGTTAATCAGTGAGAGACAAGAACCAATGTAGCCTTTACTATGTGGTTCAGATTTCTCACTCTTTCTTTGCCTCCTAGAAGGCCTGCCTATATTCTTTCATAACTACTGAAGTATAGGATGTGGTTCTGTGCAGTGTGGTGATTTGACCTTTACTTTTTATTTATAGCAGTAGTAGATTCCTTCTCTACTTATAATTATGCCTGAGAACAACACCAGAAAAAAAAAAAAAGTCATCAGTAACAAAAAAACCTGCTATATGTCAACTAAGCATGAAGAATCCTGCCTTATAGTATGAAAGTAAACTCAATTATCCTGCACAATAGCATGGTAACACTGTTCATCTCTGACTAGGTGCCTATAAAGAAGGAACACAATCTCCTAAGGCTGCCAAGTCAGTACTCTGCTCCAGTGCAACACACGGAGTGCCTAATGTCTGTGCAGGGTAGGAGCACGGATGTCAGTCCTCTCCCTCTTAGTAGAACCTTCATTTATGTTCTCTAGGAGGCACTGGCTTCACATGTGAAAACCTGTCATTAGTATGAGGGACATTATGACATTATTCTAATTCAACATCCTTCCAAAACAATAAATGACAACATTTTCAATTAAGTTCTTGATCCACACATTTTATTTCAATTTGCTTTTATGGTATATGAGGCATACTAAAAGTTATTGTCCATTAAGGAAATTTCTTCAAATGTGTGGCAAGTTAGTGAATGTTCAACCAAAGGAATTAATCCCATGCTGATTACTACTTAAAATTTCTTCTATCAGTCCTTGTAGTAATGTTTTAATTATCAATATAACTGATATGTATATGTAATTGATAATGAAAATTTATATGCATATATAATTATATTTAATAGGTTATTATAGATATAACTGAGATATATAGAACTCAGACATACAGCACAAAAAAATAAACAAACTAAAGAATCTCTTATTGTTACCAGTCTCTGACTTCTGATTTTCTGAGCAAATAAACCATCTCTAGAAGGGTATTCTAAAATAAGTCTGCAAGAATGGTGAGGAATAGAACAGGTTAAGGAAAGTTGTTTCATTTCTATTTTATTTTGGTTTGGTTACTATCCAAATAAGTGCTCTTGGAGTTCAGCCTAGTTTGGGCTCTGCAGCAGGGTTTATGAAACTCTGATGATGCTGGCTTCAACCAGGCTTTCTGTCTCTCATTTCTTTCTTAGAGCTGGGGAGCTGAACCTGAGCTAGAACTGCAGCTTCTGGAACCTTCAGACCTTGGTTCAGCACCTCAGAGTGACAGGAGCTGGTGTGTTCAGCTGAGCCTCCTGTAAGAGCTTGAGAGGATCCATACAAAATATTTTGCAGTCAATTAACTGTAAATTTCTTACAAATAGCTATTTCATCCTAAATGTATCCTGTTGCTTCTATTATACTTAGAAAAGAAAAAACAAAATTAAAGCAAATTAAAATATTCTGTGACTTCCTTCAGGAGTAAAGTGATCTTTATTCACTATCTCAAGGAGAATTATGTTAAAATGACCCATGTCCACTCTACATCTGAATTGAAGGATCCATACAAAGCTTTAATGACCTGTAGCAAGTGTGCAATGGTTATTTTTTATTTTTACATTTTCCTGAATGTCCTATGCCTTTTTGATGTTAATGGGCTTGTTCCGCCATTACAAACCCCTTAATAAACTGCCATGATTTACCAAGGTACTTAAATATGTCGTTAATTTAAAGCACATAAGTGCGTCCATTCGTTACAATGACACTTCACTTGCCCTTTAAGTTTTCTTTCTGAATCATAGCTTGAAAGTGAGTTTGTTCATAAAGGATGTTTCTGGGACATCACAGTTCCCAATCTTGCAAGGTGCCGATCACTCTGCACTCCTAACCACCACAAGAGCAATAGCAGATTCTCAAAATTTGTTACAAGTTCTCCACACTTTGCAGGAACAAATCTACCCTCTATCAGTCAGCAAAATCAAGGCTTGATTTACATATGTCTGCCTGCCTTCACAGTTTGAGGCAATTTTGTGCTCACAAATCACTGACCTGAATTCATGTGCCTAAAGTGAATGTGAGCACAAATATTAGTTGTTATCTAATCAACCAAAGAATATTTGCACCTGTTATGAATTATGCATGCAGAAATTCAAGCTCAATTATTTGTATATGCAAAGATGAATACAAAAAAAAAAGATCATTTCTTAAATCTAGGACAAGATGTTAAACTTACTATATTTTATACAGCAAGTACTAACTTATCAGAATATTGAATATTTTATGTCTGGGTAAGAGCATATGCTCAAAAGTGGTAAAATATGGATTAATACAAGATTCCTCACATAAGAACAGGAGAATGTTTCTTGCCTGAATTCTGAACATTTTGAATGCATTTGGTAAATTTATTCAAAGACAATAGACTGTCCTTAGAGATGATAATTTTTTGTATTTCTGTATGCAAATTGCTGTGTTGAAAATAAGATCTTTAAAATGTCAGTTTGATCTATGCATAAGGAAAAGAGTCAGAAATCTCTAAGAAAATAAAATGGTGAAAAGAAGCAAAAAAAATCCCTTAAGTAAAGTAACAAAAATTTCCAAAAGCAAGAACATTTACTAAGATTAGCTGCAGTATTCTATCGTGTTTCCATTGGTCTACTTGCTATTGCAAATGGATAATTTTAAGAGTATGAAACTATTAAACATTTTTTCATAATTTCTTTGCTAAAGATGAGAGCTAAGCGGGTAAGTAAGAATGATGAAAATTATCAGATAGGGGAAAATAATTAGCTAGGACCTCATGTTTTGACAGCTGACAAGGCGAGATCAAGAGGGAAAAAGAACTGAACAAGTGGAAGAGCTGGAGACACGAGAAAACCTACATAGCCCCTCCAAAAGAAAGTTATGCTAAGGAGAAAACAACCCTTAGCAAACAGGGATTCCGTAGTTCTCAGCTACGTTATTGGATTTCTGATGTCTTGCCTTTGCATCCTGTTCAGCTCCCTGCTACAAGTTTACAGCAAGAGCTTGCTTGTGTAAGTGACGTGATGTGATTTTAGTAGTGAGAATGAATCTGGCAGTTCAGTTTCTGTTAATGACTAAGTGAAGAACAGTCTCAAGATAACAACTCACTTCTTTATATTCAGTCTGAAAATAGGGTTTTGACTTTAGACATGTGAGAGGCATAGCTGAGCAAACATGACCCAGATTCACACTTTTCTGTCCTATGAATTTTGTTTTCCTTGATGCACAGTGATTAATCCAAGCTGTTCCAAAAGAGCTACTTACAGTCACTCAAAAACCACAGTTGAAAACATTCCAATAACAATATTTTTCATTCTTTGCAAACAAATGACCAACAAAAAAATAGTCATTATTTTAAATTTTGGACTATGCTGCTTCTAATACTAAAATATGGAGAAGAATTTCTTCTCTGCATATCCTCCCAAATTGTTGTCCATTTACTGTAAGGATATCTAAGTACTCCAAGTCTAAAGAGGAGAGGCAGAATTTAGTCTGTGCTATTTTAAGTTCAGAGAAATCTTTAGGCAAAGCAAAACACCCTAGTAATCACCACAGATGAAACAGAAGTGCTTCAAAGAAGTAAATTTGCAATTTTCAGTCTCTTTTTCATTTAAGAAAATGTCCTGAAAGTCCTTGAATTTTGACAGTCTTGCATCAGCTAGCTGCCTGCAGCACTCCCCTGGGCCTGCTTTTTCAGATGCTCTCAGGTTGGGATCTATAGTAACACTGCTTGATATCACAAGCACAAACAGCTTTCCTTGCATATTTATCTCATTGCTATCTTGAAAACTGTATGCACAGCACAATAGCTTTTCAAATATTGATGGAATATTCACTTGGTATGTTATCTCCCTTGCAGCACTCCCTCAAAACACAGTACAAACATTTTCAGCCTTTGTTTAATGTCATACATACCTATTTCTTACTTTCCATTGCACATATTCAAAGTTAAAATAACAGTTGAATTAAAGAAAATTGACCAAGAAATAAGCTCATATATCCTTTAAAAGACATAGGCCAAATTTTCAAAGGCAAGTGACTCCGTGTTACTGAATATATTATGATGACTAGATTTACCAGGATGGGCTTGATTGAAAATTCACCTGCTGAATCACATGGTTGGTACACCATGTTTCTACACCATACAACGTGATTGCATGATTATGCAGCCTTTTCCTCTACATCCATTTGTTTTAGAGATAAGTCCATTCTTCACTATTGTTGTAGGTGCGTAACATAGCATCCAGTACCTGGTAAAGACACATTTGTTTGTTTCCATGTCAACCAAGAGTTCAATTAAGATTCCCAAGCATTGGTATCTACTGGCATTTGAGACTGTAGAATATCCTACTGTTCCTGTCAGTGTCTAGCTGTTGTTCTTGAAGAGCATAGGCATGGGTGTGAGTCCCAAAAATAATATGTCTATCACCTCTATGGAAAAATGAACATCCTAGGATAGCTTAAATGGCACATGCTGCCTATGTTTGGACACCCAAATCAAGTTCTTGTTGACTAATCTCCCTTTATAATCAATTAATATCTGGTCAATACAGTACAAAGAGTGTGAAAAAGTATTCATTTCACCTTACAGCAGCCTCACCTCCATCTCTGGAAAGGTGATGGAGCAGCTCATTCTGGAAGTCATCCCCAAGCAAGCAGGGAAAAGATGGTTATCAGCAGTAGTCAGCATGGGTTCACTAAAGGGAAATCATGTCTGACCAACCTGATAGCCTTCTATGATGGTATGACTGGCTGGTTAGACAAGGGAAGAGTAGTGGACATTTTCTACCTTGACTTCAGCAAGGCTTTTGACACTGTCTTTCACAACATCCTCATAAGCAAGATCAGGAAGTGCAGGTTGGATGAATGCACAATGAGATGGATCATTAACTGGCTGGATGGCAGAGCTCAGAGGATTGTGATCAATGATGCAGAGTCTGGTTGGAGGTCTGTAGTTATTGGGATTCCCCATGGGTCAGTGTTAGGTCAAATCTTGTTCAATCTGTTCATCAATGACCTGGGTGAAGAGACTGAGTGCACACTCAGCAAGTTTGCTGATGATACCAAACTGGGTGGAAGGGCTGACACACCAGAAGGCTCTGCTGCCATTCAGCGAGACCTGGACAGGCTGGAGGACTGGGCAGAGAAGAACCTAATGGAGTTCAACAAGGGCAAGTGTAGGGTCCTGCACCTGGGGAGGAATAACCCCAGGCACCAGTACAGGTTAGGGGCAGACCTGCTGGAAGACAGTACTGCAGAGAAGCACTTGGGAGTTCTGGTCAACAACAGGTTGACCATGTGTCAACAAAGTGCCCTTGTAGCGAAGAAGGTCAATGGTATCCTGGGGTGCATTAAGAAGAGTGTGGTCGAGGGAGGTTATCCTGCCCCTCTACTTTGCCCTAATGAGGCCACATCTGGAGTACTGTGTCCAGTTCTGGGCTCCTCAGTGTAAGTACAAGGAATTACTGGAGGGAGTCTAGCGGTGGGCTATGAAGATGATTAGAGGCCTAGACCTCCTTTCTTATGAGGAGAGACTGAGAGAGCTGAGTCTGTTCAACCTGGAGAAGAGAAGGCTGAGAGGCGATCACATAAATGTTTATAAATATCTCAAGGGTAGCTGTCAAGAATTTAAGTGTTTTATTTCATAAGATAACCCACAACCCAGTTTCCATAAGCAAAGACACACACTTGCTGTGAGCTGGAGTTCTGTGTCCTAATGTATAAAGTATGCAGGTATCTAAAATGGGATTCATGCCCATTGAAGAGGATAATCTACGAATACATGCATAGTTTGATGCCAAGATTTTATGAATGCATTTAATTTTAACATGCACTTCTAGGTTTGTTTTTCTGCTTACTCAAAACTGCCACAGTCTTGGACACATTTCAGGGCTATGCTTGATTAATTAAATATTAAAATATACAAAGATTTGAGAGACTAGTCTCCCTGCTACAAGAGAATAGTTGTCATTACTGGGTTGCAAATTATGAAACCTATGCTCTCACAAAACAAACTGTATCAAGCCAGCCAGGTCACTGCCTTGGAAAGGAAAGAGCTATAGATTAGAACCTTCTTAAAATGTTGGGGCCATTTCCCCAATCATTATCTTATGTGGGATGAAACTCTCTCTGCTTGTAGCTAGCTTTCTAGAAGTTGTCTAGGTGACCGGATAACTAAAGTTTTAGTTATATGAGGCTGGGTGAGGGTGGTTGGTTGGCCCCGGTTGGCAGCAAAGCACCCACAAGGCTGCTTGCTCGCTCACTCCATACAATGCCAGCAGAATGGGAAATACCATGAGTGAGAAAACCTGTGGGTCAAAATAAAAGCAGGGAAATCATGCAGTAGTTACCATCACAGGAAAACAGACTCAACTATGCTCAACTATAGTCTGGGGAATTTGACTTAATTTAAAAAAAATAATAAAAATTACTGATTTGGGTATTGAGAAACAAAGAAAACAAACATTTAAACACCTAGAGACAACATCTTTCCTCTTGCTTTCCCCAATTCACCTTCAGTGCAGGCCTCTCCTCCCACCTTGTTATTACCACAGGTCACACTCAGTCCCTTTGGTGAGGAGACACATGGGGCAGGGGGTTGGAGTCAGGACAAAGCTAGTGAAGGGTCTGGAGCACAAGTCCTACGAGGAGTGGCTGAGGAAACTGAGACTGTTTAGCCTGGAGAACAGGAAGTTGAAGGGAGACCTTATTGCTCACTACAGCTACCTGAAAGGAGGTTGTATGATGGAGAGTGTTGGTCTCTTCTCCCAAGTAGCAGGTGATAGGACAAGAGGAAATTGCACCAGGGGAGGTTTAGATTGGATATTAGGAAAAACAGATCTTCACAGAAAGGGCTGTCAGGCATTGGAACAGGCTTCCCCGGGAAGTGGTTGAGTCACCATCCCTGGAGATGTTTAAAAGGCTCTTAGATAAGGTTCTTAGGGGCATGGTTTAGTGCTGGAGTTAGGTTAGGTTATAATTGGACTTGATGATCCTGAGGGTCTCTTCCAACTGAAATGATTCTATGACACAGAAGTGTTTCCTGCCTCTCATTGTTCCTTACTCTGCCACTGCTCCGTCCTTGGTGCTTGTTTCGTCCTCTCTCCTGTCTCTGTGTGAGTTCTCTATGGTCTGCAGTCCCTCTGTGGCCAATGCCAGCTCCAGCATGGGGCACCTCACCTCTTTGACATCATTGATCCTTTTTCTTTCAGCATTTTAGTGTCCTTTCTTAAATATGTTTTCCCAGAGGTGCCATCCACCTGGCTGAGGGGCTCAGCTGTGCCCTGCAGCGTGTCTGACTGGAACCAGCTGTGTTTGGCATGGGGCAGACTCCTCACACAGACTGCCCTGCAGCTCCTGCTGCCAACACCCTGCCATTTATATCCAATATAGCAAGAGGTATACCCGCTAAAGCAGCTTATTATCCATTTGCAGAGGTGAATCTGCAATAAGTCACCCTTCGGAGGGTAAAAGGGTCAGTGGCACTGAGATGTTTGATTCTAGGAGGTGGTGTGTGGTGCAAGGCTGCCCACCCACCTCTTGGGGAGCAGTCAGGCCAGACCACGGACTTAAATGATGGCAGTGAAAGCTGTCTGGCAAATAGGTACTAAACACAGTGTGAGCTACTAACACAATATCCACAAATGTTTCTTCCATTTTTTTGCTGCTATTCACCTTCTCCACTCACCTTATTTATATGTCTGGCTTCCATATTAAAATATATACATTGTTTGCTAAGACTCTCCTGAAGTGGCTAGAGAGCTTTTACTTAGAAGCTCAGAGAGCTCCCACTATGTCACCTTGTCTGCCATGGTGACAATAATTTAAAAGGATTTCAACAAACTAGTCAGGTGGGATCTTGATTGCTTCCTAAACCACATTGACAACGCATAATCAGATTGTTTTCTTCATGCATCTCTCCCACGTTGATTTCAGGGTTTAAAAAACTCTCCAAGTCGATGTTAAACTAAAATACCTATTTATAACTTCTTTGTCTGTCTCTGTATGTTCGATAGCCAGGTTAGCACCAGTAAAATATTAATCTAAAACTGTTGTTCTGAAACATATTACCTTCTAGGTACAATTCATATTGAAATAGTTCCCTTAGTATCACCTTACCTTGAGTCCTGGGATTTTGTCTTCTTCTGCAGGTAGGCATATATTCTGGAGTTATAGAGCTGCATTGACCAGAAGCAGGTACTGGAAAATTATAAGCAAGCCCAACAGATGTTAACAGACGTGAATTTCAGGTAAATACAGAAAGGAAAGTTACAGTATATAACCTTTTGCAATGCTTACTGCATTCACTAGAGGGGTGACAAAGAGAGTCCTCGCACACTGCTGCTACTGTCTCCTAGTTAATATAGCAGAACAGCACTGTGGATGCCTTCTTCTGTTTCTCTGACAGCTTGGCAAAAATACATGAGAGGCAATTGGCTATCATCAGTCAACTATGAAATTTCTGCTGTTGGAAATTACATAGAGTGGATAGATGGATCCATCTGCCAACTTTCCCTGCAATTTGCCCTGACATCTACCTGATGAACAAAAGAAATTTTGTGTGCTAAATATACATGGGAATCGTTTGAATACCTCGAGTAGGTATAAAATTCATAAAAATACCAATACCATTTTAAATTTTGTGAGGCAAAAAATTAGAGTGAACTCCAACAGGTGGAAGGCTGGCAGACATAAGGGTACTAGAAATGCAATTGCAAATATAATGCCAAAAGTCTAAAGAAAACATTTACAATCCAAGGTTTTAAAAAATACCAAAAAAGTATTTTTAAAGATAATACATCATTAATTATAAGTTAGGTTTCTGTTTGTTTGTTTTGTGAGAATACAATGAAATTGGGGAAATACATGAAATTGGGGAAAAAAATTCTTACCACTAAAGGAAAATATAGCACAACATTTCAAGATATAAAATGGTGTAAGTGCAGAATTATCCAGCAGTAGCTGTGTATTCATTTGATTCTTTGCATTGCAAGATTTATTAGATTGCTCACTTATCATGCACGTGGAACTACAGTTTAAATTGATAAGGCTTCTTTGTTTAACCATGCATATACTAAAAGGTATAGGTATATTCTATCCTGATGTGCAGGTGTATTTGTGATTACTCAGTTTATCAGGCAAGAAGTGAATCAACAGTGTCACTAGGTTTGTTTTACGCTGTCACATTCCTCCATTGTTGTTTTCAGAGTCAAATGGTTTCTGAGCGAAGAGGGCAAGAACTTAGACATTCTGAGCAGTGAAGCAAAAATTGCTTTTTGTCATTAAAACCAAACCATCCTGAAAAATAATGATTTGCTTTTAATGGAGTTTTTCCTTAACACAGGTGTTCACATGCATCAAGCTACCTTTAATTTGGGTGGTTTAGGATTTTGCAGAAGCACTACAAATATATACAGCTGTTAACAAAGTGTAGAGCACCAGTGTGTTTACTGATTCTCCACTAGAGCTTGCACAAATGGAAGGAGTTGCCAATTTCTGTTTTATAATAACTAAATGGGTTACACTTTTCATTTCTCTGTAGTTGGAACATAACTGCTCCATTTCTTCAGCAATCTCAAAGTTGTGACTTGTATTATGTAGTCTTCTCTTCAACTTCAGGGTTTCAATGCAGCTGTAAATATTTTGTGAATTTCTGCAGTCATATTCTTTTCTGTTCAAGAAGCAGTATTTCAGTTCTCCCTCAGAACTGTTAAAATATTTATAAAATGACATAAAAGCATCCATTTAAAAAACCTAAATCTAGCTGCTTACTTGCTTTCAGAATGTAAAGTTCAGCCATAACTACTGATACTTGTTGTTCAAGAACCCCAAGTCATAGCAGGACAGAAAAAAAAAAAACAGATGCTGTATTTTGGTAACAAGATTTGATTCTTCTCTGTAGCTGCAGCCTTGGAATTTATTTGTGCAAATATGAAAATGGCATAGAAATTACAGATGCATAACAGCTCTGCCTCATTTCCACTTCTGATCTTCACAGTATGTTTCAATGTTGATAGCTTGATGTGTTACCAGCACAGAAGAGGGCAGCAATGACACTGGTGTCACCCTGCCAGATGTGGCCCCATGGCACCAGGGGCTCTGCCTGGGCCTGGCAACACAGCACCCCTATGGGCCACTGCCTCTGCCCGCAGCCACTGCCTCCAGCTTGCCCACAGCCACCACGGGGACATTCAGAGACTTGCACCCACTTCTGGGAGGATTGAGGCCAGCCACTGCACTCACATCTTCCAGAGCAGAGACATAGGCAGAACATCCCACATACCTAGGTGAGGGGGACCTGCACCACCATGGCCTCTGAAGTGGTACATGTGCAGGTATCACTGTTTCAGGGATAAAAGGCGGGATTAAGATTTATTTCCATTATAGAAGGTATTTAGAAAAGGCTTTGTTGCTTATTAACCTTTGCAATAGTACTGTGGTTTATCTGTCGTATTGCTAATATTGATCCTGAATATATAGTTCACTGATTCTCAGTTAATTACACCTCATTAATAAATCAGTAAAACCACTTCATTCTTAATTTGGTTTCAACTACATGAACTAAGCAGGTTTTCCGTGGTACAAGGGCTTGATTTACTAATGAACATCATCTAAACTGTGAATGAACAGTTTAGAAACATGAATATTTATCTAGCTGCACCCACCACTTTGTCACTCCAACAACTAATATCAGAGCAGCCTTTACTTGTACTGCATTTTCAGTGAAGTCACATGAAGTGAAAAGTATTTTACTGGCAGTTCTGTTCCTCTCAGTTGAACCATCTGGGATAGAACAGAGAGCCGAGAAGACCAGATTTTTTTTGTTTGGCTTGGGTTTTTTTGGTTTGGCTTTGTTTGTTTGGGGTTTTTTTGGGGGGGGAGAGTGGTGAGGAGGCTGGTTTTGGGGTTTTATATTTTTGCTTGTTTGGTTTCATTCTGGTATACTTTTCTTACCTTTTAATTTTGTAGGGCTTGTTGGTTTGTTTTGTTTGGCTTTAGATTTTTTTTTTTTTTTACAGCCACAGAGTGACCCTTGGGAGAACCTCTTAGCTCATGTTCTCTTCCTTGCCTCTGCATCATATCCTTCTCTCATTGATTTGCTGATTGCAGAGAAAGTGATAAATTATGTTTGGTACAGAAAAATGTTCTTCTACAAGTTAAGATGCTTTGCCTTTCAGTATGCGAGCTACAGCTGAATAAAAATACTTCTGATTGGTTTGTTTCCAGCATATTTGATCACTTTCACAGGCTTGAAAGTCCAAGCATGTTAATCAGGCTTGGCTGTTGCACTGAAGTGTCAGAAATGAAAACAGCTACATCATTCCACCCTATTTTGAGGCCTACAAAAACTGGTTCACACCTTAATTTGAAAAGTCCTTTTTAAGCCAGAGGTAGATCATGATCACCAATTGTAATTTATGGTATGGTTCTAAGCCAGAATCACAAGTTGTTTGGTGAATTCTGAAAGAGATATAAGAAAATATTTATATTTTCTGAGAGCTTTAGGTGAATCTTTCAATAAATTCCTTTAAAAAACAATGAGGTTGAGGTTTCTACCAGCTGCAAATTCATTTAATAGGCTAAATACCTTGGCAAACCTCGGTATTTTACCTAATTTACACTAAATGTGTAGTTGGAATATTTATTTTACCCTCTACCTACAGTACTATCAAACTGACCTTTATATCAGAAAATACCTTCTGGAAGGTGAGGCCTGAAATCTGGTATTTAAAATGATCTCATTCTTTCTACATCGTTTGCATCCCAATTACATTTAGCTTTTGCAAATACATGCTTACTGGTATAATGTCCTATGAATGTTTTCCTGTAAACTATTATCTGTTCTCATGCATCTTCAGCTTCTACATCTGTCTTTCCTCCCTCTCTTATTCATTCCTTGAAAAATATTCAACTCTTTCATCTTAAAGAAAAAAGTAGCATCATTTTTTATGTTTACCATTTTTTACCATCTTAAATGTAATACTTATGTAGATTTTCATATATCACAAGTTCTGTCAACCCATGTATACTAGTTCCACTACATTCTATGTGATAATTTTTCAGAATTAATTAGTTTATAATTTTCAGTGCATTGACTATTTGGGATGAAAAATTGCCCTTGTTACAGTATTGAATTTAAGTTACAGAAGAAGTTACTGCCTCAGAGATGGTTAATATGCCATCTTTATTTTGAATGGCAAACTGCCCGATAATGGTGGATTGATATATAATTTAACTATTACCCATATTGGAGTAACTAACATCTATTAATTTTTCAGTGATGACATTAAAATATATCAAAAAGTCACAAAACTATAGTCAGCTTTCCAGACCAGGGGATCAGTTATCTAAGTCTTTGGTGTATGAATCCAAATAACTATCCAAGAAGGACCAAGGTCATCTGGTAAAAGTGCATAATGGAAATGACAGTGTGCTTCCTTAGAACAGACTACATCTGAGGTTTTTTTTTAGCCTTGTGATTATTCTGTCAAAAATCCTAGACAAGTGACAGAAAGGTCAGCATAAGGTGCTTCAAAAACAGGAAAAAAAATACATCACTACTTGACACCTCTTGCATAGTAACTGGAATGTATTTTACTAGAATCTGATTGATATTCTTTCTTAATTTTGACTCTTAACACAAGGGACATTTATTACCATTATACTCTATTCTATCTACCCTAGCTGTGCATATTAATGTTTTTCATTTTTATTAATCCTATTAATCTCAGGATTAGATAATATCTCATAGCAATTATCTATATATGCTGATTGTGTATTCTGTAAATTATATCTCCAGGTTTAAATTTTCTTCATAATTAAACGGATTGGTCTATCTTTAGAATTTATCTTTTAATTTACTTCCTGTAAAGTATTCTTTCTTTGTAGATGTATATTTTTTCCACTTGTTATTGATCTTATCTTTGGATGTTCCTAATCCTTAGAATACCTCCCTCCACTAAAGTTCTTCTATATATATAATCCTTTAGGACCTGATTCAGATCCCATGGTAGGAAATAATATTCATGGGAAGTTTGATACCCTACTGTTTTTTTTTTAACAGAAGTGTGACCATACTAAAGAACTTAAAGGTATACTCTCTAGCCAGAAGATCAGAATACATATGTTTCACATATTCTTATCAAGCTTTCTTCCGCAGGTATTCCAATACCACAGAATCACAGAAGGACTGAGGTTGGATGGCAGCTCTGGAGATCATCTAGTCCAGCCCACTGTTCAAAGCAGAGTCAGCTAGAGCAGGCTGCTTAGGGCCATGTCCAGCTGGGTTTCAAATATCCCCATGAATGGAGACTGGGAATCCTGGGAATCCTGTGCCAATGTTGAACCGTCCTCATAAGAAAAATAAAATTCTTATGTTTAAATGGAATTTCCTGTATTTCAGTTTGTCCCCGTTGCCTCTTGCCCTCTCACTGGGCATCACTAAAATAGTCTGGCTCTATTCTTTTTTCACCCTCCCTTCAAGTATTTTCACATATTGATAAGGTCCCCCTGACCATTTTCTTCTCCAGGATGAATATTCTCAGATCCTTCAGCTTCTCCTCACAGGAGAGATGTTGCAAGCCATTAATCCTCTTCATGGTGTTTTACTGGACTCTCTCCAGTATGTTCATGTCTTTTGCACTAGAGATTCCAGAACAGGAGACAGTGCTCCAAACATGCCTCACCAGGGCTGAACAGAGGGGAAGATTCTGCTGGCAGTGTTCTGCTTAATGAATCCCAGGATGTTGATGACCTTCTTTTCTGTAAGGGCACATTGCTGGCTCACATTCAACTTGGTGTTCACCAGGACCCCCAGGGCCTTTTCTGCGAAAATTACTTCCAGCTCAGTGGCTTCCAGCGTGTAACAACAGTGCATGGTGTTGTTCCTCCACAGGTGCAGAACTTTGCACTTCCTTTTGTTGAACTGCATGAGGTTCCTGTCAGTCCTTTCCCAGCTTGTCAAGGTCCCAAGCTGGTAACCCAACATATAGGTCCTTCCAACACGTAGTTTTGCTTTCTTGCCTGCCAATACTCATCAACCAACACTTGATAAATCTGTCCTTGGATTTGTCCAAACTAAAGAGTCAACAAAAGGCACACCGTCATCTCTGATACGTTACTCCCATGATTTCATATCTTTTTCTCATTATTGGCTCGTGTCTTGTGAAAGCATACTTTGAAGACCAGTCAGCTTCATATAGAATCTTTTCTTACTTTATTTATAATTAATGATTGGTATAAACCTGAACAGCTCCAGTAAGGAGGCTGAGAGAAACAGAGTTGTGTCCATGTTGTAAAAGTATTGATTTGAAATATGTTCAGGTCTTTGCTTCCCAAAACCCAGATGGGAAATGTCATCTTCTTCACTTTTTTGAGGACACTAGGTTTCTCTCTTGTTACAAATGACACAGACACCTTAAAATTGTTTGTGAAAGGAGCAGTGTTCTTGACAGCTGTCTTCCAACTAGTTGACCAATGTAATAAATTCTCAAAGAGAGGCTGGAATCCAACTCTTGGGCATCCTAGTATACTGTCATGACAATTAATGACAAAATCTTTGCCACTTTGTCTATTTTGACACCTGCTGCTAATGTTCATCCTAGCCATATTGCTTGACTTCAGTTTCAAAAATGTTTTCACAATTACCCTGAAGGTCATTGGTTTTATTAATAAAAATATGCAGGAAATCTGCTATTAAGCATATAGGACATTGGTGCTTTCTGTATTAAATATACTTGAAGTAAACTCTAACCTTACTAGGTTCTCCGAGAATATAGTAGCAAGAATGTTATTTGCTATCTGAAGGAATATGAGAGATTTCTCTCATCATTTGAGGTTCAGTGTCTGGTTAGTGGTGGGATCTTGAAGGTGCCCACTGTTGGCTTAGATCTGTTCTCCGTGAATTCCACAGGAGTCTTCTTACTGGCCTCAGTGAGAGCACAAAAGAACCTGAATGCAGTCTGCTTTTGAAAATCCTGCCTAGTAAAAAATACTATTTATATTTGTACTTATTCTTTTTTTGTTTCATAAGCCTCTTTATTTTTTTATTCACTAATGTCCTTTCATATTCTCTTGTACTGTGGGTTTAAGAGTTTTTCACTTTTATTGATCCACTTGTTCCTTTTATTTTATTTTAATTTAAGCTGAACATTTCATTTACCCACTATGTAGATTATTACTGTTTCATCCAATTTGGCATATTTTGAAATACAGTAATGAGAAAGAGAAATAGAAATCCAGACCTTTAACTAACTGTTTTAAAAAACTTGAAAGTTTAAAAATTTTGATTACAAGCTTATTTAATTTTCCAAAAAGACTCTTCTTAGAAGTATTTTATGAATGGGTCATATATTTCTGCATCCATACATATTTATAAACAAGTCTGTAGAGTGTCTAAATCAGAATTATTTCAGAGGAATAAAGAAACTGAGCTCTTCTGAGTAGACCTATAAAAGCATAAGACTGAATTTGCTCCTTCAAACACCACTAATGTTCTGAACAATTCCTGTATGCAGAGCACATTTAAATTAAAAGGGTCTTAGCTACTGCATTCTTATTATTTTCAGGAGATACAGCCATCATTTTAATTTCAACAAACATGTAGCTATATGAATGAATTTGACATTTTTGCCAAATATCTAAAAAACAGAGTGAGCATCTTCCCTAAGTTTTCCTAACTTTCTCCAACAACATTTTCAGTCCTCTCTTGGCTTCTGTGTCTAACATTAACAAAGACCTCCACCAGGTTTTCTTTCCTCTATCCATTTGAAATGTTGAGGTTATTTTACATTAAAAATTATCATTGACATTGCTTTACTGCCTGTGCCTGGTTTTGTTATTATTTTTAGGTAAAAGCTCACTTGTAACAATAAATAAATAAAATTAGAAGTATCCATAGCTAGGAAAATGGACAAATCCTTTTCTTATGTTCAACTTGTCTCTGGAGAACAAGAAAAGTGATTTTTAGTGCTTCTAAGTATGGCCTACTAGAAAAGCAAGGATTCAACTGAATTTCTACTGGTGGTTTCAAGGTGAAAGGAAGTCCTTGTCAAATCTTGG